>NC_026150.1:3904218-3911388 GCF_000512975.1 Sesamum indicum
GGCGGGGGCCCCACCCCCCCCCCCCCCCGCCGCGACTCTTGCAAAATTTCTGTTTTTCTTATGCAATACATAAAATTAGGGAAAAATTAGCTTCATCCACTCTTCACCCACTACCCCCACCCCTGCCCAAAAAAATAAACGAGAAAAAGAAGGAAGAACATGAGAGGTAGCTTCACACCCCATAATACGAAAATCCTGACTTCGATTTATATGGTATGACTACATTAACAACCCATCTTATCTTTCTTCAACCAACTATTTCTTTACTGTTAAAATAGATGTTAGGTATGTTCTATGCATTTTCTTCATATCTTAAACATACATAGTAACTTTTATAAATTTGGAACTGCTGGACAAACTTCAGGCTTTGGGCCAAGGACTGATTAATTGACACATTAGAATGATTTCTGGCTAAGTAATTTTCACATAGACAAGTAAAGACAACAAAGAGACTTCACACTAAGCATCACAAACAAACTATAACTGGCAAAATGCTGAGTGCTTTTAAATGTAAAATAGTATCCAAAAATTCATGAGGCTTCCAACCTGAATCCTTGATTTTACTTTTAAATCATGTTGTTCAACAAGCTACAATTTGGTTTCTTTCGTGCAATATTAGAACTAAGATGCACTCCACTTTAATTTCTGCCTTTCCTAGTCTAACCCAAAGAACAGCAGACTGTAACCAACTCCCAGAGAAAAACTGAAACAATATTTGGTAGAACTCAAAAAACATGATTAGTGGGCAGTCCAACAAAGTAAAGATCACATTTCTCAAAGAGCCATCAGTATAAAGTTCTGGAGTGTGGAATCTGACTCAACTCAAAAACCCCATTATAAATGGCTCATGGATGGCTTTCTATTATAATTCATGAAAGCCTATCCTAATAAAACTGATCTTGAGCAACAATGGAGATAGGAGTGCTCTTGGTACCACGTAAACTTTTGTCTCTTGTGTTAAATTTTCTTTCATTAATTTTTGCACAAGTTCACATGTCGTCAACCAATTTCTTAACACACAACTAACCCCAGCATTACCATTATGAACTCAAAAAAGTGTGACCTATTTGATGCAAAATAATGTCACCTTTCAATCCATGTTATGCTCGAGGAAAATAGGAGAAACACAGCAGATTTAAAAAGTTCTTAAGCTTCAAGTAATAAATAAAAATTGCACCAAAGCAGAGAGTGAGACAAAGATCCTTGTTTTCCATAAAAAATAGTTTGAAAGGAACTTACAGCAAATATCTCCAAGTGTGCAGGCCAAGTAGATAGTTTTCGCTTTCCAGGCCGAACAGTTTTGACAACACGGTCACATCGTACTATAAGATTCTTTCTCAGCAGAATGTTGGCAATATCTTCAACTTCCAAATTTTTATCTGATTCAAGTAGATCTTTGAGTTCTGCATGATTCCTCAAAAAGCTAACAAAATCTTTTCCTCTAAAGTACTCAACTCTTGTCTCCTGTAAGACGGCCCACCTAGACTCCAGATCCTTATGATCCCTTACTTTCTCAGCAAATATCTGAAAGACATCTTTCTTCACAGCTTGCTTCTGAAATTCATATTTTAGTGGTCAATGGAGAACAAACCGATTACCAACTTCATTTGTTAGAAACAGGGAATAGCATCACACTGAAGCAGTAAAATGATTTGATGAAAGTTCAGTTTTTTACGATAAAAGAGGGTGTGAAAATGCATTAGCGGTATACTGATGAGGTGACTCACGAAAAGTGTCATCATACTTACAACTTCTCTATTATGAAGAGAAACGTGCAACTCTACTTTATAGCACTTGTGTTGCTGCTATTGCACACATCTATTACTTCCATACATAAAGAAATGCATAGAAACTCCAGCACACCATGAAAACAAAGAGTAAACTTGTACCTAGTGAAAAATAGGATGAGAAACACACAGGCTAACCTAGATTTCAAAAGTAGAACAGAGAAGGCCCAAATGGCTACCATCTAAGGTTTCATGCAAGCTACCATTGGTTCTGGTGGCATATAAACAACAAGTCTTAAAATTGGGTTTCTGCAAACTCAGTTAAATTCACAACATCATAAGTTCATCATTTCTGCTGTGGGACACGGTAAATCTTCAAATCATTTCACAGTTGATAAATTTGAACTATCATTAAGTTCAGGAAGCTGATCACACAGACTAAATTACGTTGATCTTATGCAAGTAGAAGTCAGGGGGGCAAAAAGGAAAAACTGTCATTAGAAAATTAATCCCATGCCTATTTTTTTCTCAAGCTACCTACCGTTTACATAAATCTTTACCAGCCCAACAAAAACAACAAAACTCCACGAATTCTAATAAACAAGAATCCATCTTTAGGTTGTACCAATGGTCTCAGATCTTTCTAGGAAACGTAAGAACATCACCACCCACCAAATTCCAACAAAGATAATCCCCACATAAATGCACATGGAAGACACAATCGAAATCGCAAATGCAAATCCATCATCACCAATAAAAAAAAAACAAACAAACTAACCCTAGTTGGGGCGTCGGTGGCTGATTCTGCGTATGAACGCCTGCCCCTCTTCTTGTCGGCGGCTGCTCCACCGCCTCCGCCCCCGCCGCCGCCTGCTTTCTTCATCTCTGTATCTCTCGCTGTCTTCCTTCTTCTTTTCTTCAGACTGTTGTTCTTTTTCATTTAAAGTTACTGTTTCTTTTCCTGTAATAAAGGAAAACTGAATTAAACTATTTTACCCATTTCGTAACAGCTCAAAATGTAACGGGTCACGGCCCATTTGTGAAGTACTGTACTACCATTCTCAATTTCTATTTTATATATAATATAATTATTAATTTCATAATAAATTAAAAATACAATATGTTTAATTCAAATTAAAAAAATAATATGATGGAAATAAAACAAAAATAGGACAGCCAATACAACTTATAGGATTAAATTTATTAATATATTAAATAACACATGTAAATATTTTTTAAAAAAGTATTATAATTTATAAAATGATATAAATTATTATTTCCTATTTCCACTCAGCAATTTTCAACATATATTTTGCCAAATTTAATTTGACATTAACTGAAAAACCATTGAAAATATCGGACAAATTAACTTTATTTTATTACATAGAATTATTTTATTAACTTTCAAATATAACATAGAATTATTTTATTCTATTTGATATATGTCCTTTTTTATGCATTATATCAGTTATTATCGTTATAATTTTTATCTCATGTCCGTATATTATAATTGAAAAGTCTCTTTATCTCTTAAAAACTATTTTTATCTGACATTCTTCATTGAAATTAAATTCATGCTACACTCGATTCTTTGTATGTAATAATTATCATTTACTCCTTATTTTTAAAGTGCGTTATATGTGTTAATTATCTAACTAATACGTACATGTAGACTCCCTGTGATTTGAAAAATTACATCTAACACCCATGACGTTTACTTCCGTCTAACAACTAAGTCCCTTAACTAATTAAAATTCAGTGAATTTGGCCATATTAACAAAAAAACTGAATGAATATTAATATTTATCTTCAATTGACTTATTACTAATTTATTACATGTCACTACCCTTATAACGACGAAAATATATCTTCTCACATGTATTAGCACATAAAGACGTATGAGGGCTATTTGACGTGCAAATGCAATAAATTAGTAATATGTCAATCAGGGGTAAATATGAATTTTTTTTATTAATATCAGCAAATTCAGTGAATTTTGACTAATGAACAGACTTATTTGTTATTTTAGGGACCAAAACTACTACAACTTTTTATCCCATGAAACTAAATCTGCTAAGCGAGTAAACTATGAAATAAAATACAATATTCTCTATCATGTGAAAAAAAAAATACAATTTTAACTCAAATTATATCATATATCGGTTTTAACCACCGGACTAAGACCAAAACTTGGCATTTGGCAGCCACGAAATTTAATTATTTGAAGGCCAAAATCTAGAACAAGAATCGCTATCCAAACTGCTTTGATCATATTGTTGGGACCCCTTATAGAACTGCTTGACTTGGTTCCACCCTCAAACATACTTAAACACTTGGACTTATAATTTCTTCATTTTTTTCATTTTCTAAAAATACATACACCCAATCATATCTCAAGTTTGGAAAATTGAAAATTTTCAATGTAGAAAAATAAATGCAAAAAGATGGGAAACAACCAACTTGGCTAGAATTATTCTCTAAGAAACTTATAAAAGAAAAAAAAGGAATGGAAATATCTGAGTTACAACGAGCTTTTATAAAATTTGGCATAGTTATGAATTTTTTTTGTTGTTTGAAAAATTATCAATTTTGTCCTTACTATATCTTTTGTTAAAAAGAAATGTAAATAAATCGAATTAGTTGGATCAAAAAATTAGAAACCTATAATGCACGGACGCTTCAAAAAGTTACTCGATGCAGTGTTGGACACGTGTCGGACAAATGAGCATTTTGGTCTGTTCACTATAAAAAATTGGGCCAGTTGTTGGATGACAATTAATTCAGAGAAATATTAGTAATTTTTCAAACAACGATGGGATATTGTATTAATCTTGATGTTTATGGGAGAACAGAATATAAAAAGATATTATGAATAATTATATTTATACTCCTGAATTTAAAGTTTTTTTATATAAATTACCCATATTTTTTGTATAATTATAAAAAACTATATGGGGCAGTAAAAAAGTAGAGATAATTATGTAATAATGATATTTTGGGAGTGTATATGTAATTTTTGAAAAAATAAGGTGATTGGGGTAAATGATATTAACGTTTTTTGTAGGTGTATGTGAGAGAGAAACTGCAAATATAAATATTTAAAAAAAGAAAGAGAGAGAAGCACAAAAAGAAAAAAAAATACAAAGGAAAAAGATTTATTTTGTCATATATATAAATATATAAATATTTTTCCATAATGGCAGAAAATGCGAAAAAGTAAAAGCAGTCATATTACACCATGAAAACACAAAAAGAGAAAAAGGAAAAAGAATTGAACAGATAAAGAAAGAGAGAAAGAGAGAGAGAGAGAGAGAGAGAAAGAGAAAGAGAAAGGGGGAGTAGGATAGGAATTTGATGAGAGAGCAAAAATCTCTGCATAAGAGCATTTTGACTCTCTCTCTCTCTCTTCCCAGGGTTGATTCTTTCATACCTTCATGAATCCTCTGTTTAACAACCTATTTTTACATTTATTCTTCATTTACAGGGTTGTTTTTTACCGCATTTTCTCTTCTCATTACAAAAAATCCCAGGAGGAAAGAACAAGTATTCGCTCCGGGTGCGTTCTTTTCCTTTATCATCCCTGCATTGCGTTTTGTTATGTTGTAGCTCCACGGCTTCTGTCTTCCCTAATTGATTGTGTGAAGGGGTTGTTCTCTGTTTTTTTCCCCTTAGTTTTACGTTGATGGGATTTCTTTTTCGTCGAATTCTTTGTGTATTTGTTCTTCCGTGGTTCTTGGAGATTTTTGTTGCGGTAAAGTTAAAAAAGATAGTTTTTTTTTTTTACGATAAAGGTAGATATTCTTTCGACCCTTTTGAATTTTCTTGCAGTCGTTTTCATATTTGGGACAATGGGTTATGAATCTTGGATACGATTGCTCTTTTTTCTTGATTTTCTTGGTGTCTGGCAGCAACTATCTATCTTTTTCCATAGCTGTTTTCTGATATTATTTGTTGGTGTGCTGCGGAAACGTCTCAGGGGGTATATTTCAAAGAAGAGTATCAAGATTAATTTATTCTTGAATCATGGGGAATTGCTGTGCAGCGCCTGCTGGATCTTCAGACGTCAAGAAGAAAAAGGGCAAAACCAACCCAGTTACAATAGATAATGGTCCAAATCCTGCATCCGGTGGTCCAAACAAGCTGGTTGTGTTGAAAGATCCAACGGGCCACAACATTAACGCAAGATATGATCTTGGTCGTGAGCTCGGAAGGGGCGAATTTGGGGTCACTTATTTGTGCACTGATGTCGAGACTGGAGAGAAATTAGCCTGCAAGTCGATCTCGAAGAAGAAGCTGAGAACCGCGGTGGATATTGAGGATGTGAGGAGGGAGGTTGAGATCATGAAGCATATGCCTACCCACCCGAGTATTGTGACCTTGAAGGACACTTATGAGGATGATAGTGCAGTTCACATTGTAATGGAACTGTGTGAAGGTGGTGAATTGTTTGACCGAATTGTGGCAAGAGGACATTACACTGAGAGGGCAGCCGCACATGTCATGAGGACGATTGTGGAAGTTGTCCAGGTTAGATTGCAACTGACTGATGAACTTTTGGATTTGCCTATATTTGAGAATATACTCTTTGTTTATCTTTAATGTTCTGATATTCTTAATGGCATTCGTTTCCGATGTTCGTGCATTGATCATGGATACCGAAGTGCTTTTTCTGTTGTTCTTGTACTTGATGAGTTTGTAGTTTGAAAAGTTGATTTGGTTTACTTGCTGCTTGAATAGTAAATTATAGTATTATATTAACATCTGACATTGTTAAAACATTGAAAGCTTTACTTAGCGGATATTCTTGATGGTTTATCCATATATTTTGACTTTGAGTTCATCACCATTAGTTTTCTTTAAAAAAAAAATGAGATTGTGATGGTTAGTCTCCATGGAGGTTTATAATTCAATATATGTTGCTTTGCAACATCTTTAATGGTTTCTTTCTAGTGATTATGGTGGGAATTGCTTGTTCTTCCAAACCATATGATTCCATCTTGAGTGTAAACAGTAACTATTCAACCCTGCACTTTCCAACATTCCGCGGGGTTGTTCACAGCTGATATAATTTATTCAGACTGCTGTACATTCAAATTCCTATGTTTTGTTCAATCCTTGTGACGTTGCTGCTGTAGGATTATCTTACTTACTTTTCTACATTGTTCGATTTTCCTTTTTTTTTAAATTGTACATGCCAATATGCTCATACCTTTAGCCTATGCTGCTTCATTGTGCTGTAGATGTGCCACTTGCAAGGAGTGATTCACCGTGATCTCAAACCTGAAAATTTTCTTTTTGCAAATAAGAAAGAAACTAGCCCCCTAAAAGCAATTGATTTTGGTTTGTCAGTTTTCTTCAAACCTGGTAAGTAATGGTGTCATCTTTATGTCTTTTCTCATTATGCTACCCGCTTTGCACTATCAATCTTGGGCTATTGAATTTT
>NC_026150.1:3911398-3952419 GCF_000512975.1 Sesamum indicum
CTTATTACATGGCTCCAGAGGTTTTAAAACGTAATTATGGCCCAGAGATTGATATTTGGAGTGCTGGAGTTATCCTTTATATTCTTCTTTGTGGTGTTCCCCCATTCTGGGCAGGTTAGTTTTTCAGTAGTTTTCGTCTTCACCAGTCTGAGTAGGGAGGAAATACTATACGCATTTGTTTGGAAATAGTTTGAAAATTGATGCAGAAGAGTGCTTTGAAACCGTTTACACTATACAAAGAAGAGTGTCAAAATGCTGTATAAATGTTGTAAATATGAGATAAGTGTACATGAGCTATATTTATGTTTGTTGGCATGGATGACTGGTATGGTCCATTCTTATACCATTGTATAGTTTTGCTTGAGTAGGGTGACAAAAGAATACGATTGTTCTCTTTCTAAGTTTTGCATCGGGAGATAAGGATCTGTTGTAAGTTTAGAATGATAGCAAGTTTTACAAGCTCCCATTTGTTTCCATACAGCTTTGTTTTATCACAAGTAAATTTGCATGAATTGAATCACAGAACATCCGTTGTTCTTCCAGTGAAGCATTAGAGGATGGGATGTTGGCCTTCATTCTTTCTTCGTTGTTGCTCATCTCACACGCTTATTCTGATTATGCAGAAACTGAGCAAGGAGTGGCGCAAGCAATTATTCGATCTGTAATTGATTTTAAGAGAGATCCTTGGCCTAAAGTATCCAACAGCGCAAAGGATCTTGTTAAGAAAATGCTTGATCCAGATCCCAGCCGGCGTCTCTCAGCCCAGCAAGTCCTTGGTAACGTTTGCTTATTCCAAATTAAGTCATATCCAGACTTACTGATTTGTGCTTTTATTGAGGAAGACCAAACTAAGAGTGTCTGGATTGTTTTGTCTAAAAACAGAGCATCCTTGGTTACAAGATGTAAAGAAGGCGCCAAACATCTCACTTGGTGAGACTGTGAAAGCAAGGCTCAAACAATTCTCCGTTATGAATAAGCTCAAAAAGAGAGCACTAAGGGTACTGTACAGTTCACTAAATGCTTCATTGTACTCCAATTTACCCCTCCCCCCATATCTTGATGTTTTCTTTGTTGCGCATGCAGGTTGTGGCTGATTACTTGTCTGTGGAGGAGGTGGCTGGAATTAAGGAAGCATTTGATACGATGGACACTGAGAAGAGGGGTAAAGTTAACCTCGAAGAACTCAAAACTGGTTTGAAAAACCTTGGCCACCAGATACCCGACACAGATATCCAGATACTAATGGATGCTGTAAGGATTATATCTGTGCTACAGTTTCGTTCTTTCATTTATGCTATAAGTCCAATCATGTTTCCATAGCTGGGGTTTGGTAAGCCAATTAGAAGTAAAAAGTCCATAAGCTCAGAAATGATCTCTGTGTGGAAGACAGAAAGACTCCTAAAGAGCTAAAATGTGGATCATGATGAACTTTTCCATTTAGTTATTGTGTAGCGCAAACTTGATGTCTTTGATCCGAGTCTTTGTTCATAATACGTTTCCCTTCTTTCCATTTCTTGGTTAGTAAGCATATATTTGATTTTATAGGCCGATGTCGATGGAGATGGAAGTTTGAATTATGGGGAGTTTGTTGCTGTTTCCGTGCATCTTAGGAAAATGGCCAATGATGAACACCTACACAAAGCTTTCGCCTTTTTTGACAGAAACGGATCTGGATTTATAGAGATTGACGACCTCCGCGATGCTTTGAATGATGAAGACAATGCCAACACAGAGGAAATTATCAATGCTATCATGCACGATGTCGACACAGATAAGGTCAGTTACACCCACCTACTCTGCACACTATACATAATCATGTATGCATGCATAATCAGTCACATCTCATCGACATGCAGGACGGGCGCATAAGTTACGAAGAATTCGTAACGATGATGAAGGCCGGCACGGACTGGAGAAAAGTGTCCCGACAATATTCTCGTGAGAGGTTCAACAGTCTTAGCTTAAAGTTAATAAGAGACGGATCTCTGCAGTTAGCCTCAGAGGGTAGATAAACACTACTGAACGAGCCGGATACTAGGAGTCGACAAGGTGCGGTTAATGTACAAATTCCCCGTGGTTCTTTTCTTCTTCTTTTTGTTTTTTTTTTTTTTTTTCCGTTTTTGTTCTCGACGATCCCATTGAGTTAATGGAATTGTTTTTTTCTTGTATTATATTACTTATTTTCTTCTTGTCCTCCTCCTCCTTCATCATCGCGCCATAGGGCTCATTGGCATGAGATCTGGGTGCTGAGTGCTATCTTCAAATGGCAACATTTTAGGTTGATCTGTCTGTAAGTACTTAACTGCGGAAACATGAAAGAGGGAGTATTCAAACATTGTATATATTGTCAACTGTGAATAATCAAGAAAATGTGTTTATTGCTTTTCTCTTGAATTCTTGACCATACAATCTTCATTTTAATGGTTAATGGATTCAGGGGAATGATCTGTAAAAAAAATAACATAGAAATTCAAATGACTTCGTATTTAAAAGAACTTGGCACTCCCTCAATATTCAATGGAGTTAAAATTCTTCAATTTTAATTTTTAATTATGTTTTGTTGAATGTTAATGTATTTCAATTTCTTTTTAAATGGAGTCGTTCAGAATCAGTTCTCTAAATTCTTTTCTTAAATTCAAATCCATCAAGTCAAATACATCACGACTTTAGAATTATCGAAACAAATTCAAAAGATCTATTATTAAGAACAATTTCAAATCTTGTGCAAATATAATCTAAAGTATCTCTCCTATTTTTTTTTTAAAGAAATATAGTTCTTGCCAATACTGATGAGGGATAATTATATTTAGACTTTTGAACTCTGATTTTATTTATACAAACTATTAACGTTTTTTGAAAAATTACAGATATACCCATCAATAGCATTTACATAAATCATTTCTGTTTTTTTGAAAAATTATACATACACTCCCAAAAACGTCAAAATCATAATAGAAACTATGCTTATTCTTTGGTTGTTAGGAGTGATTTTAATAATTACACCAAAAATAGATATAAATAAATTACAGATCAATGAGCGTAAATATAATTATAAATATCAATAATGTAGTTGAGAAGAATGGTAATTAATACCTCTTTGCTTCCTTATTCATGCAACAACTTGAGTGCATATAACCACAAGAATGATCAACTTTCTTTGCCCAATCCATACAATTTAAGAATAATATCCCTACAATTGATTTACACAAAGAAAAAGGGCAACAAATATGGGGGAAATGTGGTCAATTCTTGGTTCTAATTCCATGTAGTGGACTAAGAAAAAAAAGAGGAAAGGGGAAAGTTGAGGTTTAATCTACCCTAATGTGGACTAAATGCATGATAGTAACCTTTAGGGGTGGAAAAATCAACTACTCAATTAATACTTGAAGACCATAAAAAAATGTGTTAAGACCATGGAAGAGTTCAAAATGAGAAAAGTGCCCCTAAACAATTATTGAAGTAAAAGTTTGGGGCAAATATGGTATTTTTAATAATTTTGTGGTTTAAATTGCAATATTTTATTTAATGATTTTTATCATCCAAAGATGAAAAGTTCGAAATTTTACCATTTTCCCCCTCTTTGATTTGATAATTGAAAATGAATCAGAACCCATCTCCGGATTATATTTACTGTATTTTTTTTACTCAAATACATATTACATTTTTTAATAATATTACTTTGATTGAAAGATTGTTAAAATTTTATTTCAACGACATGTAAAATTTTTATTGTATTTTATTTTATTTTTAGATTCGATAATTAAATTAATATATAACATTTTGAGGCCCAATTTAGTGGACACATATCCCAACACCATCATGAAAATTTCATATCAAAGTAGTAAGTTACAACTTACAAGCTATATTTAAAATATAAAAGAGGAAAAGAAATAAAATAATATTTTAGAGGCCAAGTGTCAATTACCCCATACTTTGAGGGGCGAAGTGTAATATTCCCAATGTTAAGGAATCACCACGAAGGCAAACTCGCGTTTACCACTCAAATAAATTTTTCTGAAATCGCGCTATTTGTTTCTTTTATTTGCTAAATTCCCTCTCTCTCTTCCATTCTTCTTCTTGTTCTCTGTAGACGAAAAGCGTGAAAATGGCAACCTCCGCTCTCCCGCTGCTGCTCCTCTTCTCACTGCTCGCCGCCGCCGCCGTCGTCTCCGCCCGCCCTTGCAAAACCCTCTTCTATTTCTCCGCCACCACCACTACCACCACCACCTATTATCCTTTCAATTCCCTCCCGCGTAACCCTAACTCCAATTCCGTCCTCCGGAACCAAAACCCCCGCTATCTCACTCTCATCTTCACCTCCACCACCACCAATCGGTTCCCTGAACGCCGCCCCTCTATCAATTTTGACTCCAGCTCCGACTTCGATGACGTTTCTAAATCATCTGATTTCCCTCTCAAATTTTATTCATCTGTCTCGAGCTCGATCCGTGATCGCACCAAAGACATCATGAGCGTGGTCGGGGCACTGCTTTTCGGCGTTGGTTGTGGGGCTTTGACCGCGGCTACTATGTACTTTGTGTGGTCCCTCTTCGCTCCGGGCCGCTTTGACGTCGACGATGTTTCTTCGTCTTCTTCTGACGATGATGACGATGATGATGTCACCGCTGCGAAAAAGAAGTTGGGTTATGTGTCGCTCCCTGCGAAGCCTAAGGTGGCTGATGATGATGATCTAAAGAAGCCTGCACCACCAGCCAAGGAGGTGGTTTGATGATTTGATCAATATGTATAAGTGTTTTGTGAATTTCAAACCTAAGGAAGGGAAATTTGATTACTTTGGAGGATCTTGTTGATATGCGTGTGCTACTGATACTACTACATCTTATGAATTGATGATCGTGATCCATTGGCTTATATTTTGCAATTAGGTAATATTTCCTTATGTTTACTTCTTGTTTTTCGTTTTTTGGTTTAAATAAATGCCCACTTGGAGCTTAGTACTCATTCTTATTACGTATATGTGGTTATCTGGTCTCAGACTTGGGATGTCTATTTGACTATTCCCCTGACTTTGTAGGATGACATTTCAAATATTTTATTACAAAATAATGTTACAGCTTCTGTCCGCTGGGAAACATAATATGCTTATGCTATTAAAGATTTTGCCTGATTGTATTTAGTATGTGATTGTTAATGGTGCTGTTATTGTATTATGCTATTTGTATCCCCTCATTAAGGTTAAGGGAGCACATACGAGTTTCCTTTATCAGGAAACTGTCCTGCTCTCTCTAGACTCTGAAAGCAGGCATGGTGGATTTTGGGCCTTTGCCGTAGGCTGAGATCCCCAACTTACTCAGGGTGATATGAATACAAGTTTCAGGTGATGCTATATGAGCCCTTTATTTATCAGACCTACCACTCCAATTTTGCTGTCTTTGGTCTTGCTTTTCAGATCCCCATCTAGCCAGAGAAGAATATTCATTTGTTCAATTTGCCAAGAATGCAGTTTTCTTATTTTTTAGAAAAGTTCTTTTTAGTGTGAATACCAACTCTGGCAAGTAGTTTCCACTGTTATTTGAGTTTCGACCATCAGGGCTACTCTATGTTCAGAGGCCCTGGAGAAACATTTGTGTATCCTGCACAAGTTTCAGATGCTGGGATCTTTTCTATGATTTAGTTTGTGTCATTTTTAGACATGATCAAGATGAGATAACTCGTGCCAATGGTAGTTAAGAAGTTCTAGTGTGGTGATCTGTTTTGTAATTTTGTTTGTTTAGTTTGTCGATTGGATGGTTGGCATGTGATATCTCATATCTATGGTGCTCAAATTGCATAAGACATTTTTATGGATGTGGTGTGCAAGTTCTATTTTGTTGAAGTTTCCTGGTCGGTCTCCAATCTTGAGTTGTTTCTTGACCATAATTAAGTTGATGGACTCTTATCAATCTAATTTGCATATTATATCTCTTCATTCACCTTATATTAGTAGCCAAAATTTTGCTTCAATGTCTTAATGTGTTTATATTATAGGAACTTTTATCCAAATGGCTTTTTGTGCTTTCAAGAATCCTCTTCGTTTTGTGGTTGTCTATAGTTAATACTAGTTTGAGTTCTTAAGTTCGGACCTTATATTATTACTTATAAGATTTGATATATTGCTGCTTTTCTGCGCTTTTGAGTATCTCTTCTTGGTGTTAATGTGTTGATCTTCTTTATTGCTGTCACATTGCACTTGCTAGCTTTTTGGTATCTTTTCATTTTATGCACTCTGGTTTATTAGCTTTCACATTTTTTCATCTAACACATACTTATTTATCTTTGTTTTTTTCTCTCTATCTCCATAAAACACAACAAAACACTCCGAAGACGAATCCAAACATTATGTTTGTTTTTCTACGTTTTTGCATGGTTATTGGCCGGTAGGCTGAAACTTGGATGATTTTTTTCATTTACAACTTTTAAAGGATTTTGGCCCTGAAATCAATGGAAAGTTTTGGCTGGCGAATATGTCCAGTTAATGCGCTTTTTCTATTTTCCTCAGCATTAGACTTGAAGTGATTAAGATTGGATGAATATGATACTTAATTGACCCCTGATAAAACCAAAAAGTTGTTATGATTAGGTGTTCCAATCCTATTGCTAAAATGGGATTGAGTGATGTGCATGATATAATTAAGATTCCAAGTACTGGTTTGTTAACTATTATTATGGGCTAGTGAAATGTGTTTTGAGGTGTGATTTTTCTTGCCATGTAAGTTGTAGGAAATGAGTTTTGTAGTGTCCTCCACTGCCCTGTTTCTTCCTTCCTCACCTGTAAAATGTAAGGAATCGGAATGTGTTTTAGTGGTTACACAATTGGTGTGGGGTGGAATTCAAAATGTGCAGCACATAGTGATTGAATCTTTTGGTGATAAGGGAGGCCTCGGTTAATTTGCTTAATGTGAAAGCTGGTGCTGGTATATGAAATTCCAGTAATATTCTGAAAAGGAAATTGGGAATTCAGAATTCCAAGAAATGAAACTGGGAATGCTGTATATGTATATGAATATGAATGCACGAGTATCCCAAAAATTTAGGGGATGGGAAGCAGAGGAGAGGGAGTATATTGAAGGGGTTAGTCAGTATATGACATAAGTTACCAGGACCTCCAGTACGAGGTTGGGCTTCTTCACATTCATTGTCACCCAATTAGGCCCTCAAAATGGGCTTCAACAAAGCTTGTCAAAATCGTAAGCAGTCAACCTTGTATTCAAATTTCTGAGTTATTTATTTATTTTTATAATAAAAACAGAGGATCTTTGTGTCTTGAGGGTACATGGACATAAGCAATGACATTTCTATTTTTATATTATTGCTGCAGCCCTCTACACCTTTCTTTTTTCATTATTATTATTACTTACCTTTGCGTTTCAAAATCAATCACCTTTACACTTTACTCTCCTATAAACTCATACATATATATATGTATCCAGTCCAGGTTCAATGCACCTAGCTTCTGATTCCCCCTCCCCGACTTCTCTTTTATGTCTTCCGCCGACTAAGACCCACACGCTTCTTCTCTCTCTCTCTCATCCCACGCGCCTCCACTAACCATCTCCCACTTGTTATTTAATTACAAAATAACAATATCTACATATCTTTTTCCATTCAAAATATTATTAGAGTCATTTACCTGTGATGTGATTTTGATACCTACGCTACTTCTCTTTTACAATACACGTTTCTTTTATATATATATATATATGTATGTATATAATTCTTTTCTTTTTTCACCTCTGCAGATATTATTTATATTAAAAAAATATAATTTTTATTTATACGTCAATTACTTATTGTTACTATGAGCACTTTTAAACTCCGATCTGATTTATTATGGAAAATATTGTTAATTGGGTTATAGGCTTTGTTTTCTTTCTTTTTAGTACGTAAAATATTTCTAATTCCTTCACAAAAATAAGAAAATACTAACTTGAAGATACGGGAGTAGTTTTTTTAATCAATGAATTTAAATTTGAGAAAAAAATTCAAAATATTTAATAAAGTATAATTTAAAATTATAATTAAATGATTTTTAAAATTTTAATTATTCAGATAAATTCAAATAATTTATATTAATTTAATGCAATCTTATTGGTTTCTACACTATGATTGAATAAATCAAAATTATAATTTCCAAAAGAAAAAATCAAAATTATCTACGTTGGTAGTAACTCTCGGGGGCAGCGCGTGGAGGAGGAAGCAAAAGAGAAATACGAAACAAATATAGAGAGGTCTCGTGGTAGGCACGTGACGCCGCACTCAGCAGTCTCCCTCCCTCCCGTCGCTTCTTCATCACCACCATCCATCCACCCTTAAATCTTTCTCCACCCACAGCAGATCTTTTATCAGTCAGTCACCTACCAGCGAATATATCCTCCAACGACTACTTTTTTCCCGCTACGGATACTCTCTGCCTTGTTTTCCGAAGCATCGGTGCTACATGACGACGTCGATTGGAGCTGCCAACGCCGCCATCGTTAAGGATCCCAGCCTCCAGATTGCCAGGAGCTTCAATGGCTTGAAGGCCGCCTCCAATTCGCTTTTGCTCGCCAAACGCCCCCAGGTTTCTCGGGGCTCCTCCGCCGCCGCCACCGCCTCTTTCATCAGAGCCGTCTCTACGGTATCACTTCTGTTCTAGTTTTCCTTGTTTTTTTTTTTTTTTTATTTTGTATACCACCGTTGCTTTTTGGAATCCAATTCTTTTTAAGGTTTGGGAGTTGAGAATTTTATTTTAGTGTGGCTTCATGAAAGTGAATCAATTAAAGGAAATCGGTTTAACCAGTGCATGTGCTAAATAGGAGTGTCTTTTGGCATACTTCGTCGTCCTTTGAATTGGTCATAAGTTGTCAAGAAGAGCGACGA
Organism: Sesamum indicum; assembly: GCF_000512975.1. Lineage (NCBI taxonomy): Eukaryota > Viridiplantae > Streptophyta > Magnoliopsida > Lamiales > Pedaliaceae > Sesamum > Sesamum indicum. The sequence continues at coordinate 3,920,258 of NC_026150.1, forward strand.
TGATTCCCATGCATGGTAGACCTTCTTAAAATGATGAACATTTTACATTTTCATTTGTGAAAGTCACTGGAGAATTACCGGAGTTACCTATGTAGATAATTTGTTAAACAAAGATACACAGGTGAATGTGGCATACATGTCAAACGTACGGTTCATTTCACTACAGACAAAGCGTTTTCAACTTTTTTGCCCATATAATTGAGAATCTTTGCCAAGTTCATGATTTATTTTTTCAGAGATACTGGTTGAATTATCATCATCTCATTGAGCACATTAAGTTGATTCAGCTTAGAAATGTTATCTGATTGTTATTGTTTTGATGTAGCTGGTTATTCATGCATTTATTTCTTAGAGTTAGCTGCTGATGCATACACTGAATTAGTTCCAACAGTGTAGCATTTCAGCAGAAGATTGTCATTCAAGCCAATTTCTAGCCTCTGTTTAGTTTATGTCTCAGTAATTATACTTTGTTTTTGGCTCTTGAGTTTCAATATAGTGGCTGTTCTATCTTTCTTTATACAACTAATAATGGCTGGCACGTTAGGTTTCTGATTTATTTTCTTCCTTTTTCATGGGAAATTGTGTCCCTAATCAAAATGGGATGCACCATATCCAGCTAATGTATTTGATGATGTTACTTATTGACAGCCTGTGAGACCAGATACCTCTGTTGTGCAAAAGCGCAGTAAGGTCGAAATCATCAAGGAGCATAGTAACTTCATAAGATATCCTCTCAATGAGGAGTTATTAACTGATGCCCCCAATATTAATGAGGCTGCTACGCAGTTGATTAAGTTCCACGGTAGTTATCAACAGTACAACAGAGATGAACGTGGTGCCAAGTCTTACTCGTTTATGCTTCGTACAAAGAATCCTTGTGGAAAGGTTTCAAACAAACTGTACCTCGTCATGGATGATCTAGCTGATCAGTTTGGGATTGGAACCCTTCGTTTGACAACTAGGCAAACATTTCAGCTCCATGGTGTCTTAAAGAAAGACCTTAAGACAGTGATGAGTTCTATCATTAACAGCATGGGCTCTACACTTGGTGCATGCGGTGATCTCAACAGAAACGTTCTTGCTCCAGCAGCACCATTCCACCAGAAAGATTATTTGTTTGCCCAGAAAACTGCAGAGAATATTGCTGCACTCTTAACTCCTCAGTCGGGTTTTTACTATGACATGTGGGTGGATGGAGAAAGAGTTATGTCCGCAGAACCTCCTGAAGTAGTGGAGGCCCGCAATGATAATTCTCATGGCACAAATTTTCCTGATTCACCGGAGCCCATTTATGGAACTCAGTTCTTGCCAAGGAAGTTCAAAATTGCAGTCACTGTGCCAACGGACAACTCAGTGGATGTTTTTACAAATGATATTGGCGTAGTTGTTGTGTCTGATGCCGATGGGGAGCCTCAGGGCTTTAACTTATACGTAATATTTCTTTTTTATATAAATTGTTTTTTCAGCTTGCGTTGTTCTTTGAGTTGATTATGTTAAATCATCTAAGATAACCATTGCAGGTTGGTGGTGGGATGGGAAGAACACACAGGTTGGAGAGCACTTTCCCTAGGCTGGCAGAACCATTGGGTTATGTTCCAAAAGAAGACATTTTATATGCTGTGAAGGCTATTGTTGTAACACAAAGAGAAAATGGTCGAAGAGATGATCGTAAATACAGTAGAATGAAATACTTACTCAGCTCATGGGGAATTGACAAATTCAGATCTGTTGTTGAACAGTACTATGGAAAGAAGTTTGAGTCTTGCCGTGATTTACCTGAATGGGAATTTAAAAGTTACTTGGGATGGCACGAGCAGGTTTGCTCTACTTTAAGATATGCAGTTTATATGTTGTATATTCTGGTGGTCTCAAGTGGGATCAATTGATCTGTATTTCTTTTCATTTCCACATGCATTTTACTTTCCAAATTTTTTTCTGGTTTTCTGTAGTTACTGATGTAAATGTTTGTTTTGCAGGGAGATGGTGCATTATTTTGTGGTCTTCATGTCGATAATGGCCGAATCAAAGGGACAATGAAGAAGACTTTAAGGGAAGTAATTGAGAAGTATAATCTGAATGTGCGCATTACACCAAACCAGAATATTATCTTGTGTGATATCCGGCAAGCATGGAAGCGCCCCATAACTACAGCCCTTGCTCAGGGTGGTTTGCTGGTAAAAATCTATGACCTAAGAATCTTGTGGTCTTGTGAGCAAATGTTTTATCAATGTCCCATCATAACTATATCCATTTGTGAACTGCATTCACATGTCCACACAAAGTACTAACTGAGCTTAAGAGGTATGTAAGAAGGAAATAAGAAATGCTGATGCAGTAGATGTCTTGTCTAAATTTTATGCCTGCATCTGGAGTCTCCTTAAGCGGATGCTTTAGAACCTAACCGAAATAAGTTTATATGCATCACCTTTAAGTACTTTGGAAGTGACTCAATCCTTGCATTTATCTGGCGTATCTGTAATGCTTTAAGCTTCCTAATGTTATTATACTTTTTTCTGGTGCTGAAGAACAAGATCTGAAAAGGTGAAACAACTAGAGAATAATTCCCTATTCCAACAAAATCAAAACTATTATCTCTCTGGTTAAGACTCAAGTACATATCTGGAAATACTTGAGTTGGGCTTATGTGTTAAGTTATAGAGCAAGCTTCTTCAAAATACAAAGACAGTGTTGAATTCTTTTCAACATGTGCTACTCTGTGGTTATTTGTGTAACTAAGTGTCCAATTTGTTCCATCAAATGCATAGGTAAAAGATGCGTAAGATTTACATATGAATAACACCAAGCTTCTAAAAACATATTCCAAGATATAAAGCAGTGCGCAGTTTTGTGGCCCTAAGTTCCTGATATTTCAAACACGCTCTCAGTTTGTGTTGGACAGCAGGTGTCAGGTGGACGTAATAACTTCATCTATTGATGATATAGTTAATTATAGTGCTGAAAAGCATGCCAAGTTAGGAGACTGCTATAGCAGCCAAGTACAGTTATAGGCTTTTTCATTATGTCCTCGAGGTCTTTTATCAAAGCAGTTGACATGACCCCTCTACTTGCGGGGCTAAGCTACCTTTGACAACATAAAATTTTCGCTGGCAGGAGCCTTGTGCAAATTAATTTTACCTGCTTAATAGGAATATTCAATTTCTGCATTAAAATTTAAAAATCATTGATCATACTTTCCTTTTGGGTTTGAATTAGAACAGGCATGCTCCTAGAGATTTCAGGAAGCTAATTAGCCAAATTGTGTTTAATTATTTGTTTGAACAGCAACCAAGGTACGTAGATCCTCTCAATGTAACAGCGATGGCTTGCCCAGCATTGCCACTTTGCCCCTTGGCAATTGCAGAAGCTGAGCGTGGAATACCTGACATCCTTAAGCGAGTTCGAGCCGTATTTGAGAAGGTATGATCAGCCTCTTCTTTCAAAAAATAATTAGAACTCGGTACAGAATTAATCATGTTCAGGGATGTCATATGAGGTTTGTTGATTAATGTTTTTGGTCTCGTTATGTTAGGTTGGTCTCAAGTACAACGAATCTGTGGTGATAAGAGTAACTGGTTGTCCCAATGGGTGCGCTAGACCATACATGGCTGAACTTGGCCTGGTTGGCGATGGTCCAAATAGTTATCAGGTACTTAAGCATCTGCTTTAACATTTTATGACCCTTAATTAAACATGAATTTAAATGTGACTGTTTATTTCTTTTGCCTCCTTAGATTTGGCTCGGTGGAACACCCAACCAAACATCACTTGCAAAAACTTTTAAGGACAAGGTTAAGATTCAAGACCTTGAGAAAGTTCTCGAACCTTTGTTTTATCACTGGAAACGCAAGCGGCTCTCTAAAGAATCATTCGGCGACTTCACAAACCGCGTGGTAAGCCATGATCTGGATAAGGCTACCAAACTTTGTAGCATTAAACCGTTTTCTGAATCTGCTGATTTCATATAGAAAAGTGTTCTACAGTTTTCTTAATTAGGAAATTCTAAATAAATCCTTGTGGTACCTAGAGTAATTAAAACCAACTTTTTACCTTTTTGGCCAGGGCCACGAGAAACTACTGGAGCTAGTCGATAAATGGGAAGGAATACCATTAGCTCCAGCACGTTATAACTTGAAACTTTTTGCTGACAAGGAGACTTATGAAAGCGTCGATAATCTAGCAAGACTCCAAGACAAGAGCGCACATGAATTGGCTATGGAGATCATCCGCAACTACGTGGCCTCCCATCAAAATGGGAAAATCGAGTGAGCCACCACAGAAGTTTAATTTACTCTTACTGACCCGCCCCAAATGTGAATCTCTGGAGTCACTGTTACTCGTCGGTGACAGCTGATGCAAGCAGAGGACACCATTCAAGAGTATGTAGGAGACCTCAGTGTCATGTTCAGTTTTCTTCAGTTGTGTGCAATTGTTGCTCCGTTATGTATTAGCTAGACGGTTTTTGTTCTTAATTTCCTTTACGGAGTTGGTATTCGCGAGCTAGTTTTCCACATCTGTTATGTAAGAGAATCAGCAGATGTATTTTCTTTTACAATTTTGTCAAACATGCAAGCTTGTGTATTCTTCTTTCCATGGAAGAGCTGAGCTTCAACTTATTTTAGATTCAGAAAGAAGTAGCCACACCCACACTTGCACGAGGTAGAATGTGTCGCTGAGTCCAGAAAATCCAACTCCGATTCTCCTTTTGAATTAAAAAAAAAATATATCCAAAAAGGAAAACATATGTTGGAATGCTTCATTTTTTATACCCCATTTTTAAGTTTTTTCTCTTGTTAATAATTGGGTACAGATCTATTACCTTAACCAACATGCTCAACTACCATCCTAATTTTAACCTTGAGGGGAGATTGGGTTTGGCCGGATCGGATTTTGTTGGATTTATATTAATTATATAACAAGTGTAATATACTTGTGATTGATATATAATTGAAAAAAGGTGATTTATTGCATGATAAGTATATTACACTTAATTGATAATTTATTTAATTAAATCAAACTTAATTTGGATAAAAATTATCTCACCAATGACTAGATCAAGTAATATGGACAAAACAAGATAGGTAAAAGAAACAAAATTATCAGCAAGAATAAGGGATTTTACATTATTTTTTTTCATAAAACCGATTAATCGACGAACAAAACCGTCACTTAATCAACTCTCAATTGCGACAGACTCGAGCAGTAGGCATCGTAACACAAATAGGAGCATACTTCTTCTTAGCTTCCGCAGTCCCGGGCTTCGGCTCCTCCGCCATCGCAATTTTCGCAGCGGCGGAGCATGCAGCCGTCGCGACCACCGCGAACATCAAGTCCCTCCTAGTGTTGTTGCTCTCTGCCTTAGTATTCGCCGCCACCTCATCGGAGTCCCTAGCGGCCCTAATAACCACCACGCTTCGGCGCGCGGTGGCGGGAAGCTGCTTGGCGGCGGCTGAGCCACCAAACATGGAGGCGGTCATGGTCATGGAAGCCATTGCAGCTATAGTCAATTGAATTTGCAGAGTGGAATGGGAATGGGATATATTAGTTGTTGATTGAAAATGGGGCGTGGAAGCAATTATAAAAAGTTTTTCAATGCAAAAATGTGATCCATTTTCTTATCACAAAATGGAGATGGATTCCAATTGTGTGGCGCCAGTTGTACAACTCTCTATCTCTATTCACCACACTTGGTGGTACGTAGCCGTTGTGGTGGGCCTCTCATTCTTAGGAAAAAATCCTCAGCTAAAATAGAATTTAATTGGACTTAAACTAATTATATAATAAGTGTAATATATTTGTCATGTGATTAGTGTATTGTTAAAAAAAAAAAAATCCTTCACATAACAAATGCATCACACTTACTTGGTAATTAATTTAATTAGGCCTAACTCGATTTGAGTAAGAATTTTTCTATTTTCAAAACGAAAATTGTGTCATTTTCCGACAAGATTACAAACTTAGTCATATCAAATAGGTGCATTTCAGAAATAGTCTTGTGCTTTATGAATTTTTAAAAATAGTCTATCTTTCATTAAAATTGACGGGATGAAAATAAAATAATTGTATAGTTGGTTTATTTAATCTTTTTTATGTTAAAATATAAGTGCAGAAGACTCATGATACACGCGCCCTTTAGTCGGTTGAAGCGAGGTAAAAACATTTAGGCAAAATTAGTCTCGTCAGGTAAACCCATTTCAAAATATTCTCATATTTTGCAGGTTTTTAAAAACCCATAATTATAGGACATTTTCGAAATGGGTTTATCCTACGGGATTGAGTTTGCGAATTTGCTCGAGTATTTTCCCTTCGTTCAACCGGCCAATAGGTATGGATCACTTTCAGTCAAATAATTGTAGATTTATTTTATTCATGGTGTAAAAATTGTGTATAAATACCTTTATAAGGTACTAAAAATGTTCTCTAGTCTATGTTGTTGATGGAGGCAAAGCCATTTTATGGAAAATTTTTGTTTACATAATTACATGTTAATCTAACATTGTGGTGCGAGTGCAAAGTTGGATTTTGAAATTGGAGGTATATATTCATGAAATTCATTGGAGTTGGCATTCATAAAAGATTATCAAGAAAATTATTAAAAATCATTAAAAAAGTTCTTGGACTCAAAATCGTGACCATCTTGTCACAAGAACATGTATCATTATTGGCCATTTCATCCTCCTTATATATATTATTATAAAATAAAATATTTGTTCATACTAATATTTGAATACTCTTATTTATCCTTTATTTCATTTACTTTTTTTAAAATAAAAATTAATCAGATTAGTAATCTTAATATTTTTTAATAATCTCACATTTATATTTTTTTTTCTTCTTAATTATTCACTACTCACATTTCTCGTTCACCTTACTTCTCCACATTTATTATAACTTATAATTATAATTGCTTTTAATATTTTTTTTCTCATCATCTCACTCTATGGTTCTTATTATATGTTCGCGAGAATCACGTACAACGACAATTAATTCTTACATAAGAATTTATTATTTGTATTTTCAATCATATCGTCCTTGTTTTTTGAATTTTTCATGTAAAATTTAAGATAAAGCAAAAGATTGTCAAAATAAAGTCATAGATAGCTCAAATTATTTAATATTTTCATACTCGATCGATACGTAAAAATGGGTCATCAAGAACTTGGATTGGACTGTTATAATTCGAATGCTTGAAAGTCCGGGTATTTGAACCAACTCAAAATTCGTCTCGTAACTAAAAGGTCTTGAGTTCCAATCCTACGTATATAGGTATCAGTCTACTTTTATAGTAACGTATGTATGTTGTTTTTTTATTCCACTTAAAGTCAATGATTAATTTAAAAATATTGTTGTACTGCATACTGAATGTAGTAATAGTCTATTGTTTACTTTAGAGACATTATTGTATTTCTTTTCAAAAAAAAAATTATTAATTAAAAATAAAAATTTTATCATGTTAGAATTAAAACCTCGAATTTACCATCAACAACGGCCCGAAATTTCCTTCATAATTTAGTATTAAATTTAGTATTTTCTTGTTTATTTAAGAAAAAATAATTAAAAAAAAATGATTATAGAATATTAGGGGTCCAATATCAAGAATCTGATTCTATAGGATTAGAATCTGACAATGCACTAACTCCTTGTTGATGGGACAAACTACACAACAATTCCACAAATAATATATATATAAATAAATATTAAATTACTACTATTGTCAATCAAGAAAAATAATAATTTAGAATATTAGAAAATCACTAGCTTTTAAATGGGTAGCTTCCAATATTAGGTGCAAATTAATATATATAAAAATACAAATATTACTAGTCATATAAAATGACATCCCATATGGTCTTTTACATAAGACAATCCCATGCTTTATTTCTTGTAATTATCCTAATTTTTATTTTTATATACTTTGACTTTTGCTCATTTAGCATTTTCAAATTTTTGAATTTCAATTATGTGTTTAACGTTGTAATCTCTTCGGATTAACGGTCATTAGGAACATAACGTCCAAGAATTAGATTCAAAATAATGGGAAAATTTTAATAATTAAACATCGGAAAGTGCAGTGCGTTGTTTGCTGAATTAGACAAAGTTTTTTGAAATAATAAGCACTGATTGAAGTACCTAAATTCTTATCATGTTTGATTTTATTTTATTTTTAATAATTCCATTAATCAATGTGCTAACGTTCATGTTACAACTATCTTAATCAATTTCGAAAGTGTGAAATTGAGGAAGTCAAATACTTTCTTTATTATGATCGATTTTGTTCTGCTGAGTTTACATTTTTTATCGAAAGTTTATTGATTTTGTTCTAAAAGTGGTGTCCCGTTAGAAAAAAGATAACTTTGAGCTAATATACTGCTCGAATACTTTGTTCCAATCGGACGTAAAATGGTAATACGCACTTAATTTAAAAAATCAAAACGAGGAACTTGAGAAGATCACATGTATGTCCGTATTATCCAAAATCTCTCATACCGTGGATTTAATTTTTTCTAAATTTTATTTTATTTAATATATACACAACATGTTTATAGAAATTACTTTGTTTAGAGGCATTTTGTTCTGAAAATAGAATCCCACATTCAACATCAAGTCGTTATAAATAAGGGTTACACGTAATTTATCTTCTTATGATATGAAAAATGAGTAAAAACACTCGTATAAATTATGATAGCAATAGCACACTCCACAACACAGATGTCAAAAATCAGACAACATCAGCAATACCAGAAATGGCTTTGTTATGGTTCTTTAGTCATAAAAGTGGTATGTACCATTTGGTGTAAACTATAAATCTCAAAATGATCAATTAATTACCGTAAGTTCCTACGTATTCGAAAATGAAACAAAAAGGAACCAAATAAAGAGAAGGTAAATAATCTTGACCTATTTGCAGTTTAAAATAAGATTGAGAGTATTTTCACTCTTCACTCTTTGGGTAGTTGCGATTTTATTTGGTCAAGTCATTTTCATTAAAAATGCATTCCTATTTTAATTTTGAATTTTTTGAAATTATAGGTCACATGGTTTGGTCATAGTTGTCTTATCTTGTCAGCATGTCTTTTCTTGTTTCAAATTAAATAAAATTGCTCTCTCTTCCAACCATTTTGGTCAACCCTCATAATTAATTTATGTCACATAAAAAATACATAAATTCTTAATTCTCTCACATATATATCTATATTTAGAAATAACTAATCCAAACATATTTTCAATTTTCGCATAAAATCAATAAAATATTTTTACACAAATACAATTATTAGAAATTAAAAATAAAAATGAAAACACAAGCAAACGAATTCTGAGCTTCTTGGCAAAAAGTATAATGAATATGTAATTGGGTGTTGAAAAATGAATGGTATGGAGTATGGAGGAGATGTAATAAATGAGAGAATATTAAATAGAAAAGAGGGAAACAGAGCTTAAACGGCACGCTGCTAATAATATTGAAAAAACAAAGAATCATGCGAAAAGTAAATGAGGAGTTGCAGACAGCACCTCGTCACCTGTGTCTGTGTTTCTCTCTCTCTCTCTATCCCTCTGCCTTTTCTTGGAAATTAATTGTCTTCGCCAAGCATCAATGTCCCCTTTCCGGAAGATTGCATTTTAGAAAATTATAATATATATATATATATATATATATATTAAATTCAAAAAGATATTTTAATCAGTTCATCAGAAAAATTGAATAAAAACCTATCAGAATGAGCTCATTGTTGGACGGACGTTAATATCAAGGGGGTATTTGTAACTTTTTTCAAACAATAATAATGTATTTTTAATTATGTTAAATTTCAAGAAATATAGTTGTAACTCACCCTAAATATTATGTTAGAACAACGCCTCCTTAGGGGTGTACCTATATGACTAAACAAAGGGTATATTACATTAATACCCTTTGAGTTCAGATTAAAATGCTCAAAGATCTCTTATCTTTTTGTAAAATTACAGTTATACTTCCTGATGGGTGTTTGTGTGATCTTTGCCTCTGAAGAGGCGTGTATTTTTAATTTCAAAGATAGAATCAGGGGTGTATTTATAATTTTGTGTTAGTGTATTTCGCCTAAACTCAAATAATGTGAATATAATTTACACTTAAACTATGCATGGATGCAATTTATTGAAAAAATGAATGGGTGTACTAACTACATGATCCTACACCACTAATTGCCAATTAAAGCAACATAATTTGGAGAAATTATCAAAATATAATTGAGAGAGATTTGAACTTAAAAAAGTGATTGATCAAAATATATCCCACGTGATCAACTTGTTAATGCCACACTTTCGTCAAAACAAAGGAACAACTCACAACTACACTGCATTAAACTCACCTAAACCCCACTCCCCACCCTCCCTAATTTTAATATTAGGATAAATTACATTTTCACTTTTGGAATTAGCTTAAAATACACAAATATTAATTTCTTTTACGAAATTACAGTTACGCTCTCTATTAAAAAAAGAAAGCTATACAATACAAATATATTACACTAACACAGGGTGAAGGGGTGTAACTGTAATTTTATAAAAGATATGGAGTATTTATGTAATTTAACTTAATCTTATGAGATGTCGATATAATATATCGTCAAAATTTAATTTGTAATATATTTTTAATTTTTTTCTTCATGAATATCGAAAAAAAAAAGAATAGAAAAAGAAAAAGGTTGCATGAATGAGACTGCACTGCCATTTCAAAATCACTGCTCTCTGACTGAGTCTTTTCATGTTACGAGGTTGCACGCCTCTTCTTCCACATCCAACGCCCACAAACCATAATTATTACTCGTCGCTCCGATCACATTTGATGCGTGTGCAATAAAAATAAAGGGGGTATTTATTCTTCGTTTTTTTTTAATGTGAGATTTGATGTAATTATATATAAATTTTTTGTACTTTAAAAAATTATATATAGATTTTTTGTGGTTTGAAAAATTATATTTAACACATTTGATATTTGCTTCTATCTAACAAATTAGTCCTCTCGTTAGTCAAAATCATTGAATTTCTTGATATTAACAAAATACTGAATGGAAATTGATATTTACCCTTGATTGACTTATTATAGGTCAAAATATTTTTTTTCGAACTAAACTACCCTTATAACGGTGAAAATATATATTCTCAAATGCATTACTGCGTGAAGACGTACGAAGGTAATTTGATCATAAAAAGATTTTTGACATATTATAAGTCAATTGGGGGTAAATATAGATTTTTTTTAATATCAGCAAATTTGGTGAATTTCGGCCGATGGAGGAATTTATTTGTTAGATAGAAGCAAACCGTAGGGGTGCTAAATGTAATTTTCCAAACCACAGATTGTCTAAGTGCAATTACACTAGATCTCAGGGAAGGAAAGTTTAATTATCCTAAAATAAAAAGTATAATTTGATCAACATATTGATAAAATAAATTAATTTAAATACGCATAAATAAAAATTTATTGATAATCACAATTGAATAAAATGGTGATTAGTTTATAAAAAAAAATATAAGTATTTTTAAGGGCATTTTAATCTATTAATATGAGCTAAGAAAGTTACTCTCGAAGTCTCCCATTAAATAATATTAAAAGAGAAAATCTATTTATTTATTTTGACCAGAAAAAAAAAAGTAATTTAATTATTTGGGAATCAGAACACAAGTTCAAGTTTCTCGGTAAAGTGTTTGGTGAGGTTAAATGTACGTTTGAACTATATATTTATTTTTACATGATTAGACCTTGATTTTTTGCAACAATAATCAGACATAGAGATTCTACTCAGCGCATAAGCAATCCTTCTTAACGGGTTTGTGGGATGTCACCCTTATTTTTTTAATTTTTTTTATAATAAAAGAAAGTATAATTATTTAAAAAAAAAGAATTTCGTATTTATATCGCGAGTATATTAAAAATTATAGATAATACTTTTGTGATTGAGAATCAGAAACAAAATTATTTTTCTCATATTTTTGCAGTATTTGTATAAATTATGTCATTGATAATATATATGCATATATTTTACATAAATAATTATATAATATAAAACATATTTAGTGTATTACTGTATAATAGTGTTGGAGTTGCATGCTAACCTAATATTAAAATAAAGAAAAGGATAATTACACTTTTTTTTTTCAAAAATTTGGTGTAATTACACGTAAATATTATATGATTTGAAAAATTACATTTCGTACCACAAAGGTGTGCTTCTACATAATAAATAAGTCCGTAAATTAAAATTTATCGAATTTGATGATATTAATAAAATTTTTTACATACTATCCATTGATATATTATTAATTTATTATAGGTAAAAAAATATTATAGTAATATTTAGAGGACCTTTTAGTCATATTTATTTAACTTAGGCAGGAAAAGAAATGCAAATAACGATACCTTTTGGTCGATTCGCAGAGAATCCAGCTCATCACTCTCTCTCTCTCTCTCTCTATATATATATATATACACAGAGACATCTCTCTTCTCTACCGTTGAATTTAAATTCCTCCTACACCACGGCTAATTCCCTCTTCCGCCAGAGCAGCACCCCCACTCCCACTCCCAGTTACAAAACCCAAAACGTAACAACAGCGCAGTACCATAGCCACCACTGTATCATGTCAACTGCGTCAAGAAGAACCAAATGGCATCCAACTCCGCCGCCGCCGCCCAGCCCCAAGATCCTCCACTTCCCCCGCAGCCGCAGGACCCGCCGCAAGCAGTCCAAGCCCACCACCCACCACCACAATAACCCATTGCTAGTCATGCACCAAAAGTATCTGTCTTACAAGGGGAAGCTGGAGAACTTGTTTGATCAAGGAAATAAAGACTCGCCTTCGACGTTGGAGTTGTTGGAGCCTAACTCAAACTCGAAAGTATCGGCCGGCGGCGGTGGTTTTGAGGAGGAGAAGTGGAGGTTTCAAGCGGAGATATTGAGGGCGGAGTGTAATTTCTTGAGAATGGAAAGAGAGTTTGCTTTGAAGAAGTTGGAGAGGAATAGAGCTAAGATGGAGAGGACCCTGAGATCAGCTGTTCAGACGCTTGTCTCTGTTAGTTCCGTTCTCTTTCCTTTTACTGTTGTTGTTTGTTAAATAGTTAGCCTTGTCTCAGAAGAAACAGGTTCGATCAAAGAAGTGGAAAATACAGTGTTTTCTCAATCTTAATTTGTGGGGCGTAAGAGTTTTTTTGGGATTTATTTGAGTTCATTCAGAGCACTGTTATGCTTCAAGATCAAACTTTTAATTTCTGAGTTTTTCATGATTCAATTCTTTTTACTATCTGTCTTAATTTTATCTCTCTGGATTTGCAGGGAAGAAAGAAGATTTTTGAAGGAAAGAACGTGAATGCAGTGCTGGAGGAAGAGATTGAAGACTTAGCAGAAAAGTTAGAAGAATTGCAGAAGAGCTCAAGAAGCAAAGATGATGAAGTTGGAAACTGCAGCAATTTTGACAAGAAAGCTTCCGTTTTGCAGCGTCGACTAGATAAACTCGGAGGATTATCCGATGAAAATAGTAGGAAGGAGCTGCAAGAACTTGCTGAATCAAGCTGGCCCATCAATAACACGAACCATGACATCAGCATCCGCAATGGGAAAACCGGCAATAAGTCCAATAATGTAAGAACAACTTGTCTGATTCCTGTGATCAGAAACATCCTAACATGCATTCAATCTCTCATTTTATCAACGTTGAGGATTTCTGCAAGATTCTTGTGGGCTATGTATCTATATTGGATTTGAATAAAACATAATTTTCAGGGTGATATGCTGAGGAAGAAAATGGAGGCATTGTCAAAGGGAATGTTAGAAAGAGTGGAGCAAGAGTATGGTTCAATTCTTACAAACAGTTCTGTTGCCAGCTCTGCTTCTACTTCCAAGAGAATTGATTGTCCTGAACTCTCTAGTTTCCCAACCAGACAGTTTTATCAGGCAAAGTCCAGGTCTCTTCTCTGTTAGTGGTATTTTTCAAAATTTTCCCATTTCAAAATGAGTAACAGTTCCTGATTAAGTACATAACTCCTTCAATTATGTGCCTTTTGATGCTACTAACAATAATTTTAACTGTACTTTTGGGGCTAAGTCTAGTGTTTTTATATGCAGTAATGTTGTTGGTTGGTTGCTTCGCACTTCCCAAAACCCACTCAGTTAAATATGCTGAAATCAAGCTTGGACCACTGATATCAAATTGCAGTGTCTGATTTTGTTGCAGTTTTCTTCTTTTATGTTGTTTTATGTTGCCTGAGACGGCTTCCAGAATGTGAAATCTGAGCGTTGGTCGGTCGGTCAGGTAGATTCAATCAGTTTGGTCAAGAAATTCAAATGCTTGACTCATACACATCTTTTGAGATTTCAAAAACACATGTAGTAGTTCATTTCTTGCAGTGTCAGCAGCAGACGTTGCCGCCTTCGTTTTCTGTGATTGTATGTTATGGCTTTCTTGTATGCTAATCAGTGTTAGAGATTTCTTGTTTTGAATAATTTGTTGATATTGTATGAACAAGCCTCTAATGTTTGTAGTTATCAGTATGATGAATGAAATGTTTCTTTTTTTCTTACATAGGAATCAATGTTGCATGAGAACAAATGCTCGGGACGTTGCAAGGCCATTGTTCGTAGAATAGTGGAGCAGGTGAGGGCCGAGACGGAGCAATGGTCCCAAATGCAAGAAATGCTGGGGCAGGTGCGTGGAGAGATGGAAGAACTTCAGGCGTCTCGTGATTTCTGGGAAATTCAAGCGCACAATTCAGAACACGAGATTCAATCCCTTAAGCAAGCTGTAAGTGTCGTATTTCATACGTATTTTGTTCATAGAACATGAATTCTTGAACTAGTTCTAACTCATCGATATCTTGCCTTTGTCAACGTTGTCTGATGTTAGTTTCTTTGATTGTGTATGTTTTTCCAGGTGGAAGAATGGAAAGAGATGGCTCTTGGTCATCAAAACAAGGTGGACAAACTGCAGCTCGAACTATCTGCACTCAAAGAGGAGATTCAAAAGACGAAAGCAGGTCTAAAACCGAGCCAAAACAGGGAGCCACCGCTTAAAGTTAATCCGGATGCACCTGCACCGGTGCCTCTTGGGAAACAACTCGAAAAGGAAAAGCTCATTTTGAGTTGTCGTTTGAAGAAAAACAGGCACAATGATGAAAACAGGTGCAAACTTGACGAGTTCAACGCAGATGGAAACAAGGAACAAGCATCAAACAAAGATTTACCACCTCTTTCATTGGGCAAACAACTTGCAAAGGAGAAGAGAATGCTTCTTCGTTGTTTGAAGGAAAGCCACGATGCTAGTGAGAAAGGCAGCATCGTGGCCGATGGAAGGAGAGCCCTGTACTCAAACAGCGTTAGGATCATAGCCACGGAGCGTTCTCCGTTAAGGGATATTGGAAATTCTTCACCCTTGGCAAGGCAGCACAGTAGATCAGCTTTTCCTTTTCATAGCCCTGAGAGCTCCAGAACAAGAGAAAGCTTCAGGAAGTGATTCTGGACTATTAAGAAGAGATCATCTTCTACATATACTTAAGTTTTTTTATCCTATGAATTTTCTTTACTAGTGGAGATTTAGTCCAGTTTTGTCCCACTGGGAGTTTTTTTAGATCAAATGGTGAATAATGAAGTTCATGATCTTACACACCAAGAAAATCTAACA
This sequence comes from Sesamum indicum, assembly GCF_000512975.1. Taxonomy (NCBI): domain Eukaryota; kingdom Viridiplantae; phylum Streptophyta; class Magnoliopsida; order Lamiales; family Pedaliaceae; genus Sesamum; species Sesamum indicum. Next base: position 3,935,906 of record NC_026150.1, read on the forward strand.
CTTGCCATGTAATTGATTTACGGTCTGAAATTCAACCTAATTAATTATATAAGTATAATAATATTTACAATATGATTAATTGAGAGTGCAGTTAAAATAACTTGTCGATCAAAATTAAGAGGTAGAATTGATTTTTGTTCCTAAGTTTTGATTATAATTGCAAATTCCTTCACCCAAGCTTATTGTATAATTTTTATTTCTTGTTATTAAATTTAAATAAAAATTACATATAAGTAACTAAAGATTTATACTAGATAATTACTACTTTTATTCAAACTATTAACCATTACTTTACTAGAGGTCTAAATTCATTACATCTCAATTTACAAAAAATGGGAAAATTATACTTTTGGTCTCTATACTTTAGTTCATAATTTATTCAGTCCCTAATCTTTATAAATTAATATGATTCGATCCGGTCAGTAAAAGTGGGTTTAAGGTTGTTAAGAAGGAGCGAATCAAATGGAGCAAAATTATAAATATTAGGGGTCAAAATCATATAAAAATTAAAGATCAATGTCATGCCTCGAAAAGTTTAAGAACCAAAATCGATTTTGACGAACGTATAGTGACAAAAATGTAATATACCCTACCAAACACTATATCATAATTCAAAGACATCTTTATGTAGATTATAGATAAAGTAAGAAGGTGTCCAAACCTGACCGGACTTTGATTTAAATATAAGTTGTTCAAACTCAAACCCAACTTGACTTGAACTAATTTTCAAACTTGTTTGTCATCTCAAGAAACAGTTTAGTACGACGATTAATTAATTATTAAAAAATTAATTTAAAAAATAATTATAACATTTGAATCCACAATTTTTTGATTAAATTTGCTAATACAAATTGCAGTTAATTTTTAAAATTAACCTCATTGTAAGGTTAATGAAAGAATCAAAAGAATTATTTAACAAACACAATCGGTGGCTGAATAATAAATAATTATGGTCGAATAAAAGAAGTCAAACAACACACACACACACAAAAAATTACATTTTGCGTTCGACACATAAGTTTAAAGAATATTACATCGCCCTCTCCTAACGTTTGGTGTAATTATATGTCGATTCGTTGTGGTTTGAAAAATTACATATAATTTCTTGACGTTTGTTTCCGCTAACAAATAGATCCATCCACTAGTCATAATTAACAGAATTTGTAAATATTAGTAAAAAATAAAATAAAAATTCATACTTATTGCCCATTGACTTATAGTAGATTTATTGAATGGACAAGTAAATAATTTTCTGATCAAACTATTCTTGTTATACCTCGTCACATGCATTAGCTTGCTAATTTGTATGATAATAAGAGTAGTTTGATCATAAAATCTGATTTATTTAGCCTTCAATAGATCAACAATAAATCAATGAGAGGGTAAATATGAATTTTTATTTGATTTTTTGCTAATGTTAATAAATTCAATAAATTTTTTGACTAATAAAAAAATATATTTATTTTACAAAATTAAATATTATGAATATTAAATATAATTTTTTAAACTAGATAAAATATACGTATAATTAGGCCTACCTTTTTAGGTGAAAGGATTGAATTTTGAAAAGGATTTTAAACATGGGGTGCCCTTAAAAAAGCCAGCTCCGCAAATTCAGGCTGATCTTAAAGACATGGTCATATTTTGACGGATTATCCATAGAACAATAGGGAAACAGAATCCGAATTCTTGTAGAGTTGCGTTTTGCGCCAACCTCTTGCAGATAGATATATATCCAATCGCTGCCTTCTGCGTCAGAATCATCGATCTCTTTTCTTCTTCTTAATTCTTCTCTCAATATTTGTGGGTTGTCAAGAAAAGTAACAGAGACAACAATCTTGATGAACAAAGAGTAATGAGGTTTCGAGGACAAAATCAGACATCGGAAAGATCTGGTTTGGAGCCATTGTTGAAGATGGATTGCTGTTTCTCTCGTGTGTGTTCTTGTTCGATTAATGATCCATTCTCAGCTGCCCTGGAAGCCTTTTCTGAGCACCTTTTTGTTTAGCGTCTTTGCTTTCGAGTATTTCAAGCCATAGCCCATAGGTCATCTTTACCCATGGATTCTCAAGGGTTTCAAAAATCTGATTTTCGTGAAACTGATATCGCTGAGAGATCGCCCTGTTGCAGTTACGCTAGGTACAAGAAAATCTTGGGGAGAGGAGCATTCAAGGATGTGTATAAAGGGTTTGATCATGTGAATAACATGGAGATTGCCTGGAACCAGATCTGTGTAGATGATGAGAGCACCTTAAAGTCCCCGGGAAATCAAGTATCATTATGTTCTGAGGCTGTTTTGTTGAATTCCCTGAACCATAGGAACATCATGAAGTGCTACAGCTATTGGGTGGATTACGACAACAAATCTGTGAATATAATTACGGAGTTGTTCAGTTCTGGGAGTTTGCGGCAGTACATGAAGAAACTCGGCGGTGTTGATATCCAAACTATCAAGAATTGGGGCAGGCAGATGCTACAAGGACTGGAGTATCTCCATAGCCGAAACCCGTGTATTATTCATCGGGATGTGAAGTGTGACAATATTTTCGTTGATGCTAGCAAGGGTGAGATCAAACTTGGAGATTTTGGGTTGGCTACTGCGATGGAACAGAGCCCAGTTCGGGTACTGGCAGGCACGCCTGAGTTTATGGCACCAGAGTATTATGACGAGGAGTACAACGAGTTGGTGGATGTATATGCTTTTGGGATGTGTTTGATGGAGTTGGCTACTTCTGAGTATCCCTATTCTGAGTGCACAAATCCAGCACAGATCTTCAAGAAAGTGACATCTGGGATCAAGCCTGCTGCTCTGGGGAAAGTGCAGGATCCTCAGGTGAAGGAGATTATAGAGAGGTGCTTTTTACCTGCTTCTTTGAGGCCATCTGCTGTGGAGCTATTGAAGGATCCATTCTTCTCATTTGAAATTCGAACGGAGATAGAGCATAATAGTAGATGTCCCAGCTCGACGACCAGCAGCAGGGATTCTTCCTTGACAGTTGCAGAGATAGATGAATCACGTGCAGTTTCCAGTTCAAGTTTAGAAGTGGACTTTGGAGTTGATTCAACAGATCGACTAGTTCGGAACGAAGATCAATACCTTGGAGTGGAGAGTTGCTACATCAATGAATCGGGTTTTTCGGAGATATATGCAATGTACAATTCCATCTCCCTGTCAGATGCTACTAGTGGTAAACTACCCACCTCTTGCTGTCAGTCTTCAGTGGGAGATGTCTCTATGAATTCGAAAATCACCTTCGCTTCGTCGTCCGGTGCTGCATCAAAGGATTTTCTTTTCTGTATATCAAGACTGTCCTTACCTAGAAAATCACAACTTACATAGCCCTCTTTACCATTAAGAGTAAGTAGACAGTAGGATTCGTTGTAAAGTATCTTCTTCCCAGTGGAAATAGACATCTTTCAACATGAAAATTGAATGAGTGATCTTCTCATGCTGCTTTGCCATTCAATACTTGAGAGTTTGTAGTTGCGAAAAGCAAATGATATAGATGGTGTTGCAATGAGTTCACTTACAAAACAGTACGCAATTTCGACAAGCCATCCAAAGGCAACACCATTATAACTGTTTATACACAAAGTACAGAAAGAGTTTTATAGTTCTTTTGGTAACAACTACAGGATATTCGGAGATGATACCAAACCATACTATAGGCCACACGAGAAGAAGGGGGCATTCAAATAGCCAGTGGGGCTTTAAAAAAGTTCTTCTCCTTCAAGCTTTCAACGGTTTCCTTGAGGCTTTCTTTGAGAGGAGTGAATTCAACACCTAGGCCTTTTGCTCTTTCTTTTGAGACCTGGTACGTAGGCATAAATGGCTTGTCATCAGCACACCTGTAGAGGAGATTTCCATGAAAATACATGGATAGATCAAGAGTAAGACTTGTGAGTTTGGTTACAACTACTGCAAAATATGAAAGTCTTGACAATTTTGGGTCAATCAATCATCACATTATACATCATATATTTGGTCAATCAAAAAGGATTTCAGACCACCATCACTTCCCAAACCGCATGTACGTAAAAGGATACAACATGATCATGCAGATTTGTCAAGATCACATCTATACATTAAAATTGAGTCATAATAACAACTTACTTTTCAGGAAGTTGAAGATTAGGGTACAGTTCATGCAATATCTTCACGACTTGTGAATAGTGTGCAACACTCTCCACCACACAATATCTTCCATTAGCTGAGGGATTCTCAAATGCCAGAATATGAGCATTTGCAACATCCTTTACATTTACCCATCCTGCTGTAGCATTTGGGTATGTTTTTGCACCTGCACATTTCACAAAGAGGTAGAGATTACCAACCGAGAAGTCCAATGTATCAGAATTCAATCACAAAAACAAGAAACAAGAAACAAAAAATTAAGAATGAATGAGAAAAGGAATGCTTTGAACAAGGAGATAAACTTGGAACAATATTAGCAAGTGAATAGAGAAGGGAGGTGTGTTTTAGACAGGGAATAAAAATCTAGGCATTAACAGAATAAAACTTACCATTTATCAAGTTCAAAATTGAAGCTGAACTTGTGTTGAGAGTTGGCTGCAACAGCGGACCAATTACCATGGATGGGTTTATAGAAACCATGTCAATACCTTTCTCCTTCGCAAACTTCCAGGCAGCATCCTCGGCCAATGTCTTTGAAAGCATATACCATTGCTGCTCGAGCAACGTGGCAAAAGATTAGCAAAGAATGTGGCATTTTTTGGGTCAAGCAATTGAAAAATAAAGAAAATGAACATTTCTCAAGAATGCTTGGCACCAGCAGTCAGTCAACAGGTTTGCTGACCAACATAGTGATCACAAACTTTTGTCACAATAAATTAGGTTGGTTCTACAGTATTTCTTGTTAGATCACTCAGCAAAATGCTTCCATTTGGTTGAGAGAGAGTACCTAGATCAAACAAAACAAGAACTCGATACATCCTAAGATTAAGAAACACTCTTGGTATAGATGATGTCTTTCCGGAAACACTTGAAAAAAAATTATTATTGGCTACAATATTAGTGGCTATGGCTAAAAACTGTGGTAAATGACTATTATTTACTACAGTAAAATAAAATCGACACAAAAACTAGGTTTTAGCCATGTCAAATGTTTTCGCCACCCTCGCAAAAATCACGGCAAAAAACTGTTGCGCGGCCGTGATCAATAATTATTTGCTACGGCTATTTGTTCTTAACTATGACAATTGACCATGATTAAATGTTATAATTTTTCTAGTGAAAAGTTATCTAAATGAAGAAAGAAGAAGAAATACCACTTGCTACAATATATTGCGTAGAGCTCATACATTGAATGGAGAATACTAAAGAGAACATATTTTTTAAAGCCATTCTACAATCTACATTGAGAAATACAATCAAGGACCTAATGTAGAAGTGCCTTTTTAATTTAAAAATTTAATGGAGAAGTGCCTCTTTCTTGTTCTAGCTTCTTCACCAAGTTGGAGAACATACTGCAATTCTTTTAGAAGGTCATTTGTATGGCACCATAAATGGTGAATAGAAATGACTTTGTTAAGGAAGTCTGTCTTCTATTAGCAACTGATGAAGACACACAAATGCATATGGGCTTCATGAAGTGAGGAGAGAGTATTAACTTTTAGAGTATTTCAAGTTACAAAGGCATAGGGCTTGACAGTACATATCATTAACTTGGGAAGAATCTGAAGAGTGCCACCATCAGTGGTCCAAGGCAGTTTAGCAAACTAGAAGACCAGAGTGCTGGCAGGACATCCACGAAATAATATTCCAATGACACTACAAGTAAATGAGTGCAGCTTTCTCTGGAACAGAATCGATTGACTTGGGTCCTTTAAGGAAATGATGACAACTTTCTTGGGAGGATATTTTTGTCCAAAAATACACATTGGGTAGGTATGGCAAGAGGTAGGAACAAAATATTTCTTCTGTTATAAGAAAATGATTACTCCTGAACTTGTTATTCTGGGGCAAAGGGAATCTGTCATATATTTTTCAAACATGTTTTTATGATGGAACATTTTTATTCTTTGGATTTGGGCGGATTGTCCCTTTGATGTTCAGTAAGTCAAGATATAACCATACAGGTACATCATTGCAAAAACACTTGTAATTTATAGCACCAACCAAAAAAGTAACCATGCTGGAAGCTCTGCATCATAAACATGATAAGCAATTGCCATAAATTGAAAAAGAGAAACACAACAATGACCTGCATTTGTTTGCATAACTCCGGGTCAGACCACCAAGTCTCATCAACTACCACTTCAGGTGTTCGAGGTTTACCATTGAAAAAAACTGCAACTATGGAAGATGTCAAAACAACCCTTTGAATGGATGGTGTTTTGGCACATGATCCAAGCACATTCAATGTCCCCTTTAATGCAGGATCAATTAAATCTGCCTGAGGGAAGTGAAAGATGAATTGAGTCAAAATTCTTGCTACACATGGGGAAAGTAGTTCATAGTACAAGAACCAAATAAGGATAAAAAGATGCCAAATATTAAATTAGGCTGACTATGAAAGGGTTTCTTTCTAATAGTTAACTTGAATAATATTTGTAAAGACTACATGAACTCCTGTTCAACAAACAGATGGAAAAATTCACGCACACCCCACACCAAATGTTAAAAGCATGAAAAAAAAAACCTTTAATCTGAAATGCATCAGTACAATAAATAGCTAAGCTCATACTCCAAAAACTACATTCAGTAATGAAGAATAAACTGAAGTTCAGCAAAGTAAGGGGAAAATACAAGAGGTGTAGGTATTACTGCCAGTTGTTGCCTTCAAGAGAAATGCTATATATAAAGGTGTTGGCACGTTTTGTTAAAATTGGCAAGCAGCTGAAATAAAGCTCATGACTATGTTATGGAAAGGGGCTGCAGTACTTTCGTTTACATTAAGTTTAACTGACACATATAAGCTACACGGCTACATAGAGAATTCACTTACTAACAGAACTTTGCCATTAAATTTCACTGGCTGCATTTAAGAAACAGACTTCTGTTTTTTGCCTGGTCTGCACGTCTGTTACAGGGCTTTCCCTCCCCGCCCAATTTTTCTGGGTAAAAATGTGATTACTAAGAAAAGATTTTAGGAGACAGCTCTCAAATACATAGTTTCTGTCTAGCTGATCATTATACACTAGCACATTATTTTAGCTTTTCACTATTACCATAGTCCTTTTAATATCACAGCAGTTCCCAGAAACCATGGAGGCCAGTCTCTTATTAATTTCTGCTCTCAGCAGATGAGGTCTGTCATAAGGAGAACCCATGTAAACGGAAAAGAGGAAAAAAGAAAAGGGCAGACACCTGTGGATCAGTGGTAGCAAAGTAAAATGGAGAAGCTGTATGAAAAACACCGTCACAACCATCAACTACAGCATCGAAGGACCCTTCTTCCAATAGATTAGCTTTTATCAAGTGAAGTCTCTCCTTCGCTCCCTCAAGTGAAAGTAAGTGCTCTGTCTTCTTCGGATCATCTGCATATTATTCATATGTAAAATGAATCATAAAGATCTTCACGAAATAAGAGAAGGTAAAGCTGAGAATGTCTAATCTTCGCTTGTTATAAAGGTGGGAAGAGGCTAATATGGTAGTGTTCTCTCATTGAATGATGGGAAAAGATTGGAATTGACAAACAAGCAATGACATTAGTTCAAATATTAGTTCATCATCAGGACCAATAGGGGCTTATCCGATATCCTCACTGGAAATTGAACCTACTTACTTCCGGAATTCTCAAACTTTACTAACTCTGGAATTTAACAAACATTTAGAGGAAGATAACAGAAAATATTATGCCATCTCCACGAACTAGAAAAGTGACAAATGTTACAAATAGAACCCGTTTGATCCAATAACCATCGGGAAAATGGAGAAACAACAACAGGTAAAGGCTAATTGGAAGAAGAGTACATTGAAGTCCCTTATGAAATATCTGGGTGGTGAATATTCTGTTAAATGAAGCAACAAGAGTTGTGTGCAATGATGATACTTGCATAGTTGAATCTTGAAGTTCTGTCCTTGACATTCACTATCCCTATGCTCCATGGATTTGGTGGAGTTAGTAAGATCAACTTGATCATATCATCTACTTTAACACAACAAATACTCAAGACTTGACGATACAATTTGTTATTCACCAAAGAATCTATGAGTGCCTTCCCCAGGAAAACTTCCTTTGCCAAAAGAAACACTATGTTGATAGATCAAAATTCAATCAGAACCTGTTTTCTTTTGTCTAACATCCAAGAATCAGTTGCAATTTGCAGTCCACAGAAATTTAAACACCAAAGCAATTTATAGTCACCGAATTAATAAAAGGGTAAAGGCAGAGATCGGAGAAAACGTTTACTACTAATAAGCAAAGCCATATATTTCACCAAAAATGGTACAACACAGGGACAAATAACTAAAACAAATCATTCAAAAAACCAGAATCATCAAATGGGAATCTCTTGTATCCACTCAAAATCATAGCTTTACTTCACACGCAACAGCACAAATCATCAAACGATAATTTATAGAGATAAGATGAGGGCTGGGAACAGAGTTACTGAACTGGGGTCGCGAACAGAAGCTTTGACGGTGTAACCACGCTGGAGCAAGAATTTGACAAGCCAAGAAGCAATATAGCCTGATGCTCCTGTTACACACACTGTCTTCATTCTCCCCGCTACTTTCTGCTTCTCAACCCACTCTCCAACCTTTTCGGTGCCTTTCAGTGTGTGTACTGTGTGTAAAGAGTGTCTGAGGGAGAGAGGGAGAGATACAGTGGCTTGAAGAACTGTTAGCTAAATGGGCTTTCAATTTCATGATCATTACTACCGCACCTACCAACTTCAAATTATCTCTTGCGTTAAGTGGTTTTATTTTATATTTAAATCAAAACAGGAAATAAAATATTATTTTAAAAATAATTAAATAATAAATACATTTTGCACCCCTAAACTATAAATCATAATAAAATGACCCTTTATAATATACATTTTTTTTTTTTGTGAAGAAAATACCCTTACTATTTTCTTAATGGGATGGGTCCTGAGTTTTGACAAACTCGCCCTGTTAACATCTCTAATTGTCAAGTAATGAAAAGTAAAAATGCTATTAATGGGACATCAATATTTAATTAAGTTGTCATTAGTAGGATCTTGATGAGTTTAAAAGTTCCCAGCCCCATATAATACCAAAAAAAAAAAAAAAAAACAAAGAAAAAGAAGTGGTACTAATGGTGTTTGGATTACTTCACAGTTCCCAGCCCCATATAATACCAAAAAAAAAAAAAAAAAAGGAAGAAAAAGCAGTGCTACTAATGGTGTTTGGATTACTTCACTTTTGAAATACAAGTGCTTTACTATTTACATATTGCACATAAGGTTGTGAAGAGGCTTTATAACTTTTTTGGATCAAATATAGGATTTATATATACTTGGAATGTGATGATACCAATCATATATACAATAACCCTCACAAAATCAAAAATTTTGTTTTATCAATAGTTCTACTAATCCATATTTAAAGTTAGTTCGTCATTTTATTTATTTCAAATTTTTTATTTAATTAAATAAATACAATAAAAATTTAAATTACGCACACACATGGAATGTGTTCAATCCGAGGAGGAAGGGAGCATTGATATAGATGGTGTGGCTTTAAAGAAGTTCTTTTCCATCAAGCTTTCAACAGTTTCCTTGATGGTTTCTTCAAGAGGAGTGAATTCAACTCCCAGGCTTTTTGCTCTTTCTTTCGAGACCTGGAACGTAGGCGCCAGTGGATTGTCGTCGGCACACCTGTTCAGGAGATTTCCATGACAATGAATGAATAAATCAAGAAAATCCCAAGTCGAAAATCGGCTACAAATGCATCGCGGAACATACAAGTTTGCTGGAAGGCGTATGAGAAGTAAAAGGGAAGACCTTAGTGATAAGAGCTACACAATTCTTTGAAACTTCAATATGCACAGTGCTGTGTTCATTGACAAATCATGCCTAAGTAATGAATATATGCATGCCAGCAGAAGACAGGAAGAAGAAACCATGTTATTACAATGCTCGTTAGGTTCAATCACTCAAGCGTATCGTTCACGTCCCTAGTACTTAATAATGGACGAAAGAGATTGCCAAAAATGTACTTCAACAAAAGTAGCAAACCGTGCATGGTTCATTTTGGTAATTAAGGTAAATCAAACATCAGGACAACAGCATAATGAATTGAATCATAATAAGGACTTACTTCTCAGGAAGTTGAAACGTCGGGTACAGTTCACGCAATATCTTGACGACTTGAGAGAAGTGTGCAACCCTATTCGTCATGCAATATCTTCCATTCGCCGTTGGATTCTCAAATGCCAGAATGTGAGCATTTGCAACATCTTTTACATTTACCCATCCATATGCAGCATTCGGGTACGTCTTTGCACCTGCACATTTCGCCAATGGGGAGATAGATATCACCAAAAATTATTGAGAACAAAGATATTAGGCATGGGGACTAAGAATTTGATCCACACATAGCATACAAGTTAGTTGCCCTGCATTATAGCAAAACCAAAGTTTTGTCAATTGTATTGCCATACAATTAGTACTTTGACTAACTAAAATTTTTACATATTTTCACTCAGCAATTACAGAAAACTAAACAGACAAGAAATAAGCTACAACAAACATATCAAAGACTCCAAGAGTAATCTCAAGCGAAAGAAAGATGCCCTTGAGACAATATCTAGAAAGTGACTCAATATATATAGAAGAGTATCTGCGTAGAAGACGGGACAAAATGAGTAAGCGTTAAGTGGGCGAACTTACCGTTCATCAAGTTCAAAATTGCAGCGGAACTTGTGTTGAGAGTTGGCTGCAATAGCGGACCGATTACCATAGATGGATTTATAGCAACCATATCCATACCTTTCTCTTTCACAAACTTCCAGGCAGCATCCTCAGCTAATGTCTTTGAAAGCAAATACCATTGCTGGTGGAAGTAATTGCAACAAAAAGTTGTAGTGAAAAATGTTCGTTTTTTTGGAATGAATCACGAAACAACGGAAAAGGAACGATTGTTGAGAAAGGTGGGGCATCAACAGCCAATCAACAGGTTTACTGATGGACGAAATTTTTTTTATCTTTATATATTATGGTTAATGCTATAAGTTTTTCACGAGAGTAACGTAATCAACAATTCTCATAAATAGAATAAGATCAAGAATAGAAGATTGACCTGTGTTTGTTTGCAGAACTCCGGGTCAGACCACCAGGTCTCATCGAGTACCAGTTCAGGTGTCCGAGGTTTACCATTTGCTAAAATTGCAGCAATGGAGGATGTCAAAACAACTCTCTTAACGGATGGCGTTTTCGCACATGAGCCAAGCACATTCAGTGTCCCCTTTAATGCAGGATCAATCAATTCTCCCTGAGGGAAGTGTGAACTCAAGTTAAAATTGTTTGCTAAACTCGTTGCAAATTGAAACCCTCTGAGGCCTGCCTGTCTCTCTTCAGCTTTCACACTCAGTAGATCAATGAAGTCTGGCATAAGGAGAAACCCCATATAAAGGTAAAAATATGAAAGAGCAAGAACCTGTGGATCCGTAGATGCAAATTTAACAGGAGAAGCAGTATGAAAAACACCATCACAACCATCAACTACAGCATCGAAGGACCCTTGTTCCAGTAGATCTGCTTTTATCAAGTGAAGTCTCTCCTTTGCTCCATCAAGTGCGAGTAAGTGTTGTGTCTTCTTTGGATCATCTGCATGGATTATTCCAGATCTCCTGTGAGTCATTCTCATGAAATAAACAGTAAAGATTAAAATATCAAAACTCCATTCCGTGGCTTCTTGATAATGTGGGCAGAGGTGATGAAAGCTAAACAAAGTAAAGCCCATGAATGATGCAACACAAAAAAAATCAAATTTATGTATGATGATTACCACAGCCCATATTACCAGATGAGAGAGAGATGAAGGGCTGGGGAGAGAGTTACTGAACTGGGGTCGCGAACAGATGCTTTGACAATGTAACCGCGCTGGAGCAAGAATTTGACAAGCCATGAAGCAATGTAACCTGATGCCCCAGTTACACACACTGTCTTCATGATCCCCCCGCTCTGCTTTCTGCTTCTCCACCCACTCTTCAACACTTTCCCGTGTCTTTCAGTGCGTGAAAACACTGTCTGCAATATAGGAAGAGAGATGGTGAGAGTAGGTGTTGGCAGAGTTCGGTTAATGATCCGATCCGTACACGCCATCGAACTGAAAATTCAGTAAGCTCCGAATATTGTATTCGGCAATTAATTTTGGAGAATTTCGTCGTACGGTATTGGTAGTAATAACTTCATAAAAAAATCGAAAACTAATGAGGTATTAGCTTTTTGATTTATGACACAAAAATTCATAGCAATAATCAGTTGCACGGCGTTGCCAACATTAATTGTTGAACTGCCTGTATGTCATGGAAACTCACTTTCAATATATGTCTTTTTTTATCATAATTTCTTTAATGAAATATTTCTCATTCAAATCTATAATTGTTTGTTGAATAGTTTCTTAGCCGACCAAGGAGTGTATATCCAGGGAGGGAGACCACAGGGTAGAGCTCGACAGCGAGTGACTGCCAAAGGCGCGAGCCTCAAGGTGGGGAGAGTTTTATATTGTTTATTATATGTAAGTTACAAGCCTGAAAATCAATATCGATTAAAAATTTGACTGAAAGTCTGTCTGTAAATTTAGAAAACTATTCGACCAATACTATTTCACATAGAAAAATAGAATAAATGTTCTTATGAGAATATTTTTGCTTCTAATTTCAATAAAATAGCAAAAAATTTCTGTGGGCTTTCGGAAATCTGTTTGATGCAGCTTGGCAAGGAAGTTTTGGATCAGGGTGCATGATCGTTTTCATGTAAGACCTATATTTTTGGAGCATGTTTTACTACCCTAACAAAAATATACTGCATCCACTCAGATCATTGTATTATGTATGAACAACTATCTTTTACATATTACATAAGTTATGCTATTTATGAAATTACTAATTGGATATTAAGTTAATTTAAAATTTGAAAAATTCGATAAGTTAAATTATCTTGTAAGTTGAAGGGCATTTTCGAATCACAAAAATTCATATCGTGTGAAAACCTACACCTTGTGCCTATAGCAATTATTTTCTTTATATTAGTATAAATTTGTAATTTATTTAATTTTCTCATAATCAGAAGAGCAAACAGATGGAAAACATGTCCCAAATATAGAATCTAAGCAGATGAAGTTCCCTGTCCCTCAAATTACAGAAACACACACCATTGGGACACTCAGATAGCTGAAGGAGCTGGCAAGAACTTCTTCTCAATCAAACTTTCAACAGTTTCCTTCAGGCTTTCCCTGAGACTAATGAATTCAACACCTATACTTTCTGCTTTTTCTCTCGAGAGCTGGTGCATCGGCGCGAACTTGTCGTCTTCACACCTGCAGTCCATTTATTACAACATTCAGTAAGCATAGTTACAAATTCTCGAGTCGGGTATTGCTTCAGAAAGTTCAGAAAACATTTGAATTCACAGAATGAAAGTTGTCGGGAAGATTCAATAGGATGTAACTAAGGTTTCACTTAACATTGCTATAGCAATGAATATTTTCAGCGTAATCGAAACGTGTTTTCACTTTAATTACAGTTTCAAGAACTGAAAATTGAAAATTAAAACACAGACATAGGCCCTTACTTTTCAGGAATAGGAAGAGTTGGGTACAATTCACGCAATATTTCCACGAGACGTGAGAAGTGCGCGACGCTTTCAGCCAAGATGTATCTTCCGTTAGCTGATGGATTCTCAAACGCCAGTATATGTGCGTTGGCGACATCTTTGACATTCACAACTCCGTAGGTCCTGTTCAAATATGTTTCCGCACCTGTGTGTTCAAGAATAAGCTAAAACTTTCCAACGAAAACTTCAAAGAAACGTACAATAGTATTAGCCCCAGCAGAGGATGTGAGGTGATCAATAAAACAACGGTGCTAGTGAAAGGACAGAAGGTTAAATAATCTAAGCATGCAGGATGTAGAACATACCATTTAGCATGCTCAAGATGACGGCAGAACTAGTGTTAAGCGTCGGCTGCAATATTGGACCGATAACCAGGGACGGATTTATGACGATCAAGTCGATTCCTTTCTCTTTGGCAAACTTCCAGGCAGCTTGCTCGGCCAATGTCTTTGAGAGGGAATACCATTGCTGGTCGAAGCAATTAGATAAATTGGTTATTCTCATATATCAAGAAATGAAGGGATTCTTATCTTCGGTGGAAGCAATATAATGGCTACTTAAGAAAAGAAGAAGAATACAACACACACCTGAGTTCGTCTGCAGAAATCCAAATCAGACCACCATGTCTCATCAATTACCACTTCAGGTGATAGAGTCCTTTCATTAACATAAACTGAACCGACAGATGCTGTCAAGACAACCCTTTTGACGGATGGCGATTTAGCACATGATCCAAGAACATTAAGTGTCCCTTTTAGTGCAGGATCAATCAGTTCTGCCTGAAAATGAGAAGCTGATTTAGTCAAAGATATGCATATGTACTACTTGAATCTTTCCTGCGACTAATCCAATTTTAAGAGAAACCTTGTGCAGAAGAAAACGGAAAAAATGGAGCACGAACCTGTGGATTGTCGCCTGGATCATGAAAGGGAGACGCGGTGTGAAATACACCATCACAGCCGTCAACTGCAGCATCAAAAGAACCTTCGTCCAGTAGATTTGCCTTTATCAACTGAAGCCTCTCCTTGGCCCCATCGAGCGCGAGTAAGTGCTCCGTCTTCTTTGGATCATCTGCAGATTGTTAGGAAATTTGGTTCATTAACAAGATCATTAAGAAATGCATTAGGATCAAACATTAGCGACCATTTTCTAGGCGACAGTGGCCATTTATTGCAATAGATTCGTATAAGTTACATGCTTGGAAATCGACCCCGACAACCAATATGTTCTAAGCTACCTGGATGTTAATGTAATTGGTCGGATTAATTCACAGTCAATTCCGAAAAGGGCAACATCATAGTACAGAACTAGAACAGAGAATTCACTTGTCTTACATTTGTTAATTATCAATTTAACCCATTCTTGGATATCAATTTCAAGACCCCAAGAGAGTTCTGTAACCTGGCAACAATTTACGGCAAAAACCAAACTCGGGTTGCAAATTTAGAGCAAGGATGTAAGAAACTTATACACAAAACAAGAACAAAAGATTTCAGAAATAACAGAATAATAATGTTTCAACGTGAAGCGAGTGAAGGAACTGAACTGAGGTCGCGAACGCATGCTTTGACAGTGTAACCCCGCTGGAGCAAGAACTTGACAAGCCATGAAGCAATATAACCTGATGCTCCAGTTACACACACTGTCTTCATGATTTCCCCCGCGCTGATTTCTGCTTCCAACCCACTCTTCAACACCTGTCCGTGTCTTTCAGTATGTGTAGTGTGTGTTTTGACAGGAGGTGGATATTTTGAGAAGAGGGGTGTGGAGTGATAGGGACTGTGCATGGGATATTTTCGTTGTTGCATGATTATATTATAGTCCTCACCACTCACGTGCACATAATTTCCTTTTTTTTACGGGGAAAAAAGGGTTACCAACCATTTCAACACTGATCAAATAATCTTGTCCGAAAATCTTTGTAGCTGAAATATGTGCAGTCTACTTTTGGTTGTGGTAATTAAGATGTTTCTTTGCTTGTCTTTAGCCATACGCTTTGAGAATCATTTGAACAAGAAGCCAAGAATCACATTCTAGTATTATACTTTGTACAATTCATTTAAGAGAAAATGATAAAGAAGTTGAGTCAAATACACTTTATTCCCTATCCACTATACAGAATGTGTTTTTCTTTTTTATTTTTTCTTGTGGATTGTATAATATATCTTATCGTTGAGCTCTTTAAATTAATAAAATTGATGGTCACAACGTACGATCTTTGTATGCATGAATTAATGTCAAGTGTGTGTAGTAATAGAACATGATATCCCAAGCTTTTTTTTTTTTTTAACTTGAAAGCCGAATTGGAAGTTCTTGCAAGCCCACCTGAAGGCCCATGTAGCCTAATTAAAGCTAAGGTTGTCAGGTTCATCGAGAGCCCAATTGAGGTTACTGGCTACCCACTTGGGGGCCCATCAACTCCAAATTCACATATTAGACAAACCCTACAAGTCCAAACTTTATTCATACCAGCAATTCAGCTAATTTTACACGAGGTCTAGGGAGATTAGTACAGACAGATTAGAGACGGAACATTTTGTGCATTTTAGAGACAGAATTAATAAACAAAAACTTTACCTTTAGAGACGGAAAGTACTTTTTTTATCGACGGAATCAGAGATGTATTGCCTACGGAAATCAGAGACGGATTAATCTAAAACTTTGTTCTTGTTTGTTGACAGAATTAGCGACGGAAATGTTTGGTCTCCGAATTAGATACGGAATATTTCCGCCGCTAATATTTA
>NC_026150.1:3952429-4020926 GCF_000512975.1 Sesamum indicum
ACAGAATTTTTCATCGCTGATTCACTTTAGAGATGGAAATCATAGTTTCAGAGAGGGAAATTTCTGTCACTAATACCTTGTTTTCTTGTAGTGAATTTACAAAAAAATTAGAATTATACTTACACCCCCTTCAAAAATTTATTATTTACACCTAACCCATTTTTAATTAAAAATTGGATGAAAAATGTAGTTCCCATATAATAATTTTATACTCCTAAAAGAAAATTTTAATAATATTAACATCACTTCATATACATATAATATTTATTTCTTTACAAGTGCAAAAATATATACATAATAATGTTAAAATGAAAGGTAAAATTGAAAATTTATATAATTTATTTCCCTAGGATATTATTTTCATCCAACCCTAAGGGAAAGGGGTAAAGTGTAA
Source organism: Sesamum indicum (assembly GCF_000512975.1). Taxonomy (NCBI): domain Eukaryota; kingdom Viridiplantae; phylum Streptophyta; class Magnoliopsida; order Lamiales; family Pedaliaceae; genus Sesamum; species Sesamum indicum. The sequence goes on from NC_026150.1 coordinate 3,952,824, forward strand.
ACCGAAAGTTTCTAGATGGAATGTAAATGTAATTTCAAATTTGTTTAAAAAAAATGTAGTTTGCATTTTCAAAAGGAGTCTAAATGTAATTAACACTAAAAATAAATAGATACAAGATATATACCCGAAGAAATATAAAAATGAAGTGCTAGAGAATAATAATTTAATCTTGCACATGCTAAGTTTTGGCCCTTTTTTCATTATGCATAAAAGAAAATTTTCTTACAAAAATGATATATAATTACATCATTACATTAAAATTTGGGTTAAATACACTTTGCGCCCATTAACTATGTACTTTGTCTCATTTTTACATCCCTAAAGTATGAAATATAACAAAAACATCCCTAACGAAATAATTTGGCATTGATAAGACAAAAATGCCCTTCTCACTTACCCTATACTTTTTTATTCTACTTTCTAAACTATATTTTATTAAAGTATCTCCCCAAACTATTTTTAATGATTTAAAATTTTACTCACACTTAATTTTAAAAATAATTTTGATAATTTATATTTTTTTATAAATATGGAACACAAAAAATATTTATAAGCTCAATATATGTAAATATATTTTTATAAAAAAAAATAAAATATGTCAAAAAGTACATGCAAATATGTGTCAAGTCAATACATAATGTATATAATATTATAGAAAAAGTATGTTATATAACTTATAAATTTTTATTCAATTACATATCCACATAATAAAAATATATCATAGCATTACTTAAAAAATATAAAATATTATTTATTAATTATATTATAGATTTATAGATTTTACAGTATATATATGTTCTATGTAATATTTTATATTTTGTATTGATAATTTATTTTTTTTAAAAAGTTCAATATATATAACAACACAAGTAAAAATTATATAAATTTTTTATCAGTTGTATAAAAAATATAATAGTTATAAATTTATAAAGTTCATACAGATTTTCTACTCAGTATAAAAATTTATAGAGTTCACCAAGACATCATTAGTATAAGTATACATCATTATACCATCATGATTGGTATACATATACATCATTATACCATCAAATTAAGACATTATTGGTATGCACGAAAGAAAGTTGACATTTGTGTTAAGTATTGACCACAAGATCCACATGTTGCATTTAATTGAAATTAATGTTGTTTATTTTGGGGTCTGCAGAAAAATACAAATAACGGAAAAATGTTGGCCAAATTCGATACGTCAAGAATGCGGAAGATGCTTCCCAAGTTAATTCGATATGTCTGAGAGGGTGTTTGAGTAAGTTTATAAGCTCCTAAAAATATCTTATAAGATGTTAGAGAGTTTATAAGTTTTAATAAAATATTTGATGCTTTTTTTTAAAAAGCTTATAAGATTAGAAAATAAGCACTATGTTTGGTTTCATTTTTAACTTGTTTTGATGTATTTTGTGGAGATAGATAGGAAAAATAAAAATAAATAAGTATGTATTAGAGATAGTGTGTATGTTTGGATTTGTTTTTTAAGATAATATAAAATAAATATGGTATTTTTATGTTGTTTAGTAGGAGACAAAAACTATTTTCGTTGTCAAATCATGTCTCTTTTATATAAATTTATATATATGTATATGTATATAATTGTTTTAGTTGTAGGGCCTATAATTAGTATAGACTTATTTTGACAAAAAACAAATGAGGCACTGTTTCAAAACACCACTAAAACTTTTAAAACAAATCATGACAAGCATTGTCCATGTTTTGGTCCATCTCAGAGATGAAGCAAAATTGAAACCAAACATTATGAAAATATTTTTGGATCTTATAAGCTCTTTAAAAAAAGTTAACTTTTCAAACTTTTTATAAGATCTTATAAGCTATATAAAATTAATATGTCATAAGACGAAAATATCCTCATTCATACCCTCTCTCTCTCCCTCACACACACACACACACTTTCTCTCTCTAGAATCCAAAAAACTTTTTTTACTATTTAATTTTTCTAACATTCGAAAAAGAGAAAATACTCAGTCATTTAATAAAAAAATATTATAGTAAAAAAATAAAATTGATATTGATATATATTTACTGAAAACTATAAATTCAAGACATTATAAATTATATGACTAAAAATAATCGTTGCATTAAGAAAATATAAATTATATATCTATATTAATATCCAACTAGCATGAATATACATATATATTATTTTTATTCAAAAGTTTAGGTAATTAATTATTTGTCATTTTTTTAATTATAAAAAACTTATCTATTAAATTTTTATTTGGATTAAATTAATGTTTACTATTTATAAAAGCGTTTTAAATTTTTTTAAGCAAAATATGTCAAGAAATAATAATTTATTTGATTCTAATAGTATCATGCCCATTTTAGTCATTTTAGCAATAAAAGACCTTATTATGCCAAGCACCCTAACATATTATAAGATGCTTTCGCACTCTATAAGCTTTAACATCTTATTTTATCCAAACACTTTATGGACTTACTTTTATAATAAGATCCAACATCTTATAAGCTCCTGAAACATTTTATAAGATGTAGGAGCTTATAAAATGTTTTAAAAACGTTTAGCCAAACACCCTCTAAATTCCTCCCGTAAAAAAAGTATAAGGCGGAAATTGTCAGAACCACACCAAGAAGAACCTATTATAACCATCTAATACTTAAACCAGAAAGGCCGCGAAGAGAAAGTTTTAGAATCTTAAAAAAATATTAGGACAACAAAAGTTGTATCTGAAGCATTTATATTGATTATTTATTAATTTTTCTAATTATACGATTTTCTGTGAACTGAAAATGATCAGTTAATCAAGATGAGTTTATACGTATTAGGGTTTGTGATCTATGCATATTAGAAAATAACGCGAAGTCAAAGTTGTTCGCTATTTGAAATTAAACTAGAGGTCTAGATTTTGATACGATTTTTAGGAGACTACCCCAAGTCAGTTCCTAGAGTACAAAGAAAAATGGGGTAATATTACACTTTTAGTTCTATAAGATAGGGAAACCAACAAATTTAGTCCTTTACTTTACAAGATTTTTAAAAATAGTCCTAAATTTGAGAAAACTCAATACATTTAGTTATCCATTTTACGATATTTTCAAAATGGTCCAAAAATTGAAGAAAATTCAAAACATTTTGTCCTCTGTTTTATGCGATTTATGGGACTAAATGTGTTGAGTTTTCTTAATTTTGAGACCATTTTAAAAATCTCATCAAGTAATGGACTAAATGAATCAAGTTTTCTCAATTTTAAGATCATTTTAAAAAATTACGTAAACAAATAATTGAAAAAATTGAACTTCCTATCTTATGAGACTAAATTACCCGAAAAATGGAAAGGGAGAGCGACAGAAGTTTTTACTGCATGCAGGCCGTGCAATGTCAAGCCCTTTCCATCTATTACTCATCTTTTCAGACTTCATTTCTGTACAGTTGTTCGGAAAATCTGTTAATGGTGACAGCATTATTCAGACAGAACATGTATTATTATTGTTGGTGTCATGTGAGCTTGCTCGCCGGCTAGGTTTCAAACTCATTATTATGGAATGTTACTGTGGTCCATCAGGAAGAAGTTTAACGAATGAAATTCAAATTATTATTTTTATTAATAATAATTGTCAAATTCATTTAACAACTCAAATTATGATTAATTTTGAACTGTTCAGATATAATAATCATCAGTTTATAAATTAATTAATTGGATTTAAATTAATATTTTTTTAAAAAATTAATCATGGAAAAACCAACTCTTTCATAATCAATTGTAAGTTTTTTTTTTATAAAGTGAAAGCAATGAACTATTATTATATTTTGGGTATATTTACAACAATTTCCCCCGAGGTTGGTATTATTACGAAAGCTCTCTAGTTGTTTGGAAATCACCATTATCTCCCTGGTTTTAATGCCGCTTAACAATTAGTTCAATCCGTTAATCCATTATGTTTTTATCCAATTTTTATGGTGAACCGACTAAAATGTCATTCTGAACTAAGAACTATCATTTTGTTTTTCTAAAACTTTTCTAATTTTTTTTATGGACAAAGCAGATAATTTTTTTTTTCAAAATTTTTCATCTACTTGACCGTCCGACTTTTTTTATAAATTTTTATTTTTTTTAAAAAGAAAAATAATACAATAAAGGCAAAGTTACAATTTCATACTTTCATCCAAAAATTACATAATTTCATCAAATATCAAGAGGTATTTGTAATTTTTTAAATAACGAGGGAGTATTCGTAATTATATGAAACTAACCTCAGGGGAGATCATTGTAATTTATCCTTATTTTTTTTTATTAAATCGATTATAATAATCAGTATTAAATATTTATATCTGATGCTTATCAAAATTTGGCCACACCACAAGGATCGAAGGATCTTCAAAAAAATCCTAAGATTATCATAGGACTAACCATGGAAAACAAATGTTAGCATTCCGATACTTAAGTTAGTTATTTGAAGAAATAAAAAGGAAACTGAAATAAAGTGAGAATAATAGTAACATATGATGTGAGAGCTATAATACACGGACGGTTTGAAAAATTACTAGATGCAATGTTGGACACGTATTGCATACCGACACTCATAAAATTAAAAAAAATAAAAAAGGACACTCATGTCCATCACATTCTGGAGGCGTATCCAACATATTTTGGACATATTTTTGAATTGTTTTATAATTTTAAAAAATTTTGAGCTATTTTTCTTTTAAAAAAATTGACTAATAAAAAATAAAAAAAATTAACTCACTCAACTCAACTAAAAGTTTTAACAAGAAATTACTAAAAATCTGAGAGATGGTTAAGATGGTTTAACAAATTTGAATATTAAATATTTTTCATTGCATATTTTTAAAAATAAACTAATTATGTATATTTTTGAAGCCACATTTGATTAAAAATATAGATGTAGGACATGTCTATTTTACATTTTATCTTGATCTTGTTCATATTGCATATTGCATATTTTAATTTTTTGAGAAATTAAAAATATTAAGAATATATATAATAAAAATATATATTACATAGCCGTGTCAGTGTTGTGTCCTAATTTTTCTATATTTTTTGTGTCGTCGTATCCGTGTCGTATCATGTCTGTGTCACCGTGTTCGTATCCATGCATCATTGTCTGAGAGTGATAAATTATCGTGGTGTACAAAATATAAGCTTGAAATATTCTAAAAACCAAGAGAGAATGGTGCAAAAAAGTGAGAATTCGAGAAGAAGTGTGATGCGGAACATTGTCCCCAAAAGCTCTTTGAGTTAGCTGTCATCCGCAACAAACCATTGGTGATTTGGATAAGTATTGCCTGGGATACGTAAGTTGGATTAAATCCTGTCAATTCTGCCTACAATTTCAGAAATTAGTTATTTACATATTTTCCAGCTTGTTTTAACACCGATTTATCTGGACTAATCTGGAGATATTTCAGGGTGATGTGTACAAATGTGTTGGCAAGCTATATGACGTGTCCTCCTAGCTGTATGATGACGTGTCGGGCTGAAATGAACTTATTCATTGGGCATATCAATTCAGTAAAGTAGCAAGTAAGCTTGTGAATTCTTCCCTGCTGATGAGGTTTTTATTTATCCTGTTGGTGGGCATTATCCGACCTGCTGGTGGGCCCTTATCCATCTCGCTAATGAGTCAGCTGCGCTTTTAGCTCATAAAACAACAAAAAAAACCAACTTTAAAACATATAAAACTTACGGTACACAGGTGGAGGCAAGCCCAAGTGACGCTCAGGCCGTTTCATCACCATCGTGGACCAGTTATTCGTCTGATTTTTTAAGGCGATTTTGGGGGAAAGGGTTTGCTAATTTCTTCGATTTGAGGGAGACGGGTTTTGATTTGGGGATTTTGGTTTTGATTTGCTGAGACGGGTTTTGATTTGGAGAAGTGTTATGTGTTTTGATTTGGGGATTTGCTGAGAGAGTGTTTGGCTTGTTTGGCTTCTTTATCCACGTCACACAGTGACGTGGATAAAGAAGCCATGTAATTTTTTTTTTTTTTTTTAATTTGAAAAATGCCATGTCATAAAAATATAAACCAATGAGGTTTGAGCCCCAATTTAAATGGTCCATATAGGCAATTTCCGGCAGACTTGGTTTTTTTCAGGCCAAAATAGGACTGAGATTGAGCAATTTTAATACATAAAGGACCAAATTCAAACCCTAGATAGATAAAGGACTAAAATGGGAATGGGCTTAGAAGACGAAAAATGTATTTAATCCTACTTTTTATGTAATTAGTTCAATTGCAGCTAAATCCAATCTGAATTAAAATTTTTCATGTTGCTCCAACTTGTTTTTACATATTTTTTTGTCGAAATTAAGTGTTGCCTAATCCGACCATTCACACTACAAATATAATATCTATTCATTTCAGCCACTTTCTCAAACTTCTACACGTTTAATTTGCCTTTAGTTTAGAAATGTCTCATTTGGTCTTGCCAACTAACTTATTTATATAAATTGAATATAGATATAATTTGATATTTCTTCAATAACATTGCACACATTAAAAGTGATCAAAGTTCAGGTACGTATGTGCACAATTGGTCACCATTTAAGGTGCGAGATTGGAGTCCAATTGGGGCCCCTACCAACCAGGACGTCTGTGCACACTACAACACCCGGCCCACTCATGCACCCAACACCAACCAGGACGTCTGTGCACATTACAACAATGCACCCAGCCTGTAATTTTCTCTTGCTCTTCAACACCTCTATAAATTCCATAAACACGCAAGAACTCACATTCACCACTCCCATCATTTTGAGGTATATGCACTTCTACTCCCATGGCTTCGTTGCAGTCATCCTTCAACAATTCTACACACAAAATCCAAACTCCAGGGCAATTGTTATCATCGTGGAACAGCACAAAAGGAACCAGGAATCTCTTTTTTCCCAACAAAAGAAGTTCGATTTTTCCGTCAAGACGTTTGATTGCAGTTAGGTGTTCAGCCCTGTCGGGTTTAGAAGTTCAAGAAACTGATGAGGAGCTCAGCCCTGAAGATTCCAGGCCCCTGAGGGAAATCTGGAGAGAAATCCAGGGCGAAAATGACTGGGAAGACCTGCTGGACCCGATGAATTCTCATCTCCGGCGAGAAATCGTTCGATACGGGGAAATGGCGCAGGCCTGCTACGATTCCTTCGATTTCGACCCCCACTCCAAATACTGCGGCACATGCAAGTACCAGGGCGCGCATTTCTTTGAAAGGCTCGGCATGGCGGATCGCGGTTACACCCTAACGCGGTTCCTGTATGCGACGTCCAACATCAACTTGCCCAATTTCTTCCAGAAATCCAAGGCCAGCAGTATCTGGAGCCAGCACGCCAACTGGATGGGCTACGTGGCCGTGGCCACTGACGAGGAGGAGATACGGCGGCTGGGCCGCCGAGACATCATCATCGCTTGGCGGGGCACGGTGACTTACCTCGAATGGATTCACGACCTCAAGGACATACTCCAACCCGCCCATTTCCGGGACGATCCATCCATCAAAATCGAATCCGGGTTCTTTGATTTATACACTACAAAGGAAAACACATGTAAGTATTGCTCCTTCTCGGCTCGGGAACAAGTTTTAGCTGAACTCCGGCGGATAATCCACCGTTACCGTGGCGAAAACTTAAGCATCACAATTACGGGACACAGCCTTGGAGCAGCCCTGGCTTTGTTGAGCGCTTACGATATAGCTGAGATGAAACTGAACATCATAGACGACAGACAAGAAGAAGTTATAACCAAGATTCCTATTTCAGTCTTTTCGTTTTCAGGGCCCAGAGTTGGAAACCTGAAGTTCAAAGAAAGGTGCGACGAGCTAGGAATTAAGGTTTTGAGAGTTATCAACGTGCACGACAAGGTCCCAACGGTGCCTGGAATCATCACAAATGAGAAATTCCAATACCAAAAGTACCTAGAAGAAGTAATTTCATTTCCCTGGAGCTACGCCCATGTTGGCGTGGAACTAGCCCTGGATCATACCCATTCTCCGTTTCTCAAAAGGAATAGTGATCTCAGGTGCGCGCACAATCTCGAGGCCCATCTGCACTTAGTGGATGGGTACCACGGCAAGAATAAGCGATTCTGCTTGGCTTCAAAAAGGGACATAGCCCTTGTGAACAAGAGTTGTGATTTCTTGAAAAGCGACTACGGGGTGCCACCCTACTGGTGGCAAGATGAGCATAAAGGGATGGTGAGGACGGCCGACGGGCGGTGGACGTTGCCGGAGCGGCCAGGGATCGAGGCACATCCGCCGGACACGGCCCACCACTTTGAACAAGTGATCAAATATGCCAGAGCTAAGCTGGAGTACTAATTTTAGACGGATGATGTGACGATAGTGGTGGCCTGGTGGCGATTTCCACTTAATGCTATACACTATGCTTGTAGTTATCTCATCTTTTTTTCTGTCCGTACAAGATTCCTTTCCAAACTTAAATTCATTCAATGTTTGCTGTAAGAATTCAGTTACAATCGTGTAATTACTTTTGGTTGAAGACTATGTCTGGATCTTTGGTCTTATTAATTTATGTATATAAACATATATACATAATTACATATAAATATTGGTTACATTAATTTACAACGTATCACACGTTAATGTTTTCTTTCTAAATTAGAAAACGGCCCTATATACTTTTCTCCGTTAAAATTAATGTATTTGAGGACCCATGATTGAATTTTGCCTTTTTCTTGCGACGAAATTCGTCTTAACAGTAGCATATCTATTTCTAAAAATAATTCCAAACATTCTGAACAATTTCCAAAATACATTCTCTTATCTTTTAATTTCTTTCTATTTTTACAGAACAAGACAAAATTAAAGAAATAATGGATCCAACCATAGTGTTGGCTTTTGGGGGTTCTGGGCCTTCTGGCTGACATATATAGATAGTTATTATGAAAAACGTGCTACGTTTTTGTTCAATTGGATCATCAATGAGGTGAAAGGAAGAGAGGAAGCGTGGAAGTGGAAAGGGGAGTGCGACTTCCATTATGTATATGGATTGGTGGTGATGTTTTATCACGTTGTTTTGAAAAAATAAATGTCTATATTTTTATGTTTGACAATAAAAATAAAATTATTTACAGAACAAAATAAAATGGAACCAGAAGTACTTTTTCTTTTTTTATATTTATTAGTTTACCATTTCAATTTTATCTTAAAAATAGGGTAAATACTATATTTGATTCCTTAAGTTGTCGTTTAAAATCACTTTAGTTCCTCAAATTCATTTCTTAATTTTAGCATCCTTAAACTTTAGGTTTTCTTTTGTCTTAGTTTGGTTCCTCTTATCATTTTTGGGGAAAAATGTGCCGGATTTTGAATTTTTGGAGGGCAAAATGGTTAATAAATTTAATTTTATCACTTTTAATCCCTTAAGTTCATAAAATTATCAAATTAATTTTTTTTTACACGAAAAATAACTTTTTTATATTTTTATATTGATTATTATAATTATCTTACGTGAATAATGAAAATTTTTAACTTTTGTGAATATAATAATAATATATTGCTTAACTTAAAATAAACAGTTAATTTTTTTAGGTAGTTAATAAAACCAACATTATGAATGAATTTTATAAAATTTATCTAATATAAAAATATAATTAAAAAATCTAAATCAATAATTTTTTTATTTTAAAAGTTAAAAATAAGTCTAAAAATGTTAAACCTCAACAATATTTATTAAATATTTGGATTTTTTAACAAAAAGTTGGTAGATTGTGCTATTTAACTAGATTAACCTTTGGTGCATTTCATATATATAAAATTCATTTAAAAAGATTTCTGTAAAATGGGACTATATATTTAGAAAACCTCTTAAAATGAATTTTATATATATTTAAAATGCACCAAATAATCTAATCAAAAGTACATTCCACCAACTTTTTCTTCAAAATCGTAACTGCTAATATTCATAACATTGTTAAGATTTAATTTTACTAGACATATCTTTAACTCCTAAGATTAAAGAATCAATTTAGATTTTTTTAAATTACTTTTAGATTATATAAGTTTAATAAATTTATTTATAATTTTGATATTTTTTTGTCACTTTTGAAAAAAGAAAAGAGAGAGAGAGAGAGAGACTATTTTATTTTAAGTTAAGCAATATATTAATATTATGTTCACAAGAGTTAAAATTTTTTATTTTCATATAAGATAATAACATCATACCATATAAAATAAAAAAAATGATTTTCTTTCTAAAAAAGAATTAATTTGATAATTTTACAAACTTAAGGGACTAAAGTGATAAAATTAAACTTAAATTTACCATTTTACCCTCCAAAAAGTCATTTTACGGTCATATTTTCGCCAAAAAATAATCAGATGGATCAAATTGAGACAAAAATCAAGAAATAAACTTGAAAAACTAAAGTGATTTTAAACAAAAATTTAAGAGACCAAATACAACAGTATAATAAGTATTAGCAATAACTCAATTTATGTATTTTTTTCAGTTTTTTGTTGAAAATAAATTAAAAAAAAATTCTTCATTTACAATTTGATGTGAGGGGTCATCTTGGGGATATTGTGCTAAGACCTCACCCCCCCGTTTCACTTTGAAACTACGTTCAACTCTAAACCCGTGCCATTAGTTTAGTTCGTCACGAACAAACTTTAGTACTTTTAAAATTCTAATATGTACCAACTCGACCATCTAATTATTTTGCGTATATAGTTCACATAAAATTATATAATTATGAAAAATTTATAAATGACCACCCTCTATGCCCCAAGTACAACTTTTTCTATCCGAGCAAATTTTATGAATTTAAACACTTTATCATTACAGTCTATTTGACTCAAATTTTGGAGGCTATTATCGCGTCCTTCTCCATGTGATTCTGACAATATTTTGCCAAATCCACCTTCAAGAAGATTTAAGGCTTATAATTTCAAGAAGAAACAACTCCTAGTCTAACTATTTGCCTTGATCTTTTTATTTCATTAATTGATAATTGCTTTGCCCTAAATTGGATGGAAGAAAGAGGACTAGGAGGGATTTATTTATTTATAAAAATTTAACATTAATTAAAACCCAAAATATTCAAGAACCCAACTGAAATACAGTCCACTTGATCCAACAATTGAGTTAATCCAACGAATCATATTACAAGGTCCATTGGGCCTACTGCTTGATGCAAATAAATTGAGTCTATGGACAAAACGCCCAAATAACAAATTCTGAATTAAGAACTCTACAAGGTATTACATCCTATTATTTTGATTTTTTTTACATCAAAATGTTTAGAGGAAAAATATAGAAAATTCTAATCCGGATCAAATTTTAATGTAACAAGTTCTATCGAGTTATTATTATTATTTTTTTTTTTGGTGTTTGTGATGGTTCATACGATTTTACAGATGGGTCGATCTTTAAAAGTGTTCGTTAAATTTAAGAAATAAGCTATGAATCTTTTTTAAAAAATATATTTATAACATCCTAATGTCTTATTTTTAGTAATTTATAAACCCTCTTTCTGTTAAAATTTAGCAAATATTTTGTAATATTTTATAAATATTTAGACATCTTATAAAATACTTTAAAGAGTTTAAAAGCTCATGAAATAGTCTCTTAGTTATATAATAAAATAGAAGTTGTGTGCATATAATAAATAATTATTCATATTTTAAAATATATTATAAATAAAAATAAAATATATAAACCAACAAATTACGTTTAAAATAAATAAAATAAAAATACTATCGACACAAAAAGAATTTGGTACGAGTGAAATTTTTATATTATTATAGATCATATAGATGATAAAATAATTTGAATAGAGATGGTTAAAAATATATAAGAATATTTTTTGTAATTTAAAAATTAGTGTCACAGTGTAACTAATCATTATTTGAGAATAAAAAATTAGAGTTTTTTTTTTATATAGTTTAGATTTATGATACTTATTATATAATTAATATACAGTTAAAATTATATATTATATGCATTATATTAATTATTTAATTAGTTTGGTTATATCAAATTTAATTTGCAAAAAAAATAAAATAAAAATTATGGGTCGGGTGAATATGCTAACGAATTTGGACCCTGTGGATAGTGGTAAATTGGAAATAGAGAAGGTTTTTTAATTTGACTGAACCCGACAGAGTTCCCAAGTCTTTGGATGTCGAATCCCAGGTTACCTGTGCCTGTGTGTCTCCTGCTCTTGTCTATTTTCACAATGAATGCAGTTTTGCAGTTGCACCCTTGTGCTTTCATATTTCTCATTTTTCACCTCATTATTATACCTTAATTTATTTAATTTTTTTAAAATAAAATTCAATTCGTAACACCATTCATCATATGTAAATGTATATATTAATTACATCGATCTTTCCAAATCAATGAATATATTCAAAAAAAATTAAAAAATATTATAAAAGTAAACTATATACATACATTCACGAAACTTGAGCAATGATTGTAATTTAATTAATCGTCAATAAAATAAAAATATTGTTGTTCACAATATCGGAACTGAAGTGATTTAGTATATCTTTTACGTAATATTTTAGCTTTTAAAATTTAATTACCTTTCATGAGTTGAAAGAGTCGCTAAACGACAACTATATGTAGGACAATTCTATCTAATACAATGCTCGTGAGTTGTGATGATAATTTTTTATCTTTTTCTTTTAATATAATACGAAATAATTTATGTAATATAGAACAAGCAAAGAGGGTTTATAATGTGAAAATAAAATTAGTGGGTCAAATCACGATAACATGAAAGGCAAAGGACTAAGCTTGCAAATAATGGGAAACGATGGAGGCGGGGAGGGCAAAGAAACAAAGCTGAGAATCCTGAGATCCAACCAGACAAACAATGTACGATTGCATGTGACCTTCAGTACACGACAAGAGCAGCGATACTCTCACATCACCCGCAGCGTACCCCACAGCCAGAGCCTAGCGCGTGTTAACGATGACGGAGAATCCCAGGTTTTGTACTACAACTATCTTTTATGATATTTTCGTTTAATTTTTACGGTGAAATGATCAAAATGCTTTTTTTTGAATTTTAATTGCAGTTATATATATTTAATAATTTTTTAAAATATATTTATGGATTAATATTATTTATAGATTATTTATTTTACCTACCTTCAATTTTGCTTTGTAGTTTTTTATAAAAATTCAACAAGAGTAAAATAGTAATGTTCACCTTACCGTTTAAGGACTATATAATCATTTTTTGTATGAGAAAAATACTTGTAATTTGTCAAATAACGAGAGGGTATTCAAAATTGTATCAAACTTCAACGGAGGTAGTGTGTAATTTACCCTATATCTTATGGCTAGATAAAATTGAGAATTTACACCCTCAGATGTTCGGGCCTCTTGAAGTTTTGTCATAATTACAATACGAAATTTTTCATAATTACAAATACATTTTATTATTTGTAAAATTAAAGACAGTTTTTAAAAGTGATAGTCGTCTAATAAATACCCTATTGCGATAACCTATTGTAAGATAATATTTGTTAGATAACCATTAAACCTAAGAAAATATTTAATAATTTTTCAAACAACAAAAATTATTTATAATTATGATAAATTTTAAAATAAAATTAATTATAATTTGAGTCCACCACCAACCACTTGACTGGAGGCGTTGCCGGCAGAATCACAATCACAACAACTGCCAACAGCCCACCTACAATTTTTGGCAATTATTTGGGGGTAAAAGAGAATTATCTTTCACAACATTAGATTTGGTTCTTTATCCGTCAGTTACGTATAGATTTGGTTATTTAGCATAATTTAAGGTTCTTTTGCCATGTTGATAATAAAGATAAATAGTCCATTCTAATGTTATAAGTGTAATAAAATAAATATTTTTTTTAATAAACTTAGACTTTTATACCAGTCTACGCAAGCATTAACTACAAGAACAGAATGAATGGATCTATATGAAATAAAATTATTTTTGAAAAATCGTGTAAAGATAAAATTGTTCAAAATTAAATCAAAAGGTTAAAATTGAACAATTTTAAAAATTACCAAACTAAAACTAAAACGATTAAATTTTTAAAAAACTAAAATTAATAGTATGTCCCTCTATTTAAATGCATCGTGCCACCACCTCTTACGTCATTTACAATGACCATTTTGGATTGTTCTTAATGGGTTTTATAATTTATCATATTATTTTATTTACGTAAATCACCCAATTTTTTTTTTAAAATTATTATATTTTTTAAAAATATCAATATTATTATACGAACTATTCTAATTTTAAATTATAAGTAGTATAAATGTAAGTATTGTATTTTTTAAGAGTAATCAAACAAAATATTATAATATGTGAGGCCTATGTCCAAAAAAGATGTAGAAGTGAATATTGGAGTTTATGTGCATCTTTGGATATGAAATTTCTTTTTTACTTAAATTAAATTTTAATCGAATTAAATTAATTATAAATAAATATAATATATTTATTACTTAATTAATAATTTATTAAATTTTTTATATTTAACACTATCACTCCACCAACCCCTATTTAATTAATTGAGGCAGAACTCAAAAAGACTCCGTCAGCGCCACCACCTACACCTACACCCACACCATAACTCTCTCACCAAGAGAGGGAGAGAGGGAGAGAGAGAGAGAGAGAGAGAGAGAGGCCTGAGTCGGCTCTGAAGTCTCAACTGCAATGTCGATTTGCTCGACTCTCAACTTCACCCCATCGCCACCGCGGTGTCGGTCACTCCACCACCAACCCAATTCAAATCCATTGTTCTCATCTCCATCAGTCTATTTACCAAACAAAAACACCAAATCAGTTTCTGTCGTCCTAAACCCACAGCAGCGCTCCCTGTTCATAGCTTTCTCTACAGTTACCAACAGCGAAATCAACACCGAATTCTTAATTGACGGCGGCAGCGGAGGAACCGGAGGCAGCAGCCGCGGCGGCGGCGGAGGAGGTGGAGGTGACAACAATGGGAATGATGGGAATGACGATCGGGACAAGAAGAGGAACAAGGAGGAAGCTTTGATGGCATTAGCGGAGGCTGGGAGGAGTCTCGAGAGCTTGCCTAAGGATTTCAGAGCTGCCATACAAGACGGAAGAATACCCGGTTCGATAGTTCTGAGGTATTTTGATATCGAAAAATCTGGATTCTTATCATGGCTTATGAAGTTCGGAGGATTCAAGGAGAGGTTGTTGGCTGATGATCTCTTTCTGGCTAAAGTTGGCATCGAGTGTGGAGTCGGATTATTCACCAAGGTACTCGAGTTCATCAAGAATGAAACTTCGCCTCCAATGCTCTCAATATGTATATATTTTGTTTGACCTCTGTTGTTCTTGCGTTTGTTTAATTTTAATCGATTATTTTTCCCGCTTAACTTGAAATTGATGTACATTTGCTCTGGATTGGATCTTTTGGTTAATTTATGATATATTTATCTCTGATGGAATCGATGTATGAGATTCTGAGGTAGAATATGTTTAGTGCTGCCCGCCCCTTTTTAGTAGCTGGAGAAAGGACTTTCTTTATTGATGATTTTGTTTTTCTTGGTGAGATATCACTATTTCTATGAAATCATGGACTTTCTACATGCTTCAATAAATAATAATGTTGATAAACGTCAATTATTAGCTTTTATGATTGAACTGGGGTAGAATTTCTTTTTGCATTTTGCTTGATACAGTCTAATGATTTAAATGTTTAAACCCTGTCTTTGATATTGGTCTTCGAATATTATTTAGGTTGGTCTGGTCATTCTCATTTCTTTTTATTTTTCCAGACTGCAGCAGAATATCAGCAGCGCAAGGAGAACTTTTTCAATGAGCTCGAAGTTGTATTTGCTGATGTGGTATGGTGATCTCTTATCATACATATATAGCAGAATATCAAACATTTGACGTTCATGCAAAAGTTGGGACTTTTTCTTCTCTCCTATGAGTAATGGTTTAACTGTTATGTTTTATTAATTTCCTCGCCTTCATTTATGCATGTTGATGGAGTCACTCATAGCTTAGATCTTCATTTATGATAGTTTTTGTAACATTAGTCTACTATGCCATGAGTTCAACTAGTTAAAAGAACAGAAGCAGGCTTGCCACCAGCTTTGGGTGTTTGCTCTTGCAGATTTGCATGACAGAGTGATTTTTGTGGACCACTAACTAGACTAATTGGCAGTTATCCGGACATGGTGATGACTTCTGGAAAGGCTATATATTTAGATTATATCGAGTTACTCTCCATATGTTTAAAGCCCTGATGGGAGTCGAATTCTCCCGACAAAGTTGCGCTTCAAACCTCTAGTCCTATTTTTTCTCCTCAAGTTGTACACTGCTTATTGGAGACAGAACAAGCTCCACTTTAGGGTAGTACAATGCATATACATGTATGACGAAATATGGAGACCAGCTTATCCATATCTTTGTAGCGATTCAAATGTATTGATGGAAGTCTAGCCTATACTAAGTCAGAAACTCAGCCATGAACTTGTAACAGATGAACTGTACAGGTATTCCATAACAGTAAAGGAAGAGTTGTTTTATCTACTTATTAAGATTGCTTTCTCTGGCCTTTTAAACCCTTTGCCAATCTCCTTTTCTGCTGGACCTGATCATATATGGTGGTCATTCCATGCCCTTTCTTTCCATTATTTGAGCAAAGCCATCCCAACCAGTGTCCATAACTTAAGGAATCTTACCATGTCAAGTTTAAAGATGGATTATGCAAACACACGTTATTATATATGAATCACAACTTACACTTGGCATATCAGCATACCTATTAACTAAGCAACTGCTAATAATTGGTGAAATTAATGAAAAATGGGCTTAATGGTACCTTCCAAATATGCATCTGTTCCTATTGGCGACTTACTCTCCCAGCATTAAGGTCTGCTCAAATTTAATTAGACTTCAATGTTATCCTCATCTTTTCAGTTTGTCTTGTGCTCAGGTGATGGCTATAATAGCAGATTTTATGCTTGTTTACCTTCCTGCTCCTACCGTTTCTCTGCGCCCCTCTCTTGCACTCGATGCCGGACGCATTGCTAAGTTCTTTTACAGTTGTCCTGATAATGCATTTCAGGTGGGTTACTTGAATGCCTATTGCTTCATTAATGTCTGCAATTATGAACTAATGATGAATTCTTATTTAAATCACATATGCAGATTGCTTTGCCTGGAACCTCATTTTCATTGTTACAGAGAATAGGTGCTATAATGGTAAGGAGTTCCCTGTCACTTTATATGAAATAGCTTTTAAAGCAAAAACTTTGGATTAAATCTCATATTTTCACTACCTCCTCTTTGCAGCGGAATGGTGCCAAGCTGTTTGCCGTTGGCACTACTTCATCTATGGTAAGTTTCCATTATGAGGGATCTTAATTCATAAAAGTTGAGCTCCTGGTGGTCATCATTGATTATCCAGCTGTTTTGTTTCTCTGTAACAATGACTTTATGATCCATGGTCTGTTAGACAAACCCTGCCCTCTTTCAGTTATTTGCTCAGGACTATATTCTGTCTCTCTTAGTTCATTCTTCCTTCATCTGGCCAGGATCCATAGCATTCTATCTCGTCCTGGGTAATCTACTTTTGGATCAGTTTTATAAGATTTATTTCGAAGTTACTGCAACAGCACATTTAATATCTTTCAATATGTTCCATTATATCCAGCTTCTAAATTACGCCCCTAAGAAACAAACACATCATCTTAACTACATCAAGCGTCACTGATGTCTTTTCATGTTGAATACACCAATTACCAGACTAAATTTCACATGCAAAGAAAAGGTATCCATTTAGATGAACTCCCAATAAAGCCATACAGATATATGTATGACACGAATTTTTTCACCTCTATATGTTAATTATTTATTATGTCCAAGCGGAAGTCGGATATAATCTGAACTCACATGATTTGTTCATTTCTAGGTTGGTACTGTCGTGACAAATGCATTGATAAATGCTCGTAAAGCTGTTGACCACTCTGCTGCAGAGGAGGTGGAGAACGTTCCTGTACTGTCAACAAGTGTTGCCTACGGTGTCTATATGGCAGTGTCGAGCAACCTTCGGTATGAACTTATTTATTACAGGATAACATCTTGTTTGGAGCATTCATATTTTATAGTTTCATGCGACTAAATACACATTTCTCCTTTTCTCCAACAGATACCAGGTTTTGGCTGGTGTTATTGAACAACGCCTTTTAGAACCCGTGCTCCATCAACACAAGTTATTCTTGAGTGCAATTTGCTTTGCTGTGCGAACAGGCAACACGTTCTTGGGTTCATTATTGTGAGTTCTTCCGCTTTTCTCATTGCATCTCCTGCTATTCATCCTCGCCATCAGAGGATAATTAGTAAAATCCTTCTTAATTGCTCTGCAGGTGGGTCGACTATGCTCGCTTTATAGGGATCCAAAAAGCTAAAGAACTTGAGTCGTAAGTCAAAAATCATGACTCCATGCTCTTTCGTCCAGTTAGTATAAATCAGTTTGCTTATCATAACATTAGTTTCCTGGACACCGCGTACAAGGTACTTATGCAGCTTCGCTTGGTTAGGTTTTCTTGACATTTATAAATGTATGTATTGCTTCTTTGTTGAAATTGATAATGGCGAAACACTGTGTCCTTTTATACAGTCATCGATATCTTCTTCCAATTCGAAAGACAAATGCTATCTTCTCATTAAGAAACAAATTCTGGGTCTGACCGATATTTTATCCCCACGCTTGTAATCAAGGAATACATCAGAAAATAAGCTATGGTACATTTTGCTGCTGATATAACATTTGGAGGAAATCTATCATTAAAAATTTGTGCTCTTTTAAACTATTAATGATGCAGATCGAACGAATGATGAGTAAATGAATGAAAAAACACTAAACGGACTCTCCCAAGAGAGAGAATCAATGTACAAGAAGTTGCATATGAAAGTTTGAACGGAATATTGGCTACGTAATGATCTCATTGATCATACACTCCCTGAATTTGAGCTCCGCCTTGCCGGCATCAACACGAACAATATCACAGCATTCGCATCGATCCAACTGGGACAGCCAAGTAAACAGATGAGAATAATAATACGTGTACAACTTTTTGGTTCAAATGTATTTTTAGTTTTGTAACTTGAATCAATCAGTATTCTTTTTCTTTCAATTTTTGAGGAGTATTTTGGTCCTCTATCTTTTCAATTTTTGTGATTTTAGGATTTTTTTTTTACTGAACTTCACCTCCATCTATGAGAAGGGGGAACTCCGGCTAAAAGAAAAATGATTGAAATCGTAGAATTAAAAAGATGTAGATTAAAATGCTACCCTGTAAAGTTATAAGACAAAAATGATGGAAAAATGAGCCAATAGAAACGTAGCCATAATATTATAAGGTTAGGTGAGATGCATTTTCCGGCGAGAATGACGAACTCCGATGGAAAAAATGACTATAAGCACGAAAATTAAAATAAGATAGAATCAAATTATCATCTTAAAAAGTTAAAAACTAATTACCAAATGATCTAAATTACGGACAAAAACTGCGTTGAAGCCCAACTTTTTTATGATCAAAGAAGAAAGACAATGAGTACCTCTTTTCGCTTAGTCCACGTTGAAAGCACATGAATCTGGGAGACAAAATCAGCCGTGTGGTTACCACTGGACGAACACGGCGGCATCCCGCGCGGGGCTGCCCGAGAATAGGCGGTGAGAATTGCCAGACTTCTCCACTCTCTGAAAGAAGAAAACATGGGGCGCTTCACAAGAGTCATTGGAGGGCAACCTCGTATTGAACATATAATGCGGTGGGCTCGTAGTGTTCGACCAAGGTTTGAAGGTTTGGATGGGTTTCTGGAGATGAGCCCTGGCCATGATTCTTTCATATATGTGTGTGGAGTAGCCCCAAGAAATGGAGAAGGACCAGTTGCTTTGCCTGTGATAGCAGATGGTTTGCTGCAACATGCGGGACTGGTCGCCGGCCGCCGCCTTCATGAGGTGGCGGGTGGATTCGAAACGGTCCATGCTGGGAAATATTGGTTTCACCCCGTCGAAATTGACTTATGATTGAATCAAATTAATCCACTAATCTGCCGTCCATGGATAGTTATGTACTAGTTGAATGTGTCACATTTCATGTATTTGTACAAAAAAAATATAATAACTATATATCATTTAATAAAAATTTTCATTATAGGAAAAATGATAACATAAAAATGATTATGATAAAAAATAAATAATTTTAAAAAAGAATACTTGGAGTAAGAAAAAGAGGAAAAAAATATTAATTGAAACTAAATAACTATTTAAAAAATTCATTTTACTACTTTTCGATATAGTGGAAAATGTGGAAGTTAGTGGTAAATTAATATATCCACCATAGTCAAATAAAATCGATGCGAAAAATTAAATTTTGACCATAATAATTAATGAAAATAATTACCATGGTTTTGACTATAGTAAAAAAAAAATTTACTATGATTTTCAGTTATAACTAAAATTCTGACCTCACTTGCAGAAGCAACAACTAATAACTATTACATATTTGATTATAATTAATTAATATTTATCACACTTTTTCACTTTTAGCGCTAAACCATTAGGAAAAGTAATATTTGTTCTAGTGATAAGAGTTGGTACATCATCGTTTAACTCGATATCATTATTTGCCATCCTAGCCGGAAAATTTGTCCGTCTATTACGTCTTTTCGCAGGTTGTACGAATTGCTTGGAATTTTTAATTTTACTCGCATCACAAAAGAACATTAATCCTCAAGTTTGGTCTTCATCATTTACTTAATTGTTATCTTCTTTTATATATTTTTCATTTTATTTTTTGTTAAATTTGGGTATTGATGCAAGGAGTAAATGCAATGTATCCCCTGTGTTAATCGAAAAATGAAAAAAGTCCCTATAAAAAAAATAAAGTTACCTCCTTGTGATTTGAAAAATGATGGAGGGAGATAAATTACATCATTTTTAGTGTCATACGGAGGTAAATTGCACTTTATTTTTTAACAGGAGTTTTTTTGTACCTATTTATTAAGGGGTAAATTGTATTTAACCCATCGATGCAATTGCTTTCCAGCATCACTAGAAAAAATTACCATACCTACACTTTTAATGGTTAAAATTGTGGTAAAAATTATTATTAATTCTGGGTATATAGCATCGGACAAAAATTTAACTTATCCACCGTGAAATTTTTTTAGGGCTATTTTAACCATGATAACTGTTTAGCCAAACTAGCAAAAACCACGGACAACAAATGTTACATGATCGTGGCCAATAAATATTTATTATGATTATTTATTTTTAATTATATCAATTAATCATGGTTAAATATTATATTTATTTTAGTAATAGAAATTTCTGAAGTATTGCTACTTCAAGTGGCTACTCCTATAAAATTCAGTACTATTTATTTTAAGAACTAATAATTCAAAATTATATTATTGAGAAGAAGGTTTTCAAAAACAACAAAATCAATGAATCCTCCCAAGATATAAAATTAATATACAAAAAGTTGGGTATAATAGAATTTTAATTTATATACTAGAAAAATGGTTAAGCAATAATCTCATTGATGATGCATTCCCTAAATTTGAGCTCTGCCTTGCCGCCACCAACACCAACAATGTCGCAGCATTCGCATCGATCCATCTGACACAACAGAGTACATAATTGAGACCATTTAGACATGCATGTATACCCTATGAAAAAAAAAATGAATAAAAATGCAATTTAGTCCTTTGTGATGTTGTAAATGTGCAATTTATCATCTTATGAAAAAATTAATAATTTACTATCCTGTGTTTTTTAAAATGCAACAATATTTACCCCTTGTATTTTTTAAATTAAACATTTTACCTCCCTAAACATGGGGTCAATTGCTTTATTTTAAAGATACAAGGGGTAAATTGCTATTTTTTTTAGAGGATAATTTGTTCATTTACAATATTACAGGGAGGTAAATTGAATTAAATCCAACTAAAATTGGATTTCCAACTAAATTGGCCGAACAAGGATTAAAATTGCTAAAATTCTAAAATTACATAGTTAAATTGCAAAAATTAATTCACATATGACTAAAAATATCACTCCCGACTAAAATTGCAATTTTCCCATAAATTTTTATTTGCTTCAATTAAAATAGCAAGCATGTATGCTTACCTCCTTCCGCTTGGTCGACGGTGAAAACACGTGAATCTCGGAGAGCAAATCCGCCGTATGGTTACCACACGGCGGCAGCCCGCGCGGCGCTGCCCGAGAATAGGTGGTGAGAATCCCCGTCGAGGACTTCTCCACTCTCTGGAAGAAGAAAACATGGGGAGCTTCGCAAGAATCATTGGAAGGCAACCTCGTATTGAACATGTAATGTGGGCGCGGCCTTGGGGTGCTGGACCAGGTTTTGAAGGTTTCGATGGGCATCTGCAGATAACTCCTGGGCATGATCTTCTCGTATATGTGTACGGAGTAGCCCCAAGAAACGGAGAAGGACCAGCTGCTTTGCCTGTGATGGCAGATGGTTTGCTGCAACATGCGGGACTGGTCGTCGGCGGCCGCCCTCATGAGGTGGCGAGTGGACTCATAACGGTCCATGCTGGGAAATATCGGTTCCACCCCGTCGAAATGGTGGAGGGATATTAGTGGGAATTTCGGGTGGGATGATAAGAATCCTGAGATATCGCCGCGTAAATCAATCTGCAAAATGAATTTGTATATATGTATATATCTCATTTCACTAATTTAATGATTATGGCTAAAATCAATGATAAATGACTACGATTAGATAAAATCAATGCAAAAAGTTAACTTTTTCACCATGAAAAAATTATTTGTCATGGCTAAGAGTTATGGTTAAAAATGACTTTCAGCCATGACAAATGTTTTAGCCACCCTTGCAAAAACCACAGCCAAAAGCCGTTAGATAGCCGTAATTAATAACTATTTCTTTCGACTATTTCTTATTAATCATAGCAATGAACCGTACGTAATCAAATATTGTAATTCTTTTAGTGTTTGCAAACGACAATAAATCTGGAGATTTAAGAATAAATATCATTTTTGTTGTTAATAATTTATATGCAATGCTAAATGATTGCGAGGTTTCCTTCAAATCATAGAAGAACTGACACAATTATAAATGGGGAATTCTCAAAAAAGGGAGAAATGTAATTTTGAAAAATTTTATAAAAAAAAGTATAATTTTATATTTTTAAAGACAATCTAAATATTATTAATTAACCATAAATTATATAATCTATTAAAGTATATATATATATATCCTCAAATTCAGAAAAAAAATCCTTATAACGTATTTATCTCAAATTAATATATTATAGAAAAACACCAAAATTAAAAATATCTTTATTAATAAAAACCACAAGAATTACTATTTATAAAAAATAAAAAGGGGATTGAAAGATCGCAGTGAAAATTAAATAATTAAGCATATTATATCATATTGGAGTTATGTCGAAAAGTTTTCATTACTATCGTAGGCAGAGGTTGAAAGTAGTGAAAGAATTTCTTAATATGTTTTGTCGACGAATTAATTATGTGGTAGAGAACATGGGATGGAACATGGCATGATTTTCCAGATCCGGCGCCGGGAAACCATCACTCCAACCCCATTTTCTGCTGCAGAGACGTAGATGCATTTTTCTTGCACGTACCATTATTTTATACAACTGCTTATTCAATCCATTTCCTCATACAATGTGTTCTCGAAATTTTTAACCATGACAAATATTTTAATTATAGTGGTAAAAACTATAATCAATGATCGTTTTATAGTCATGGTCGATGATATTTTCTGCAACTATTTATTTTTAACTATGACGAATAAAGTAAGGTTAAACGTTAAATTTGTTATGAAGAAGTACCTGGTGAATGCCCTTCTGAGGAGATAGATTGACTCCAATATCAGCAATGCAAACCATTGTTATCTGATCAGCAGATCCCCACTTAGCATATCTCCGGAGACAGCTTTCCATGTCTTTAGACAGGGCTTTGGCCAGAGGGTAACTCAGCATGAATCCAGCTCCTCCAAATCCCTGGTTGAATGAAAACCAGTAATTCGACATTATAAACTCCGACTGCCCGCCAAGATAGTAGTACTTTGTGTGATCATACTGTCCAAGAACATCTACTATGTTATCCACGAAAAACACAGAGTCGTCGTCTCCCATTACAACCCATCTCAGGTTCTCGTTGTCTGCCTCTCTGAACACCTCCATTATTCCATGGACCATACGGATCATTACAGGCGCTAGGGCGTCGGTCTCTCGCAAGAACTCCGTCAGGTTATCAGAAACTCTGTAAGGCGGGGAGGCATTGGACCAGGGCAGGAGGTCGCCTGTCGGGGCTTTGTCTAAATATAGAAACCCACGAGTGGCATTCGGTCTCCACCAGGATTCTATGTATGCTTTTCTATGATGCCACGCCTTTTCAGAGCCCAGAAGCCCGAACACAAGGTGGCTGAGATTGGTCGGAGGGTAGTTTGGTTGTGAAGAGTAATCATTAATCCTGGGTGAAAACGAAGAGCTTGTTTCCGATGTAAGCCCTTTTTTCAGAGGAAAAATCTGACTGGGAATGGAAATGAAGATCACGAATACCACCAGACCTGAAAACAGGAGGTGTTTGAACACAGGTGAAGCCATTTCGTGATTGTTCTGACTAAGGTTGTAGAAGTCAAGATCAGAAGGTTATATATATACTAAGAATGTGATCAATTTCATGGGCATCATGTCCAACGTTGTCAGATGGATTCTAACACAGAGGAATGCTTTTACTATTGCATCAATGATTATTTAATTCACGGGGGTTGTAATGTTTGCATAAGATGTATGCATGGGCTAAAACTATATGCCTTCTGGCCAGTGAGCCGAGTAAAAATAATGAAACTTTAACAGTGCAACAAAAAATTAATATATACAAGTAATGAAATATATATTAAGTGATGGTTATAAAAATTTGTTACTGAGATATAATTTAAATGGTAATATTTTTATCTGGTCACAATATAATTATTATTAATAAAAATTATTTATTAATTTAATTTTAAAAATAATTAGTGATAAATATATAACGAATATAATATAGTAGCAACTATATTTACTGGCATTACATTGTCACTTAATTTTTTTATTGGCTATATTATTCTTTTTTTTAGTGGAAGATGAGAAATTCACAACTTCAAAGGTCACTAATTTCGAAGGCACGTGTAATAATTAACTCAACTAAATAGATAGACCTTAAAATACTACTTACGTGCTGGCACGATTATTTGTGTAAATTAAAAAGCTGGTTAATTAAGCAATTATTAATTTTTAAAATATTGGGCTCTTGTAATATGGTGATCATGAGCAACATATTGAATTTTACAAATAATTCTTATTGAAATTAAATTTAATCTGATCAAATTAATTACAAAGTAAGTGTAATATATTTATCATGTGACTGATTACTTTCTCTAAATTATACCAATTACACGATATGCGTATTACATTTATTATATAATTAATTCAGATTCGAGCAAAGTCATGAATCAAAATTTTTCAAATTTCACAGCCTTTTTTTGTCAATATGGCGCAATACACGGATCCACAAGACCCTCACAGTATTATTAACATTTATTACATAAGCAATTCATTTGACTTGGTACTAATTAAGATAACATAGGAACACACACATATATACATGTGCCTGTTAGTTGTCCAAATTGCTAGGAATTTTTAATTGCACTTATGTTAATAAAGAATATTGATCAATAATTGCTTAATTATTTTATTTTTAATTGCTTAATTAGCAATAATTTTATTATCATCACTTATTTTTTGTCACGATCTTTTATATATATATATATATTGTATTAGGACACATGTGTTGTTAACTCACTCTAATAGTTAAATACATTTAAGGCAGTAGTACTAGGCAGCATGATCAAATAACGAGGCTGTTCAAGCAATTATTACTTTTTAAAAATAGGGTGAATAACAATTTATCCCCTCGTGATATTGAAAATGAGCACATTACTCTTCTATGAAAAAAAAAATTATAATTTACTCCCTATAGTTTTTAAAATGAAGCAATTTAGCTCCTTATACAGGGAGGTAAATTGCTTCATTTTAAAAATCATAGGGGGTAAATTATTATATTTTAAAAATAAAAAGAGGTAAAAAATTATTTAAAAGAGGTAAATAATTATTTATTTTTTATAAGGGGTTAATTTGCTCATTTATAATATCATAAAGGGATTACTTGCATTTTTTCCTTTAAAAATATGAACTTATAATAATATGATGATGATGATGATAAGCAACACGTGAATTTTACGGGCTTTCTTGTCAATATGGCGCATCACACGGGTCCACCAAACCTCCTAATATTACCAACAATATTAATAAAACAATAAGTATTTCATTTAATTGGAAAAGAAACTATACGCAAAATTATATATATATATATATATATATATAACTTTTTGTAATTACATATCGTTAGAATTTTTATTCCTAAAATTTATTTCATTTTACACATCTAATTGTGTTTTTGACGAATTTGGTTTTGTTGGGTATAAACCTTTCAACAGAAATTTGAGACCACCCAACTCAACTATTACAGATTTATAGGGTTTTGAACCTTTAAATTATACAAGCTAAGATTTACAACAACCCTTAAATTATACAACCCAAGATTTACAACAATAATGATAAATATACAGAAACATATAAATAATAGTAAAGGAGCGCAGTAATATATCGGCTCAGAGAGCCACAGATCTGAGGTAGTTACACACGACACGAGAAAGGCCAGCAACCACAAAACCACCACGATTGCTCCTTTCTCACCAAGAGATACACCTTTTAGTTCACTCAGAACCGGTACACAAAGAGGATTCAATAACCACTAAGGTTTCACAAAATCACAAAGAATTTTAGAGAGTATTTTCGAATTTTTGAGATGAGAGGAGGAGATAATATTTATAGAGTCAAGAGAGGAAGAAAATGGCGGTTTTGAGTGTTCCCAATTCATTTGGGAAGCCATTGTTGAAGATTAAGAAGAGGAAGAAGACTAGGAGTCGGCTTGAAGAAGGGGGGGGGGGGGGGGCACGGTTGTAAAAAAAGAGGAGTGAAAATGATTTTAGGGAATAAGGTTAAAGGGATTATTAATAACTGGGTCGGGTACAAGAGTGGGCTGGGTCGGTTCATGGGCCTGAGTGAAATACTTGGACCTTAGTGATAGAAGGACCTTCCAATGGAGATTGGGTTTCATGAATTTCATGAATTTTGAATGATAGATAAATCTATTTGCTCGACTGAAACAAATTTCAAGTGTATTATATATAATTTTTCAAATTTATAAAATTTATGTATAATCACACCAAATTTAATTTAGAGGAGGACGATGTAATTATTCTTTTTCAATATTATGAATTCAAATATATATAATAATAGTAATAAGAGAAAGAAGAAATGTATAGATCAAAACCATGATCATAATGAGCTAATGCCAAAATCTCAGAATTATATATCAACTTCATAAGTTGGATCGAGCAGAAGAACATATGAATTCTCTAATTATATATTTCAGGGAAATATTAATTTATTTAGACTAACTAATTCATAAATGACCCACTAATTGATAAATAGTGGAAAGCTAACATGAAATTAATGCAGTGACATGAGAAGGTAACATCTCTAAGAGAACACCTCATAAATTACCCAGAAGCTTAATTTCTTCTAGAAGAATTTTTTTGGGTCTCTTGGGAAACATAAAATGATCCGTTAAGCAATAATCTCATCCGCAGCGCACTCCCTTAATCTGACATCCGCTTGGCTTTCATTCACTCCAACTACGTCGCAACATTCACTTCTATCCATCTGAAAACAAAAAACATATCAGCTCAAACCTGTTTTTACCAAATCATTACAAAGAAATTATTACAGAAAAATTATTTTCTTTGCGTATGAATGAGAAATTTGTCTAAAAATGTAATACCAGGATTTGTTGAAATCTTTATTCTCAAGTTGAAGAACACGACTTTGAATTAATCAATAAATTATATATATATATATATATTCTTGAAAAGCATACCTGAAAACGCTTTCTGGCAGGCGAATAGACCTGAATCCTGGAAACGGAATCAGCAGAATGGTTCCCAGTTGAGGAACAAGCAGGCAATCCCCGCGGCCAGGCCCGAGCAAAGCTGGTTAAAATCTCATTCTCCGCCGTCTTATTTATACTCTCATAGAAGAAAATATGCGGCGCCTCGCAAGGATCGCTGGAGGGGCTCCGCGTGTTGAACATGTAATGCGGCGGCCGCGGGCTCCTTCCCCACGTTTTGAACGTCTCGATCGGGTACTGTAGATAGCTACGGGGCATAATCCTCTCGTATATGTGTGCAGAATAGCCCCAAGAAATGGAGAAGGACCAGTTGCTTTGCCTGTGGTAGCAGATGGTTTGCTGCAACATGCGGGACTGGTCGACGGCCGCCGCTTTCATGAGGTGGCGCGTGGACTCAGCACGGTCCTTGGATGGAAATATTGGCGCCACCATGTCGAAATGGTGAAGGGACAATAAGGGGAATTTTGGGTGTGATGATAAGAATCCCGAGATATCGCCACGCAAATCAATCTGCAATATTGTCAAATACCAATCACATAAGAGTAGGTAGTAATTAAAAAATGCAATTTTAATCCTGTAATTTATGGAACCGTATTTTTAATTTAGTTGTGTAATTTTAAAATTTTGACAATTTTATCCTTTTGTTTGACCAGAAAATTGCATATGACTCGCACATTATCCAATTAAATTACAATTTTAGCTCTGTAATTCAATAGATTTCAGGCAATTTAGTCATGTAATTTAGGAGAGTTGACATTTTTTATCTTGCACAAATTGTTTTATTGGACAAAAATTATAATTTAATTGAGTCATGTGCAAGTCACAAGCACAATTAACTTATTGGAGTAAAAAAGAACTAAGATTGCAATTTGTACAGGATAAAAAATAACACCCCCAATAAGTTATAAGTCTAAAATTGCAATTTTTTGATAATTAGTATTTACTTAGAAGATAAACGTTAAAATACTTCCAGTTGGTTCGAAATAATCTTACAGAAAGTTCTTATTTAAATTAAGTTTAGCGAACTAAATCAATTACAAAGCAAGTGTATCATGTGATTGGTTATTTTTTTTTTTTTTTTTGATACTATACACCAATCACAATATAAATGTATTATATTTATTTTATAATTGATTCAGATTGGACAAAATTTTGTTCGAATTAAAATTTAGTGTTGACTATCTAAATAAGTGTCACTTACCTGGTGAATTCCTTTGAGGGCAGTTAAGCTGACTCCAATATCAGCAATACACGCCATAGTGGTAAGATCAGCAGCATTCAGGTGCCTATATCTTCTCAAACAATTCTCCATGTCTGCAGCCAGGGCTTTCGCCAAAGGGTAACTCAAAATGAATCCAGCCCCGCCGAATCCCTGGCTGAACGAGAACCAATAATTCGACAAAATAAACTCCGAATGCCCCCCAAAATAATAGTACTTAGTATGATCGTATTGCGCAAGAACATCAACTATATTATCCAGGAACAGTATCGAATCGTCGTCCCCCATCACCAGCCATCTCATGTTTTCATGATCCTCCCTGTACACCTCCATTATTGCATGTATTATCCGTTGAGGCGTAACGTCGGTCTTGTTAAGGAACTTGGTCAGGTCATCGGATATTCTGTAAGAAGGAGAAGCCGGAGACCAAGGGAGAAGCCCTGGAGTTGGGGGGTTGTCCAGAAACAGTAGCCCCCGTGTGACGTTCGGCCGCCACCATGATTCGATATAGGCTTTTCTATGGTGCCAGGCCTTTTCTGAGCCGACGAGGCCGAATACCAGGTGACTTAGATTGGTCGGAGAACCAACTGTTTCTGTTTCATCAGTTGTGTCTGATGCTAACAGAGGTGCCCGTTTCAGGAAAGGAGAGAAGAAGTCTGAAGCTGGACAATTAGGGTACTGGTTGGAAAGGTAAATGAAGGCAAAATAAAAGACAAGACAGATTATCAGAAGGGTTCTGCATAGGCTGCCGAAAACGGTGTCCATTTTTGGAGATGAAACCATTTTCTCGGGAAGAATTAAGCAAAATTAGAAGATGGGATGGAGAAATTAGGGTAAATATAAAGAGATATTAGGGCATATTTCGTAGAATGGAGTTTGCTTAACAGAGATTACTGTCATCATGTGAGCTAATACCATGATTATTGCAGTAAGGCACATGAATGAGAGTCAGCTCCTTTGAGTTATTAGGAAGCTTGTAAATAATGAATCCATACCTTCTTTTCTTTTTGATGAATAATTATGAAAAGATTGAGTACCAAGTATGTGCCTACCATGTAGATATATAAATATGGACGTGCAACCAACATTGAAATTTCAAGAATATCGAGAAAAAAATTGTAATTTTAGTCATGTAAGTATGGGTTGTTGGAGCCTTGGAGGGAGGGTGATTTATACTTTGTACGAATTCATGATATTGATGAATTTTATCTTATAATTTTAAAATTTTTACAAATTGAGGAAAAAAGATTTGTTAAAATAACAAGAAAAGTGCATGTGTCATGCACATAATCAATTTAATCGGGTGTACTTTTTCAACTATTTTAGCAAATTTGATTATTTTTGTCCTCAGTATGCAAAACTTTTAAAATTATAGGATAAATTAAATTGCCAAAATGGATAGGACTGAAATTGTTATCCTCATACTTACAGAAATAAAATTATGATTTTTTTTTAATATGTATATGCCTACAAATACACAAACGTGATTAAAAGGCATACACATGAAACTGGTTTTATTACCAGTAGAATTATATATATAAATAATGATTTATTCTTGTATCTAGCTAGAATTATCAATTATAACTCTTTCGCGTTCGTTCATAAGTCAATTCTTTTACAATGCAGTAGTAAGCATTAATTTAATAATTTTCCAAGAAGTTCTTATATATTAAATACTAGAAAAATTCTGATATTTTATAACATTAAAGGGTTTAATTAAAGAATGTAATAAATAAATCTTTCAAAATCATTGGAGAATTTGTCTTTACAAAATATAGTTCATAAAAATTAAATAATGTTAGCAAAATAAGGGTAGCTAGCCCCTATTCACATCACATGGTTCTTTTATATATATATATATATATCTTCATGATACTCTTCCTAATTAAGTACGTAAACCAGTTAGTACAGTTCCCAAAGTCACGATCAGAGACAACTTTTGTACGCCATTTCTATAAAACAAAGTCAACTCTAGATTTAGGACATTGTAGAACATCAACTCTTTCAGAATCGTTGCTTAACTTTGCAATTTCATTAGTACCTGGTGAAATGAGGATCCACCTTCTTCTTGCAAAGTATTCTATTTTCTTTATACATGTTATGTGTGTGTGTGTGGGTAAAAATTATTATTACTTATGTATATATTTAAAATAATATTTTGTACAATAATAGCGTATATTTTTAGTTTTGTATGTGAGGGAGGATCGCATTTTAATGACACCTATTTATGGGAGTGGTGATTAATGATAATATTTATTTAATATTTGAAGGACTCGGGCCATAGAGTGATGACATTTGGCCGGAGTTAGCTGGCGTTGTCAATTTTAGGGTTTTTGAATTCGGGATTCAACTGACTCAGCAAAATTAAACATTTCCCCTGCCACCTAGGATGCTGATACGAAAAAAAAAAAATTATTGCAATTTTAGTTGTGTACGTTTTGGGGATGACGATTGTGATCCTATAACCAACCCTTATTAGTCTTAACATTATTATTATTTATTTTTGGTAATTTCAATCGTTCCAGCAAAAATTGACTTGAATTCCGTCAAAGCAGTTAGAAATCTTACTGATTTGACAAGAAAATTGCGTTTGGATAGCACGTGCAGGAGAAGTCTTAGGTTAATTTATGATCTTCTTTTTAAGCAAAAAAATTCGTCTAATTAAAACTCGTTTTAAGATGATAGTTCCTAAATTGAGGAGCTTAAAAATTAATATTTCCGTCCAAACACTTTGAGCCCAAAATTACTCAAGATTTTCTATCAAAATTGAATATACATTGAAGAGTAAAAAGCTATATCTTCGCATGAAACCTCGAGTTATATTTTCCCCTCGGGAACTATATTTGGTAAGATTTTCACATTCTTGAAATGCTTGTGTGTGTGTTGTTGGGAATAAAGGAAAAGTAAATATTATTTTGTTGGTTTGTATATCTTAATTTCATTTAAAAATTATTTTCTATTGCAACAATGACAAAATGTGATTTCAGAATGTGAAATTCTGTTGCCTAATTAAACCCACCCTCTCTTCTTCAACTTGTGCTTTCGTTTGCAATTGTTTAGTTTCTATGGGGCCGGAAATTGCTAAAAACAGTCGTCACGGTTAGCAGTATTACATTTCTGACCAGTTTCCTCGGCATTGGATAATGTTACATCTCCCCGTTTGTAGTGTTCCAACATCTCAAAAGCCCTCAACCGAATTTGGAGCAAATCTTGGTGTCTGCCTTCCATCACCCGCTCACATCAAGAGCTGCTCTTCTTGCACGATCGTCAGTACCCATTCCTCTGCACTCCCTTGCCACTGCTGGACAATTTTCCATGGAACTTGCGAAACACCCCACAAAAGTCTGGCCACAGAGCATTCTATAGGGCAACGTTTCCACTTCAGAACCACATATTATACACAAATAGTGTCAATGCCCTGCTTCCTCCTTGACAAGTTCCCCAGCGTCGGCAAAAATCACGATCAACAACTGTTGCGTGATTATAATCAATATTTATTTGTTACGATTATTTACTATTAATTATGATAAATATCATGATTAAATATTATATTTGTTATAGGATACGCACAAACATCAGCTGCTTTGTTAGTATATGATGGCATGGAAAAGTATGTCAACTTGATTGAGCGAATTTCAACCATTATATTCATAGTTAATAGGCAATAACTTCAACAATCTAAAGCAACCAATTGAAAAAGTTCAATTCAAAAATCTCAAAATTCTAAAAGTTTAGGACTTGACCAATATTAAATGACCTAATCAATAAACCACCTTACTATATTATTATATGGTAGAATAGATAATATTGTAAATAATACTCTAATTAATTAATTAATACTCTTAGGCTCCGTTTATTTCAAAATATCATAATAAATAATAAAATTATTTTTTACTAAATGAATAATAAAAAAAGTCCTGTATAATTAGTTAGGTGTTTACTTATATGTATTACTGAAACTGGATAAATTCTATCAAGTGCTTATTTTGATGTATCCACATGCTTTTAGTAGAAAAATTATCTTTGAGCCATCGTTATAAATTTTAACAGACATCGATATTATTATTATTATTATATGAATGATCATTCACTTCTTGTTGCAACCTTTGGACTATTTTATACCACTTTTTTCAAGTGGTATTAATTATTTAAATGTAATATAATTAGTACAATGCCTTAATTTTATACCGAGCCTCATACATCAAAATAAACCTCATATTAAGTTATACTAATTATTTTATATAAATTTATACATCAAAATAAACAGGCCTTACTATATGAAAACTATGGAGGAAGCGGTGGTAGC
The DNA here is from genome assembly GCF_000512975.1 of Sesamum indicum. Classification (NCBI taxonomy): domain Eukaryota; kingdom Viridiplantae; phylum Streptophyta; class Magnoliopsida; order Lamiales; family Pedaliaceae; genus Sesamum; species Sesamum indicum. The sequence goes on from NC_026150.1 coordinate 3,986,445, forward strand.
GGTATACTTAGATTCGGGTAAGTACAACATAATTCAAGCTAATTAATTCAAAGTAATTAATGGAATGGACTTTTTATTTCAAATTATTTAAATTTATTTGATATATATATCACGTATATATAAATTATATATTAGAAAAAATTGTAATTTTAGTCCAATAATTTAAGGGATGTGGCATTTTTAGTCCTGTACGAATTGATTTTCGTTATTTAGTTTTGTAACTTTATAATTTTGACAATTTTAGTCATTTTTCGACCAATTGGACCAAAAATTGCAATTTTAATCCTACAAATAAATTCATGTAGGACAAAAAATGCCAACCCTCTTAAGTTATAGGACTAAAAATGTCAATGCCCCCCAAGTTACAGAACTAAAATGCAATGTAATTCAGGCATATGCAAATCACATCTAATTTTCCTGCCAAATTGGATGAAAAAGAAAGAAAATTGCTAAAATTTTAAAATTATAGGACTAAATTGCGAAAATCAATTCGTGCCCTCATAAGTTATAGGACTAACATTGTATTTTTTCCTATATATTATTTATTTTATTAGGTATTTATTTCATACATTAAACATTTCTATATTAAAAAAGTATAGAACATACAATAAAATTTGAAATAAAGCTTCGTAAAAGTAATTAAATACTAAATAGGATTGGATTCAAGCTAAATTAATTCTTCCCAATTTTGACACAAAATTATGAGGCATCATGTATGCCCTGGTGATCGAAACAACACTGTCTTAGTTAACCAGTATCTACCTAACTTTAAATTCCCCGAAAAATGTGCAGATCAAGCAATTATCTCGTCTATCTTGCACTCCCTAAATTTGATCTGCGCCTTCACATCATCTGTCCGAACAATGTCACAGCATTCACATCTATCAGTCTGTAACAAGAAAATATGAAGGAATTAAATCAAACAAATTACCGAGAAAAAGTTAAAATCATATCGGTGAAATTCATGCTAAACTCGATGTTTCATATAATTATTTAGTGTATGAATGATTGATGCATGCTTCGATTTCTTAAAAAATAAATATGCGATAATCATTTACATACCTGTATTGTAAGTGAAAACTAGAATAAATTTAACACTCAATTATGAATAATTATTAAAAATAAATAGTCGTAGTAAATAATTATTAACCATCAATAGTTGTTGGTCTTAATTTTTAAAAGAGTGGCTAAAATATTTAACATGGTTAAAACTCATAACAAAAATATTTATTATGACTCATGACTTAAGTTTTTTGAATTGATTTTTGTTTAATTATAATTAATAATTATTATTTACTATAATTTCCGACAAAAATCTAACTAAGAACGTGATGTAATCATTATTGTACCTGGAGACGCTTCTTGGCCGGTGAAAAGACCTGGATTGTGGAGATAGAGTCGGCGGAATGGTTGCCGCTGAAAGAACACGCCGGCAGGCCCCGCGGCCGGGCCCGTAAATAGCTGGTAACGATTTCATCGCCTGAAACACTCTTGTAAACGGATTCAAGGAAGAAAACATGAGGGGCTTCGCACGGGTTGTTAGACGGCGGCCGAGTATTGAACATGTAAAACGGCGGCTTGGGGCCCTTGGCCCACGGCCTGAATGTTTCAATGGGCATTTGCAGGTAGCTTCTGGGCATAATCCTCTCGTATATTTGCGCAGAATAGCCCCAGGAAATGGAGAAGGACCAGTTGCTTTGCCTCTGATAACAGATGGTTTGCTGCAACAGGCGGGACTGGTCGGCGTCCGCAGCCTTCATGAGGTGGCGCGTGGATTGGAAACGGTCCTTGTTGGGGAATATGGGGTCCATTGCGTCGAAGTGGTGGAAGGTCATGAGGGGAACTTTTGGGTGGGCTGACAGGTAGCCTGAGAAGTCGCCATGCAAGTCCACCTGCAATAGTTTCAGAAGGTGAATATATATATATTTTTAATAAAAAATACATCAATATTTTTGAATCAATTAAAACAATCTTATAACATTCAATATAAATAATATTTTTAAATTAACTAACAATTAAAAAAAAAACAACATACCAATAATTTGAAAGCAAACAAATAAACATTAAATACCATATTTATATAATTCGAACTCACGATCTTTTAATTAATTTCCTCACCGAGATGAAAGCATTTTGATTCTTAATCAAAGATTTAAAAAAAGAATTTTTTAAATTATTAATGTTAAATATATTTAGAATTTTTTATAATTATATTAAAAGAATCAGATAATAGTTTTAAAATTTGAAATTTTCATTAATTATAGTATAAAATTATTCAAATATAGTAAGGTTACATATTGAAAGGATTTATATTCGAGTGAAATTTTCTAAATAAAAATCTCAAATAATTTTATATCAAAAGAATATTAAATTCATCATAATTTCACAAACATAATCTAAAATAATTAAGAGTTAAAGGCGGATATAAAGTTTCTGAAATCGTAAAAAAATTAAAAAGAGAATATTATATTCTTAACAGAAAAATTAGACAGAAAGAAATAAATTTCAATTTCAATTGGGGTATGCATAAAAAAAAATCAGGCTACTGATGAATCGCCAACTGTTTGATAAAATAATTAAATAGTTGAATAAAGTGCTGTTTGGGTACAGAAAATTAGATCACAGAATGTTGAATATTACGGCTGAACGTACGCGGGTTAGCACGCAACCTGATGCTGTTTGCCCCAGGGATTTCTTTATAACTTCATCTTATCTTCATACCAATATTTTAGAGGCTAAGTTGACCAATGAATTAATTATTAATCTTACACAATAAAAAAATGTAAAGACGTGCAAAGAAGTCCAATTTTTATTTTTTATTTTTAATTTGAAGTCATCAATTACTATTAATTAAAATTTAAATAATTAACACCTATTATACAATAGAATAACATCTCACACATATAACATGATTCGAACCCATAACTTTTACGATTATGGGACCTCAACTTTACCAATTGAATTACGCCTCATTAACCAAAAAAAAAAAAAAAAAAGAATCCAAATTAAACTCATTGCAAATGTAAATATATATGAATTAGATATGTATAGCTATGAAATAATAATAGGAGCATCACAAATTGAGCGAGAAAAGACATTTTTTCTCATAAAAAAAGCTGGATTTTTGGACGTGTTAGACAAATTACGCCTAATTGACGTCACTCTTTTATTTCTCAATGTTTAGAAATTAAATGAAATATTTTTAGATAATATAACTTGAGCATTGTGTTCTGCGAAGAAGGATATATTTCATTGGATTTCACGGAATTTGGATATTCAAGTTACCTTTAATTTAGTAATCTGGAATAAAGAGGTGGTAAACAAAATGGTAAAAGTTTTAGGAAATTTGATTGACAATGTTCTTCTAAATATATTGTCTTAAAAAATGTCAACAAAATGATCCAAATCTTAATGAAATGTTCTAAATCCAAATCAAAATTCGAAATCCCACCTTCAGTCTAATTTCAACATATTTCGTCAATGCCATGAATTCCACCATAAAATCTTATTACGAATCTGATTATATATTTCCAATATATTATATATGAATCATATCATTGTTTGCACTCCATGAGTTTAAGATCTGAACATCTCAAAAGATACTGTTTTCTGAAAATTTTTTGCCTCAACTAGGTTTGATTGAACACTTTTTTTGAACTGTACACCAATCACAAAGCAAATGTATTGTATTTACCACATTGGTTCAAGTTCGACGGCTTGGTCCGGGTTAGAATTTTCCCTATTTGCTTGGCAAATTAACGAAATTTTTTTACCCAAATTGATATGGTCGAACTAATTCAATCACAAAATAAATATAGTATATTTATCGTATGATTGGTGTATCCTAATGATGAAAGAAAAACGAAGTACTAGAATTATATGGATAAAAATTAGTGTTGCGAGGGACGTACTTGATGAATTCCTTTGTGGGGAGTGAGGTTGACTCCAATATCAGCAATGCAAGTCATCGTAATCAGATCAGCAGAACTACTCTGCGCGTACCTCACCAGACAACCGTCCATGTCTTTTACCAGGGCCTTCGCCAGCGGGTAGCTCAACACGATCCCGCCCCCGCCAAACGCCTGGTCGAACGAGAACCAGTAATTCGATATAACGCTCTCCGAATGCCAACCGAGATAATAGTACTTGGTATGATCATACTCTGCGAGAACATCAACTATGTTATCCACGAAAAAAATTGAATCATCGTCTCCCATGACGATCCACCTCATATCGTCGTGTTCCTCCCTGAACAGCTCCAGGATCCCATGCACCATCCGGGGCATGAGCTCGAACCGGGGCTTGACGTTGCGGAAGATTTCAGAAAGGTTATCGACTATTCTGTAAGGAGGAGCAGTTTGCGGCCACGGCAGGAGATCCGGAGTCGGGGGCCTGTCGAGGTAGACGTAGCCCCGGGTCCTGTTCGGCCGCCACCAGGCTTCCAGGTATCCCCTCCTGTGAGGCCATGTTTTTACTGACCCCAGGAGCCCGAAAGCTATGTGGCTGAGATTGGTTCGAGAAAAATCGCTGTCGGGTTGCGACGGTGACGAAGATGAAACCCATTTGATCAAAAAGAGTTGAGGATTCCCGATGTTGGAAAAGGGAATGAGGATCAGGTAGAGAACCAGGCCGACAGCGAGCAGGGTTTTCCAGAAGCTGATTCCAGCGAAGAAATCTTTGGAAAATACAGAAGCCATTAAAAGAGGTGATGAAAAATTCAGGCCTGACACAGAGACTATTATATTGAGAAGGATTATTCAAATTATGGAGAGTTACGGGTCAAAAACACTAATGATAGGGGTAATATTTTTAAAATTTATTACCACAGATTGTTGTCAACTAAAAGGGGATTGCTTGTACATGTGAACAACACATGTTGTTTCATCCCATGGGAACTACGTTCATGTAGTAAGCGCTAGCTTACTGTATTTTTAAAGACCTTTTTCGAGAAACAAATCAAAAAATGAAATCTATGGACCTGTCACGATTTGCTTATTTGCGGAGGGAGGATGACGGGGATTTCGTACATGGTGCCTGCAGATTCACACCGACAGGAAGGCAACAGCCTGAAGATTAAATGAATATTGGAATTTGATGTATGACGAGATACTAAAAGAAATATGACTACTTTTCAATATAGTTAAAAGTGAAAAATAGTACCAAATTCTAATTAACTACAATGCGCAACAATGTCATTATTTTCGCAAGTGAGATGAAAATATTTTCCACAATTACACCGTAGCGAATTTTGATTCATCATAATAAAAGACTTTCACATTGATTTTATCTGACTGTGGTAAATGGTACTAATTTACTACGATTTTTAAGATGTGGTGATTTATAATAGCGAATATTTTCTTTTAGTGGGATTATCAAGAAACACACACAACACACACTAGTGAGCTTCACCATCAAATTACAAGATTAGCTAGTAGTTTTACTTCATACTGAAATTATTGGTTCACTAATTTTTCTTTTTATCTCCTATTCATTCTTGACTTTTCAAATTTTGGTACATTATGGACTGGATGTTGATTTTAGCCCAATTTTGACTTGAGTTGCAACTAATTAATGGTCAAGATGATTATTAGCTAAATTAAAACGCCGATCACGCATAACTCAATTGATAAAATTTCAAGTTTCATGACTTTAAGATCATAAGTTTGAACCCCACCAACGTCTGGAGTGTTATTCTATTTTAATAGTAGGTTTTGTTTTATTTTAATTATAGTTGTTGATTAGATATAATTATCTAATATTAATGATTGTAATCAAGTATTCAATAAATAATATAATTCATATGATGACAGTTAGGATATCATCAATCATTAATAACAACTAATATATATACTCTGATGACGACTGTCTTAGTTCTATACTATATAGTAAGGAACAATTACAAGCATCCGCAAAGCAACATGTAAAGAATCTACATATATAAACAAGTACTCCAATAGCGAGACGTTCTAAGTCGGTGGATTATTACAGCCATTATTTTTGGATAAACTACATAATAATTATATATTATAAAGAGTTCTCAATTTAAATCAATCGATACATATATTATTAATTATATTATACGAATCTCAATTATTATATATAATGTATATACACTAAATAATAATTTATAATCATTAATAATTATTATTAAATTATTAATTAATGGGAGTCAAAGTTATGACTTTACAATCATATATAGACCATGTATTTGACCAGTTACATTATGGAAAATTCTCGTCCAGACCTGGTTCGTTCGAACCACACTTACTCTGTGATTGGTCATTTTTTCTAACTGTACACTAATTACATAGCAAGTATATTGCACTTGCCATTTGATTGGTTCAAGTTTGAACTTGATTAGCTATGCCTAAGAATTTAGTCAACTATGTGAACCAACTCTTTTTATCTTTTTCACACTAATAAAATTCGTTCGATTTTTAGTTCAAAAGGAGAAATAAAAGTCGAATGATCTAAAACTATGATATATATATATATATATATATATATAAATAGTGTATGGAGCTAATCGCTTTATATTTATAGTATGATGATAAGAGAGGTGGAAATATTCAAATTGATCATCAATATACGTACTTTTTATTTTTATTTTTATTTATTAAAGGTCAACTATACCCAAATTATCAGCATGCATTTAGATCTGACCCTAGTTAAAGAAATCTTAATAATTATACTTGATGTGATTGGTTCAATTACGAGGACCTACATATAATCTAACAATCAAAGTCAGAGATGTGTGATTAATACCAGTACTTGTTCCTAACAATCTGAGTCGTGCATTCAAAAATTGTTGTCGGAATTCATCCAAACGATTCCTAACACTGAACTGTGAGTGTAGGTAAGAAATAAGCTTAAATCGATCTGTCCAAGGCACATACTTTGCCACGGACTTGGGCTGCAAATATTATTACAAATCAGATAAATTTTGCAACGGAATTATTTATATATTTTGTCAAGAAAATATTATCACAAAAGTCATTACAAAAAATTTCACTGCCAAGTTCATTAAAAGTCAAAATTTTGGCGACGTAACTTATAAGATAAATTACAACTACCTTCCTTAAGGTTTAGCATAATTACGAATATCCCTTTATTATTTAATACCCCACTCAAAAGGAAAAAATAGTTATGTAGTCCATAGATAGTGAATTGAACATTATTATTTTACCCTTACTGATTTTTTTTTAAAAATAAAAAAATATTTTAAAAAAATATAAAAAAAAAATAATCTAGAGAGATATTAGTTATCAAATTATAATTTATAATTCAAAAGGGCATTTTGGTCAACTCACCATAAAATTGAATGAAAACCTAAAGGAATAAGTTAGTTGTTAGACGGACGTTAAAATCAAGGTTTATGTGTAATTTTCCAAACAATAAGGGGGTATTCGTAATTATGTTAAACCTCAGGGTAGGTGATTGCAATTTACCCTAATTTATAATGAACATTATCCATCGCAAAATTTACCACGAACAGAAAAATCGATGCAACTATAGCATTATTATCTATAGCAACGAATAATTTTCCATTACAAATTTTCGTGGCGAAACAATTTTACAAGGATATTTACACTAAATGCACATATTTTTAATTAAGAGAAAAAGTTGAAAGTCCGTATTGTATGTAGTGGAAAAGAAGCAGCTTTGCGTACAACACAAAGGGATAAGCTTCCGTTGATTATCAAATATTAACAGCTTTGCGTAGTCAGAAATCTACAGCATTTCCGTCAATAAAACCCGCTTTCTACATTCTTCGCCGCCCTTTTAGTAATCAGGGACAGGGCGAGGGAGGCCGGAAGGGCCTTTTCATCCACCTATATATATTATGCACCTAATAGCCGACTTACAACATTAAACATTTTTTTAAATATTATACATGTATTTATATAAATTATCATTATCTTTTAAAAAATTATACGTACACTAATCATAAATGTCAATATTATTTACACAAATCACCCTTATGTTTTAAAAAATTAAACGTACACCCTGAAATGTCAACAAAATCACGCAAAATACCCTTATCTTTTAACTGCCAGGAATAATTTCTATAATTAATCAAAATACATGAATAATTATGTAAATAGACTATAGATTGGGGGTGTAAATGTAACTTTCATATTTTTATGGTCCAAATCTGTAGTTATTATAATTTTCAGAAATTGACTGTTGTACCCCTGTAATGAAGGCTGAATGTCCCTTATCAGCTATACAGTGTATTGTCTGTATATTATATGTAGTAAGAGTCGGACCTAGAGAGCCCTTTGCTTCTTTGGATTTAGTTGATATTGTAACCTATAAATTGTATAGCTCGGAGATATTAATGAGTTTTCATTTTAGCTTATACCTAATTTTGAATAATATATTTTTGTCTAACTCAATTGGCAAAGTTAAAACTTCATGACTCGAATTCTATTAATATGTGAGATGTTATTTTATTTTAATAGTATGTGTTGTCCAACTTCAGTAGTAGGTGTTAATTGATATAATTTTCTGATATTAATTATTAGTATATGATTGTTAATTACAGTTGTCAATTGTTGTTAGATATGAATAATTAATATTGATAATTGTAATATATAATGGTTTACTGGTGTCATTTTAAAAAATAATACCTAATGTTGGGAGCACACATGGCTCACAGTACTGGTGATCGAAGTCGAAGCCGCTCAAACTTTTTGTAATAAAAACGAAGGAATGAATCAAGCCAATATTATTTAGCTCAGTCACTTGAACCAAGTATGGTGGTATCTAATGAGATCTTAGCCTAATAGTTAAGACCCATGAACTCTTTATGAACGATCAATGGCGAAGCCAGTAATTTAACTTACCACTATTAAAGTTTAATTAATTAATTTGGTAAATAAAAAATATTAAATTCATAAAATTTTGAATAACTATAATAATCTTTGCAAGTTAAATACATACAATGATATAAGTACAGTTACTTCTTATAACTATTACTCCGACGAGGAACGGGTTGAAATTTATGAATAATAAACTTATTTGTCTCTTAATAATAAATTTATTCATTCTTTAAAAATTAAAACTTTCATTTATATAATCATAAATTTAAAAAAGTTACCATGATCAATTTTTATATCTAAGCTTATTTATTTGTCATGAGATATTTAGATAAAAAGTTACAAAGTAAAATAATAAATGAAAATTTTAAAAATTAAAAATAGTTCGATCAGTTCAAACATTCTCTGGGTTCTCTCTGCAAAAATAAAAAAAAATGATCTAAAAAAACTAAAATTAATCTTATCTAATAAACAAAATTGAATTACAAAACTATCAAAAGATAAATTGATCCAAAATTAAAATACATAAATTGAAAATCAATAACAAAAACCAAGAGAAATTTTAAAAAAAATTGTAATTTGGTGTTTAGAAAATAACAAGATCGAGCAAATTTTCTTCTTGGCTGAGTGAGAACCAGATAGTTCTAACTAGTGGAAAGACTAAAAATGAGTATCTCAAAGAAATTATTTTTTTAATAATTAATGCGAATTTTAATTTTTATGTTTTTTAATGGACAAAACAAATTTAGGCCTAGGATTTGATAGACTAATAGCCTATGCTGAGGCCACACCCTATCGGCTGCTAGGGCTCGACATGGCCTACCTCCACTTCAGTGAACAAGTATAAGATTATGGATTCAAATCTTATTAGATATGTGGTCATTTATCTTATTTTATAATTTTATTGTTTATTAATTATTATTGAAGCATATATTGATATGTAACGTGATTTACTAGCGTAGCTATTGCTTCTATTAAAAAAGAAATCAAGAATACAATATGTATGTACGTATACTAAATGCATGATGAGGTACATTTGAATTTTTTACCCTTTATTATAACTAAATATAATAAATTAAAACATATTAACGTATGAATAACAGATGATTGCGTGTGCACGACTGAGTGCGGAAGAAGGAGGCGAGGAGAAAGAAGGCGGTGGGCCAATGGAAGAAGGCATGGGACGGTGGGGGAGAGGCGGCGGAGGAAAAAGTAAGGGAGACGAGAGGCAGCGTGAGAATTCAAGGAACGGGTAAGAAAACAGGATGGGAGAGGAAGAAAGAATGGAGAAAGTGAAGGAAGAAGATAGGGGGCAAGGGGTTCAAGAGGTGGGTTGAGTTATTCAAGTTGAAAAGTAATCGATACTTGGTTTAGTCTCCAAGTTCGGCCTCTCATTTGTCAAAGTGAAAACCTGCTAACTTGTATAATTAATCTTATTCAAGTTAATCAATTGAAGTAAACGGGACCAATAGAATAACATTCATTCACCAATTAAATTAATTGATTTTAATTTCCTTTAAAAAAGAAAAAAAATGTGAAACATTTGTGTGGTTGCCATCTCATATACAAAAGGCATAGACAAAACTAACGTGGAGGATCAAAATGATAATCCCCCAAAATGCACCAACCCTAAATACACTTAATTATTCTTTATTCAATTTTACTTAAGCGATAATTTCATCTGTCATGCACTCTCTAAATTTGATTTCTGCCTTAATACTGTCTACCCCAACAATTTCGCAGCATTCGCATCTATCCACCTGAAACAAAAATATTAAATAAAAGAAGTTAAAAAATAAATACTGTACATTAAAAAAATATATCATTTAATCATGACTAATGGATAAAAATAAATAATCATTAACCACGATCATACAACGATTGTTGACTGTAGTTTTTGCGCATATACCTAAAACATTTGATTAAACAGGGGTTATTTATAATGAATTTTCTTAAAATTAGTATAATTAATTACTTTATGCATTTAATATAATTAACTTATTGTATCCTTTTTTATTACCAAAATATCATTTCTAAATTTATAATCAACATTTATGTATCACCTTATTCTATTTGACTAGATGGAAATATTTAAAATGATATTAGTTAATATTTTTTTAGTAGAATTAATCACTCCTCTAATATTCTAGCTCAAATATTTTGTATTCTAAACCATATGAACATACTACGTGTATATATCTACTTATAAATTTTTTTAACTTACACATGCTATTTTTCAAATAATTTTGAAAATTTGTCAATATCGTTTGAAAATTGCAAAATTAAAAAAGATGAAGGATCATTTCGTAATCTCAACAAATTACAGGACTAAAATGCCAAAAGATTAGATTATAGGATAAAAATGCAATTATGTCATTTATTTAATATGAAAATTAAAAAATGAGATATATATACTTTTCTCAAATTTCAAAATCAGAGTGTTATATAATCAATAATTAGACTAACTGTCAGGAGATATTGCGAAAATACCAATTAATTGGCAAGTGCAATGTATTTGTAGTGTGATTGGTGTATAGTTTAAAAAAAATAACTAAATATTTGATTGTGATTGATTTGATTCGACCAAATCGGATTTGGACAAGAGTTTTCCATTAAGTTTTCCATTATGTGTGTTAACAGTAACAATACTTGAGTAAACTAACCTGAGTTCGCTTGTTGGCTGGTGAAAAGACTTGAATTCTTTGGATATAATCTGCAGAATGATTGCCACTTGATGAACATGCTGGAAGATCACGAGGCCATGCTCGAGAATAACTGGTAAGAATTTCATCGCTCTCTGTTTTTTTCTCCACGGATTCAAAGAAGAAAGCATGAGGAGCTTCACAGGGATCCCTGGAGGGCTTTCGCGTGTTAAACAAATAATTGGGAGGCCTCGGAGTTCTTACCCATGGCTTAAAAGTTTCCACAGGCATCTGCAGATAACTCCGTGGCATAATTCTCTCGAATATTTGCGCAGAATAGCCCCAAGAAATGGAAAAAGACCAGTTGCTTTGCCTGTGATGGCAGATGGTTTGCTGCAACATCCGGGACTGATCAGCGGCCGCCGCCTTCATGAGGAGTCGCGTCGATTCAAAACGGTCCGTGCCGGGAAATATTGGCTCCACCATGTCGAAATGGTGAAGGGACAATAACGGGGACAGTGGATGAGATAATAACAAACCCGAAATGTCACCACGGAAATCAATCTGGTGATTTCCCTTTTGGGGCGACAGGTTTGCTCCAATATCAGCAATACAGGCCCTGGTGGTATTATCAGCAGAATTCAAGAACACGTATCTCCTGAGACAATTTTCCATGTCTCTAGCCAGCGCTTTCGCCAGAGGATAGCTCAGGATGATTCCACCTCCACCGAAAGCCTGGTTGAATGAGAAAAGGTAATTCGACAAAATAAACTCAGAATTCCCACCAAGGTAGTAGTACTTTGTATGATCGTATGTCGCAAGAACGTCGACCATGTTATCCACAAAAAAGATTGAATCATCGTCCCCCATTACCAGCCATCGGAAGTTCTCATAGTCCACCTCCCTCAAAACCTCCATTATACCATGCACCATTCTTTGTGCCCGGATTTCAGATTTGTTGAGAAGTTCTTTCAGGTCATCAGATACTCTATACGGTGGAGAAGTTTCAGGCCAGGGGAGGAGCCCTGGAGACGGGGCTTTGTCCAGAAATAGGTATCCTCGGGTACCGTTGGGTCGCCACCATGATTCTATGTATGCTTTTCTGTGATGCCATGCTTGTTCTGAACCGACGAGCCCGAACACAAGGTGGCTGAGATTAGTACGAGAATCTGCCGTAGCTGTTGCTTGTGGAGGATCCCTGATCTTATTATTCGTCGAAAATGTGTCTAAAAATGGTGTAGTTTTCAGTAGAGGGTAGAAGAAATTTGTGCAGGAAATGCTGATCAAATAAAAGGCCAGGGCACACACAGTGAAGGTAAATGTGGGGAGAAATCTTGGTTTCATTTGAAAGAGCATGGCTGCAACTCCAAATAAAAATAATTTTTTGAGATTTTTCTGAGACAAGATAAGTTCTACACATGCATGATCATTGGGAACTACTGATCAACTATATATATAAATAAATATGTGTGTATATATCATAATTCGAAGAGTATGATCGATCTATAATCCATGTGAGCTATATCTTGACGCACGCTCAGGGAATTAGAATCATGTATTTCCCCCTGAAGGGTGTTTGTTGACTTGTCCTCTTTTATTTTGAAGTTTAAGTTATTTTAGGGGAGATATGCTAAATCAATTTAATGACTTTAAAAAGTTCTATTTGTCGCGGGAAAACACGTGCTATATATCAGCCACTAACATAATTATCCTAAACTTTCTTGATTAATTTGAAAATAATCGATTCATTTAAATATTTTCAAGTGAATTAAATTGATAGTCGTAATAACTTGCGTCATATAGATTATGAACTCATAATAGTTATGATATCTCTTTATGAAGAATTGCTTATACTCGAATTTCAGAAGGTATTTGATAGATTTGGAGACAATTAATTCTTGCATCCAGACGCGACAATAGTTGCTTACCATAATTTGAGGAAGGCGAACAAAATTAAAGATCGAATATATATATCATTACTTTTTGTATAAAATTACAAATTTCTTTTTCTTCTCCATATGTCTTGGGAGAGAAATGAAAAATCACAAATTCATAGTGAAGATTAGAGAATAAATTTTGTTATAGGATTTTTGCCTTTAATGTTAAGGACAAAAAGTAGAAAAGAAATTAAAGAATATCCAACTTGATACAAATATACGTACTTATAACTGTAGAAACCATCGTTTACTTTCAACTAATAAAATAGAAAATAATACCTAAAAATTAACAACATTGCTTTGCTGCTACTTCAAAAATTAAAAAAAAAAAAAAAAAAAAAAACCCTTTGCTGCTACTTCAAAAATTAAAAAAAAAAAAAAAAAAAGAAACCCCGATGCTTCAGTGATGGAAAAATGAGATTTTGCTTTTGCCTTCGCCAATACGTATGATATGAGAGTAGCTTTTTTCCTGGATTAATTGTCAAATAACACAACATGGAAGATGATCCGTGGATGCTCACTTTTGCGACCTCTCAAGCCAAATAGCTGCAGAATAAGCACATAAAAAGTTAGTCAATCATCCGTAATTCCTTACTCGTTGAAGACTTTTAGATTAATTGGATGATACACATGATGGTATACCTTTATTGACTTCCGATGCATGAATTATCAGTTAGTCTAACCCAACCCCCCATGTTAAGTTTCTTTTCTTACTTGTAGTAACTTTTAAGTATTTGACATTGTGATGATGGAGCATCTTCCCCAGAACAACCATTCTCATGCATGTATAGGTCTTAAATGGTCTAACAGAAGTCAGATGGCGTTTGATGAACTGGAAAAGTATATCAAGTCCTCTATCTCTACTTGACAGTATCAGAGAATGTCGGTGGTTCAGTTTTGGTGCGACAAGAAGATAAGGAGCATCGCCCGATGTACTAAGTTAGCAAAGTGTTGGGTAGCGAAACCGAGACACCCCAAATTGAAATACTACAGCTATATATCCTTGGTGGCGATGAGGGAACTGAGGCCTTACTTCCAATCGCACCTGGTGGTGGTATTGTCAAATCACATCTTAGAACAATTTTTATCTAGTCTAAAACTCTAAGGAATGATGTTGAAATGAGAGGTGGAGTTACATGAATTCGGCATTGATTACCGCATGAGACCAACTATTAAAGTACAAGTGCTAGTGAACCTCCGAGTAGGCGGGCATTTCCATGCCCACTTACAATTTATATCTTTAACGGATCATCTACATTGGTGGGTAGTGGAGCCGAAATAGTCTCTGAAAGCCCCCAAGGCAATAAGCTAGAATATGCCAAAAAGCTAAAGCTCCCAAGGCAACAAGCTAGAATATGCCAAAAAGCTAAAGCTCCCAAGGCAACAAGCTAGAATATGCCAAGAAACTGCATACTCTGCCTCAAACAATGAGGCAGAGTATGCAGTTTTCTTAGCAAAAGATAAGGAGCACCACACGGTGTATTATGTTGGCAAAGTGTTGCAGAGGGCAGAACCTAATACCGCCAAATTGAAACACTAGCACTATCCTTAGTGGTTACGGCCAAGATACTGTTAATTGTCTTACTTCACATTGCATCAGGTGGTAATTGTCAAATCACCGCTTGAAACAATATTGATGTCATTAAGACACGGAAAATAAGGTAAGCGAGAGCAATATTTAAAACACATTTAAGTATTATCGAAAACAATAACAAGTTAATCATATGGGAAATATTGCGCAGTATCAATCAAACTACTAAATAATCCCGCCAACATAAAACTCTCGCTAAGGCTACCCAACTCTCCCTGCGGCTGAGAATCAAAACAAGCAAACTACTCCACTTTGAAGCTAAACCCCAAGTGAGATAGAAATAAAAGTACCTCCCATCATTGGCGGAGGAGGAGGAGCCCAGACGCTCTGCACAAACGCCACAATTCATAAAAACTATCTACAGTAACGACAAACACATTCTCTCGAAGTCGACATCCCTGAAAACACATAAAGGAGTTTTGTTTGAAAAACTAACACAAATGTCATAACTCCGAACCAGCTTACTAGCAAGGGTTGAGAAGGATTAGAAAACCCACTACTGAAATAAGCGATATACGGTGAAATATCCCTCTGGAGCTTTTCTAATTCTTTACCCCGGATAAGGAAAAACAAATTTATGGGCAAAAGGTAAATGGCCATCGGCTTGCAACTTTCAGAACCTTGGTTACGTGAATATCAGGTTTGCTTAAATGTTCCATCCTTCAAATACATTTTATGATGCCTTACTGGGGTCACGATCGTCATCTGCAATTTAATGTTAAGACTTGTGGTCGGAATATGAAAAAAGGAAAAAGTTTACATTCAAATGTCGCAAGAAGTCATTAAGCTACCAACCAGTTCAAGATTTATCTGGATCCAGGATCCATCAGCATTAGCCCTGCTCGATTTTATATTCAGTCATCAATACCATCACGAGAATTGGTTTCGACATGATACTTCATCAAGTTGTAGTTACCTGAGCTATTGTTGATATTTATTAAAATTGGCAGGTTCTTCCATGGAGGACTCATCCACATTAGTTTATCTCGACTCTTTTACCTTTTAACCAAGTTTTGATCTGAAACATGTTTCAACATCCATTGGCAATAAGTGTATATCAATGCTAATTTTCCATCTTCGGAGTAACTTATTTCATATTAGCGAGTCCTTTTGTTGTATTTATTGCTCATAGACCCACAACATTTTTCAAATTGTTTCTCTAACTTCTTCATTAAATTCGCCCGCACGATCGTAATCTTAGCGAGAAGACTTCTCCAACCTAAAATCAAAATTTTACCTTAATTTCTTGTTCTTTTACCTTTTCGTTTCCCTCATTTGTTGTTGTTCTCCTTTACATTGGTTCCTCGAGACCCAATTCTTGATTGAGACACGATGGAACATGCAAGTAAGAGGCTTGTTGACGTTGGTGGAAAGATTGAGAATTTATTCATGTTTTGGGTAAAGTAACAAGTATTTTTTATGGAGGTTTATAATTATCCACTTTATCTTTGTGGTATTCTTTTTTCTAAAGAATATCAAAAAAATGAAATTGAAAAAAAATTAAAAAATGAAATTGAAAAAAAATTTTAAAAAAAAATCACATAGACCATAAGAAAAACCAGAAAATTTTAAAGTAAAGTTGTAATTCATAATATACAAGTTTATTTTAATCAATTTACTATAAATATTGGATAAAAAAACCCAGGAAAGATTTGACAGATTGTACTAGTTGGATGACTGTTAAAATAATGGTGATTTTTCAAACAATGAAGAGTATTATAACTATAAATTCTATAATTAAATTAAATATCATACCGGAAAGGCGATTTGACAACACAGTGCAGGCGTATAGTTTTATTCTATACATTCCAAAGGTAATCAGTTAACAGTACATCAAAACAATTTTCTAGTTGACTCTCATCCAACACATTTCATTTGAGCACTATCGCATCAAAATCTATCAAATATTTAGCTTTATTATTTTTTGGAGGCGTAGCATTGCTTCGTTCCAATTTTCGTCCGTTACAATATGTAATCCTCCTATTGCATGCAATGCCTGATTACCAAGTCAATTACAGGCATAGACATTGTCCTATTCAGCTGTGCACAGCATGTATATTATCCTTACGAGGGGTATAAGAATACAAACAGCTACATACACTTCAACTCCTAGTATAAGACGCCTGTATGAGTTGGCATTTTCTAAAACTGCAATATTAAGTGGATTTCTTCATCTAATCTCAGGCTTTAAATCATGAATGTAGTTAAGAATCACGAGGGCCGTCAAAGGACTGAGTCTTCCTCAAATTCCAGTGAAGACCGTCGTGGATGCTTCTTAGAAAATCACTGGTTGAATCAAGTTGACACGCAGTGGGAACAGGCCAAGGGGCCATGCTGCAAACCAGTGCATCTCCAGGGGCCAACTGTTTTCTGCCCTTGCCGTCAAACGACACCCATGCTTGGCTTCGGCTATTGAATGGTACCACCACTCTAAGTGTCACGTGCTCGGGCAATATCAGAGGCCGGAAGGACAGAGAGTGGGGACAGATTGGTGTAAAGAGGATTCCAGGGACCTGCAAATTACAGGCATTGTCGAAAACATATCAGGTGGCCGTCTGAAATGGTTTTGATTTCAAATCCAGTGCCGACATAAAGAATCAGGAGAATTTACTGCACACATGATTAGACATACTATGCATGACACTTAATATTGCAATCTTCACAAGTTCAACTCCATTAGAGATTTCGTTTGTAGTGAGACGTTAAGGAGTTCTGGCACCACATTAACCAGAGTGATTGATGCTATATACCAGAGCGACCTTAAAAGCTTTTTCTATTAGACTTTTCTCAGTTCTGCTGAAGCAAGAAACATTCTACATTTCCAGAAAACTTCAAATGGCATTTTGAACAGAAAACACATGGAAAACTGTTCAGTCCAGTCAGAAATCAGCCCAATGCTACGGATATAATGGCAACTCTTTTCAATAACTATGAGCAATGTATTAAACTAAGGTCCAGCCAGCAACAGTGGGCTTGTACAGCTAGTCTAATCATCGGAGAGTACCCGAGGATAGTCAAGAGATTCCACAACTACTTCAAATCCTCTGTTTTTTTCTATTATTTGAAGGTTCAACATAAAACAAAGCTAACATAAAGAATTTGATAAAACCTAATTTCTTGTCCATGTCGGACCTAATCAAAGTCATGACACTCATTCCAAAATGGCCATTCAGTATATCAGCCTCCCATTTCCTGCACCATGAGACGCAGTCATGGGCAGCCAAACAACAATTGGAATTTATTGTTTGACTCGGTTTTGACCTTATAGACCACATGTAAGATGAGCATCAATGCTTTACATTGAATAAAGTTTTCAGAAATTATATGCTATTAAAGGGTCCATAGCTCAGTGGTAGAGCATTTGACCGTACACTTAATTTGTGCTTTCCCTAGATAAAGGAATAGTTATCTCATAAAGTTAACTAATATTATCTCATGAATCTTTTTGGCCGGGCCCTTGAAATCATATTTTTTTAGATCCACAAGTTTAGTGTGCACTTAAATGTGCTTTGCAAAAATATGGGTATGGTTATCTCATAAAGTAACTAAAATTGTCTCTACTCTTTTTAGCCGGGCTAACTCAATAAGACCCAGGCACAGCAACAATATGTAGAATCATGTTCTTACATATCTCTATAATTTTTTTATGGCAACCTAGTATAATTTGATGCCTCCCCCAATTATTTCCCTGAAAACCAAAACAAAGGAGCGGGCCCCCGCCTGTCAACCCAACCCTACTGGACCGAGCCAAAGGTATCACGAACATGTCTTCTAAATGTAAATTGATGTGGAACATGTGTCCTAAATGTACACTGATGTGGCAGGACCATGGCCAAAGCAGGTCTGACTCAGGAAGATTACTTGAACAACGGGACGATTACGTCATATAGCTTCTTCACATCACAAGCTACGTCACCCTAAAAGAGCTCCAATTAACTGTCCTATATTAGCAGGATTAGCCAAATCAAGCAACTAGTAACTACCTCCCAAATTTTCGGGTTGAGTGGGGAATGACATCCAACTGTCATAACTTTCTCAAGATAAGTCTAGAAAATATATAGTAATAAAGGGTCCATAGCTCAGTGGTAGAGCATTTGACTGCAGATCAAGAGGTCACCAGTTCGAACCCGGTTGGGCCCTTTCAATCATATTCTTTTAGGGCCATAATTTTATCGTACACTTAATTATGTTTTCCCCAGATAAAGGAATAGTTATCTCATAAAGTTAACAAATATTATCTCATGAATCTTTTTGGTCGGGCCCTTGAAATCATATTTTTTTAGATCCATAATTTCATAGTAGTCAATGGCGCGCCGTTCGCGGCCTATGGCGTGTGCCTTCACAATGGCAAGGCCTTGACGCGCGCCTGCGCCATTCAGGTGTTGCCCATGCCCGCCTTTACGAAAAAGGGCCTGGGCAACCTGGGCCCATCAAATAAAATGTACCTTCACAATGGCAAGGCCATGACGCGCGCCTGCACCATTCAGGTGTTGGCCAGGCCCGCCTTTACGAAAAAGGGCCTGGGCAACCTGGCTGCTAGCTGGGAAGCCTGGGCCCATCAAATAAAAAAAAAAAAAGAAAACCCTAATAATTAAGGGAATTTCAGCAGAAATAATTATTCTGCATGCATGAGTAACTTTGTTCATTCCTGCCTCTTCTTTCTTCAGTTCTCTTCTTCCTCTGCGGCTACATCTTTCTTCTTCAGTTCTTCTCTTCTTCTTCTCTTCCATAATAGTCTGTCGCTGCTGTTCATTGTTGAGTTGAGCCGCTGCTGCGTGACTGGACCTTTGTTTTTTTTTTTCCTCTCTGTTTAGAACTTTAGACTATTACTGTTTTGATTTAATTATGTAATTGTTTGTAGATTTGTAGTCTATGATTATGTTATTTACTTCTTTAATTAAGTATAAATATAAATTAACATTACCAATTTTTCGTATGTTTTAATGATATAAATTAGGATTTATTTGAATCTTTCGAACTTTTGCTATCCTTCAATGGTTCACCATTGTTCGTTTTAATTATATGAAGTTTTGTTATGTTGAATTTGTTGTTTTATATGTTTTATTTAACTCCTTATACATTAATCTAGTCAAAATAACACTAATTATATAAATATATAGATTATTTCTTATATTTGTGGCATCCTCCGAAAAGGAACGCGCCGCGCCATGCACCATGGCTCCAGGAGCCCTTGGCGCCATTGTGCACCGTGCGCCACTGAATACTATGCATAATTTTAGTGTGCACTTAAATGTGCTTTCCAAAAATATGGGAATGGTTATCTCATAAAGTAACTAAAATTATCTCCATTCTTTTTAGCCAGGCTAACTCAATAAGATCCAGGCACGACAACAATATGTAGAATCATGTTCTTACATATCTCTATAGATTATAATTTTTTTTTATGGCAACTTAGTATAATTTGATGCCTCCCCCAATTATTTCCCTGAAAGCCCAAACAAAGGAGTAGGCCCGCACCTATCAACCCAACCCAAAGGTATGTGGAACATGTCTCATAAATGTAAACTGATGTGGCAGGGCCAAAAGCAGGTCTGACACAGGAAGATTGTGAAGTCTTATCCCCGGATTCCCACAAAACAAAAAAGAATCCTTTTCTCTTATTACTTGAACAACGGGACGACACATCACAAGCTACGTCACCCTAAAAGAGCTCCAACAAACTGTCCTATATCAACGGGGTTGCCAAATCAAGCAACTAGTAACTACCTCCCAAATTTTCGGGTTGAGTGGGGAATGACCATTCGAACTGTCATAACTTTCTCAAGATAAGTCTAGAAAATATATAGTAATAAAAGGGTCCATAGCTCAGTGGTAGAGCATTTGACTGCAGATCAAGAGGTCATCGGTTCGAACCCGGTTGGGCCCTTTTAAAATCATATTCTTTTAGGTCTATAATTTTAGAGTATACTTAAATGTGCTTTCCCGAAATAAAGGAATAGTTATCTCATAAACTTAACTAATATTAACTTAGGAATCTTTTTGGTCGGCCCTTTAAATCATATTTTTTTTAGATCTACAATTTTATTGTGCACTTAAATGTGCTTTCCGAAAATAAAGGAATTAGTTATCTCATAAACTAACTAAATTATCTCTGATTCTTTTTGGCCGGGCTAACTCAAAATGTTCCAGGGAGGACAACAATATGTAGAATCACGTTCTTATATATCACTATATATTATTGTGCCTTCAAAGTTTTCTTAACTTTTTTGTTCAACCAAGTTCACCTTGAATCATTATTAGTTTAAAGGGTAAGAATGTAAAATAATATATCTCTTAGCTCCTATAATGACTTTTTATATTTATAATCTCCTATTAATTAATTTTTTGCATTTATTATTTCCTATTTAACTTTTCATGTTTATTGCTTTCTGTTAATTTTTTTTTCTGTTTATCAATTCCTATTAGTTACTTTTTACATTATATTCAATGTAATATGCTTGCTCGAAACCATTTTTATGGTACACTAAGAAATAACTAAAAGAAATCAAGAAAATTGAACATATACACCAATTTTTGTCTCTTTATAAAAAAGCATGGTGATCCTGTTTTCTATTAGACTTCCCTCGATTTTGCTCCGGTATGATCTTTTTCCTTCGCTAACATAGTTGTAAAAGGCACCAAAAGGCGCGCGCCATGGCATTGGGCTTTGCCGTGGCGCAGTGCGCCTTCTACAAGCCCTGCCTTTTTTAGGGCTGGGCTAAAAGAAAAACTAACAAGGAGATGGCTGGCGGAAGTTCGTGTAAATAGGGTTTCTCAAGGCATTTTTTTATAAAAATTACAAATATGCTATGAATATGATTGATAATATATATATCAAAAATATCAAATATAAACAAGGTAAATATCAACATTTATGAATATGATTGATCTATCTACCAAAGATAGTAACTACAAGTACACATAAATCTTAATCAATCTTGTAAGAATATTTAATTATTTTTGCATTACTGGTTTTAAAAGTAATTAATGTATGAACATATAATTTATTTCTAAAATATGTGTCATGCTTTAAACCATGGCTCCAAAAGACCTTTGCACCACGATGCACCGTGCGCCTTTAACAACTATCTTCACCAACACTTTTCACTTACCAAAAAATTACAAGTGGAAATGTTTTAATATCTTTAACTTCTTGTAAAAGAGTAAAATATGAAAAAGAAAAAAAGAAGGTTTTAATTAACTTGAATTTAACTTAAAATTAATTTTACTTGGTTTTGAATAAAAAAATGTTGTTTTAGAAAGATATCATGTTGAAATTTTAAATAATACTTGTTGAAACAAATGGTCATATTATTTCAATATAAGAACACTTCTTTAATTTTGAAAATTGTCTTTTTCACCATACACTAGTCATGTTTAAAGAATAACATACACTATAATTCCTTAAAATAGTTTTTGAAATCTTACTTATAAATTTTAATTAAAAATTAAAATTTAGAAGTATGACTACTCGATGGAATAATAATTTTTTATTTTCATGTTTTTCTTTCTTAAATCAGTCGTGAATTGGAAAACATAACATATTAAATTTTTTAGAAGAAAAAAATAAATAACATGCAATTTGTTAACAACAAAAAGAGTTTAAAAAATTAAAGATAAACATTAACACGAAAACAAGCTCCGCAAATTTTGATAAGATTTGAACTCATACAGATGATAGTTAGTCATATTTGATTTTATATGCATTTTGTGATACTATTAACTTAAAAAAGTTATTTTAATATTAAATCGACAATAATAAATTTAATTTGTTTTATGATGTGCATCTTAAAAAGTAATGAATATTTGCATAAAGAATTTGCCCAATCATGAGGAACTTCTATTAGGATATGTGCTTTAACTTGATACTTATTAATATGTCTCATTTTGAGTAAATCAATGAAAATTTCATGTATTTTTATGAACTTGATATAACTCATGATTTAAATTATTTTTTTATACTTTTATTTTGATTAAATTGATTCATGAAATTATTAAGTACAATTAAGTTGCATTAATACTATCATAAAAAATTTAAACATTAGCAAATAATATATCATATCGAGTTTTATAATGTCTTTCTTTTAATATCAATAAGTTGGACTATTAATAACAGCTAAAGTACTAACATACAAAATTTTAATTATTCACAAATTTAAGAGTAACCGTGAAATGATTATGGCAATGGACATCTAGATAACTAGCTTAGGTAAGTGATCTTAAAAATAAATGTTATTCTCGAAAAACTCATAACATGTGCACATGCGTATAATCCTCCTAAAATTGTCAACATAAGATATTTGTAAAGATACAAAACTATAATAAAAAATTAAATAGAACTTATTAATGAAAAATTGACATTCAAGATTGAGAAATCATTCTGAAAAGCAAGTAGATATGTCAAGCATACTTATGAACATGATATAATTGATAATAAATCTTCATTGGATTCTATGCATAGCATAAGGATGCTAAATATTCTGGTACTTTCAGAAATCATTCTAAAAAGCAAGTAGTTATTTTATTATTATTTTTTCACAATATTCAAAATCATTTATGAAATTGGTTGTATTTTATATTTACCAGCATTCAATGTAAATATTCCTAAAATTCTTTCCTATCTAGATAACTATCATCTAGGTATTTCAAGACCTATAATGCAACACATCAATGACTACCAATAATGTTTTGTTCCCTCCTAAATGATCTTCTAATACGGACACTAAAAGGATTGATCAAATCGTACAAACATACCTGAGGATGGACCATTGATCCTCCGGCAGCAAGGGAATATGCTGTGCTCCCAGAAGTCGTAGACAATATCAGACCATCCCCTTGAACGCAAGTGACAAACGAGTTGTCACAATAGCATTCCAGATTTGTGAGGAATGATGAAATTCCACGGTCGATTGTTACCTCATTCAGCACAAGCATGGGACCTTCATTCTCATATTCACTTTTAGCTTCATCTCGGATGATATGACACTGCAGGCGATGCCTTAACGTGATACTTATAGGACCACGAAGGATTGAATTAAGACACTCACGATAGTGTTCGCTGTCTGGTTTTGTTAAAGGTAAACTAATGGTAAAGGCAGAAAAGCTTTTGTACGGACATTCATGCAACAAAAATAGACTTAAGAAAGTAATTTCCAAAATAAGAAACCTTCTCAGGAAGAATGAGGATACAAAATGGGGTCATGAAACCAAGAGAACCTAAAGAGAACGGCACGATCGGAGGAACCGGACCTTTGAACATAGATGCAGCCTGCAAAAGCAAACAAGTTTTTTCTTCTAATTAACAAAGTGGCTAACTGTAATGAATCTCAAAGAACAAATAACTTCACATTTTTCCAGCTTTTATAGAAACAACGAAAACTTGACTCCCTTTACGACCAGCAATAACAAGTTGCTATAGACACAATATACAAGTCAAGGAAGTATATACAACAAAAAGGCCACATACCCAAAGGACAGTTCCATCTCCACCTAGAGTTACAATGAGGTCAACCTTCGTATGCAGGAGCAGCAACTCCTTGTCTGTGAAAACAGGCGCGTTAGGACCAGTAAGTTTAACAAGCTCATGACTAGCAAAGAACATTTACAGCCATCATTTTAGATTGTTAATGTGCTACAGCAGAGATATAGCTCGTTTACATGAGTTAAATTCATGCATCAATGAAAATAAGTGCCAACTATCATTTCTAAGCAGAAAGTTGAGAAACAGAGGACAAACAGAATTGTCCCCATGTGCCCCTTCTTTTGCTACAAAGATGACGGCTACATAGCCAGTCAACACCACAACACTATTTTTGCAATTATTTTGGCAACTAACATCAGATACCATCAGCAATCTGTTCTCGAGTTACTTGAAGAGTTTAAAAGTGTTCATGTTTCTTTGAATTCTTATGTAGACAAGAATATCATCATCGACTTTTCATATGATAATAATTATTCTTAGTGCAATTAAATAAATTGAAATTTTATTTAATTAATTTCCACAAATTTTATTTATATCTGTCTAAAAATCCTTTAATATTCTTATGACTACAAGTTGATCAATTGCACTTCGAGCATTAATTATTTTTTTACCGAACATTAATGCATCATACACGTATATGTATATGTCCATATAAAATTATATTACATTATATTATATTGAGTTTTATATATTATTATTTATTTATCTATCCATATCTATTGCTATATTAATATCATTATAAAGTACCTATAATTACGAATGTTTCATGTTTCGCAATGTTCTGAAAATAATAAACTACCTGTAACTAAATTTATGTGACAATAATTTAATATAGTAGAGAAATAAATATAACTATAAAACACAACAAACCATTTTTTTATCCTCCTAAAATAACTGGAATATTTGTATTTTTATGAAATAGTATATGCAAAAAAATCTACCAATACAAGAAATACAAATAATTAAACTAAACAGGAAAAATTTTCATTTAAAAGTTGGCAAAAAATGGATGATGATATCAACAAGTCGCAATATTAAGTTGCAATGATAAAATTCAATTGTTTGTACATGTTGATTAAAATTGGTTCTAAGAAGCAAGCAGATTTTATTTCATCATATTTAGATGCATATATTTTCTTATAACTAAGTTTTTGATGCACAATTATTAATTAGTTTGACTATATTTTATGTGTTCTAAATAAGTAATTTAACAACAATCATGTAAAAATCTATGACTAACATACAAGTACTTATATATATTACATGTATATGCATACACATTTATATAGACATGAATAGCTTAAAATGTTCATGGCAGTACACTTGAAGAAAAATTCACTGGGTCTTGTAAAGTCTAATCTCTTCTATATTTAATTGATTATATACGAAAAAGATGAACTTCTACATATATTATGAAATATTTAAACCGTTATATTTTTTTCTCAGGCATTACTCTCGAAGAAATCTAAACCAAATACACCCATTAATGATGTAAAATAATTTAAACTTAATAATTATAGTTTTAAAAATTATAAATAAACTAATTTCATAAGTAGTAAAAATTCAATTCAAAACATATAGAATGATTATTTAGTAAAAAAGCTATTTTGTAGAGTTTTCCTTTCTCTTTTTGAGTGAAAAAGAAATAATCTTCATTAAGCATGTAAATAAAAAGTTGAGATGTTATTCTAAAATACATATAGACATACATTAGTATAATCTCATTTCTTTCATAATAATGAGAAGTACTTATGAATAACTCTTTGAAACCTTAATAAATTATCAATATTAAATTGGGGGGAGGAAAAGAATCTTACATTCTCCCTTAATGGTACATAAATGTTAAATTTTTTCCATTTGAAATATGCTCTATCTGCGTCGTATACGTTACTAGTGATAATAAAAGGATGGCCTTGTCTTTTCATTTGAAGAAAGTTCCTTTCCATGACATAAAGATACACTTAGATCATCAGTCAAAATTTTGTTTTAATGCCCATAAGTTTAAACAGGAATGATAACAGTACTCCCTACTTCTCATTGGTCGAAAACATAGTAGATATTAAGCAGACAACAAATGTCAAAAATCTAGAAACACCTGTAAAAGCAACTGGGCACCAAGAAAAGACTATAGGAACTATATGGAGCAATAACACTTCTGATAGGAACTCGAGAGTGGTAAAAATGGAACCAAACAGCATGTAACTTCTATATCCTATAAAGGAAAATATAGCTTACCATCTAGCCAGGTTTGTACAAAGCTATAGTATGAGGATTCTGTCAAAAGCTCAGTCTTCACTCGTTGCTCCACAAATATATTTAATTTTTTCTGCTCTTTCAACCATCTGTAAGTAGATCAAAGAATCACCATTATTACATTTTATGACTTATCAAGTAATAACTCGACAAGGGGGGGGATGGAACAGCAGCACGTTTTAAAGCTGAATATAGCAGATGACTTCAAAAAGGGCGAAATTCACATCTTCGAAAGGCCAGAAGAAAAAATTTTGGCAAGCAACATCTGTTCATGGTCACTGAATTAGATCAAAAGGCCAACCAAGTTGGAGAATTCTATAACTTTGACATTTAGGGAATGAATGATCCAAAACAATTCACACCATGAAATGCTATGACAAAATAATGGCCCCAAGGTTTACTAGTTACCAGAAGAAAAGTTAATGCAGGCAACAAAGAATTGACAGCAGAAGAAAGTTAAGCATTAGCAGAAAGCATCAGTTCCAGAATGAAAGCAATCAGCAATACCCTTTACCAGATAATTCTGGTGAAATTAGTAAGTAAAAGATTGTGAACATAGGTTATCTCAATTGGCTAATAAGCATTCTTTTACACAGACAGAAAAATAAAGCATATGTAGTTGGCAGTTATTAACATCATCAAAGCTGTCAAAGGAGACATGATGGAATCTTTTACTGAGAAGCGAAAAGTTTCATTTCCTCTCTTCCCTTCCAAACAAATTTTAAATGTTGAAGCAATCAAAAGAAGCAATTTTCTTGCAAGATCATGATATTTTCTTGGCAAGTACTTTCATCAGCACGTGTCACATGATCATCAGTCAGCAGATCTTGCTTAAGGTAGCTATTATGTAAAAGTTTGGACATTTGAGCTTTCTCTCGCTATTCGCTATGATTTAAGAGGTTAAGGAATGCGAAAAAAGCAACTTCAGTTACATTTTCTTAGTTCTCAGCATGAGCAAATTAAAGTCTGCTTTAAGTTGTCAAGTTGCAAATAGTTATTTACCAAGATCTAATTATGAATTATTAAATGGTAAAATAAATAAACATTCGCAATTATAACCGTTGTTCCTAAAGGCCCCAGGAAATTCTTAATTGGAGTTAGAGGATCGCTCATCGACCATCCGAACAGAGGAAGGAATGGAGTCTTTTCCTCTGGTCGGAATGGTCGGCTCGTTATTAACTCATTAGCTCCTAGTCTGTAGAGTCAGAATTACAAATCTAAGAACCGGCCAATCAGGTACGGAAACATAGACAAAAGCTTAATCCACAAATCTTCAAGCATCCTTCCTACCTGACCATTTCGAGACACAGAATTCTGACTGAAGTAGAATTCGGCTTGGTCAATATAAGCACAGTCTGCGGAGGTGATTCCCACTTCAAAGAAATCTGAAATTAAAGAAAAATAGTTTCACAAATTCTTAAATTCGATTTTCAAGAACAAAATAAACTTTTAATACCGTGAATTTTGAGGAATGGAATGCATAACCATATCAGACATCAAATCAAATCGAAATAAGACAAGAGCTGTACCTGTTTACTGCTGCGCTCTGCAGTTGTTATATTCCCCTTCTCAAAAGACACAATATCATGTTTGTGGCGATCACTTTTGTCACCCTTGCAGCACCATGATAGCTTAAATGATGCCTATCTCAACAAAGCAACAAATCAATTCTTGCTGATCAAGTTGCCAGCTATATAGTAAATTGGAAATATTTTTAATCTATGTTATGTATGCAGGAAAACGACCCAAAAAGAAGACATGTAGCCAGAAAAGTCTTAACATTTCTCTTTGTGATCTGAAAGAAAAAAGGAAAAGCTACATAAATTTAAGATAAGTCAGCACTTTTAGCAAGAAAAACCATGATGTCAGAGCCAACAAAATCAATGTTTGATGAATGTCCATGAAGATCATTTGTTATAACGAGTATTTTATTGTACTTTTATCTCATTATTGATCAGTTAAGATCATTCCAAAGGAGACAGCGGTATAAATTTCAATCAGGATTTCTTCCAAAAGTTTGTTCTAAATGCTTACTAGGTATTATCAGCCTATACAAATTTCAATGGAACTAATGCACATTTAGTTTTAGAAAGGTTTGCAAACACGAAGATGCAATGACACACCTTCCTCATCATCTTATTAGGAATGGCAGAGGAATCAGAATCAGATTCACCATCCCGGAGAACCTCATGAGCGCAGATATCATCTTTCCCACTGCACAACTCACATTGATCACTATTTGCATCTGACAGCACAGTTTGGTCTTCCAAGTTTCCAGCTCTCTCATCAGTTATTTCACTGAAGTGCCCTCCTAAAGATAGCACTGCAAAACAATTCACATAAAACATCAGAAAGGGATATGGGGCAAACTTTAGTATCCACCGAAGAGGAAAAAAGAACTTTCTTGTGTACCGGAACATAAAAGAAGAACGACAGGAAAGTGCAGTATCATCCTAGAAAACCAAACAAGAAAAGAGAAAAAGAATCCTCTAGATCTTTCAGTTTTTTGGATGCAACACATACTAAGATGCTCCTGAATGATGTTCAGATATATCATATAGATATTTTCATACATGACAATGGTGCTAATTTAACTGTCATACTTTCTGCAGGTTATCAAAAAAACATATAATGACGAACTCTACCGAAAATGAAAGAGTTTCGGCGATCATAAGCATAAACGGATGTCACAGAATCTCAACCATATGTCATTATACGCACGGTGTGGGTTTCTCTTCAAAATGAAATTTCAAAGCATCGGTATAAAACAAATGAGATTGTTATATACTATGCTACATAATAATTAAGCAAATTTTAGTGTAAATTCAATAAATCCAATGCCTTAATTTCAAGAATATCTAACAAGTTAGTTCATTTCTCAGCTTTTGGAGACCAGTTTCTAACTTGACATACCCCGAACCTAATGCAGACCACCCACAGTTGTCCGAAATTATCAGGGAGATCTCATATAATCATTTCTATTTTGTCTTGTCCTTTGAACCTTCTACATGAAAAATGAAGCATTCTCAAACCTAAATTAATAGGTCCCTATTGCTTTAAGATTTCATCTTAGGTTCTCTCAACCCCAAAGAACCCTCAACCAACCTTGTCGCAATGCAATCTTCAGTTACAATCGCATTCAGGCACTTAACAGAGAAATCATAATATAAAATAAGCTGGCAATGCATAGTTTAAAGAATTTATGATTAGACGAGTGCATATGTAATATTTTGAATATAATAAAGGGACATTTAACCTTTTTGCTCGAACTGCAAATTACGTGCCCTCTCCAGTTCATATTTACGTTTCCATTCAGCGGCCTCAGCTTGAGCAGAAGCTTTACCTTCAGTGACTCTTCTTAGGGCCTTTGCTACAGCTAAAATCATGTTTAATCAAACACTTAGGAAAACATAGTGCAGATACCAGGTATAACAAGTTCTCAAGATGAAGAACCTAAAGACTCACTTCTCAAAGCCTCAGAGAACTCGATCAGATGATCATCGATTCCGTGGAGAAGAGAGTCTTGAATAAGTTCCTGGACTGCTTGTTCAGAGTTCAACACAGAGAAAGAATCAACACACCCATTCTCTGCTGGTGACATGCTAGCATTAACCTAATCAAAAATAGCATATCAGTTTCCAGAAGCTCACATTTTCCTTCTTTTTGGGATTGCACGAGGTAGACAAAGTTATTTGTTCATCATCTTCAGGAGTTAATTCAGAAATATAAATTGGAGGGGCCTTTACAACAAACATACCAAATACACAACTTTTGATTTAATTAAAGGGGTAGAAAACCGTAATAAATGAAATACATTGTGCATAATAATTAAATCATATACAGCTTCATTCATAAACAGTGATTACAATCATAGAGTATTACATATAGCATCACTTGCCACAATCTGGATTATTAATCTTCCAAGAACCAGTTACAAGATGCATATTTGTGCTCTTGAAAAAGAGTATTTCTTCATCAGTTTTACATTTGAACTTGCATAGAATATCAGAAGTAACGCAACTAGACACCATGAGAAGAAAATTATGGTAGTAAATTAAGTTGAATTTGATAATTCATGGAATGAATATATAATTAACTCAAAAAGGGCCTTCGCTAACTATAACCTGGCGAATGTGATATGTTAATCAACTAAAAAAGAAATTCCAATAAGTAGGACAAAGGTCAATTAGCATATAGTCCATGATAATACAGGTGATTCGCTTTCACAAAGAAATCAAATGTCCACCTTTGCTTACACATTAATACATTATATTTATCAAAGTGCATGTCATATATATTATACTTTTCTACTATGATACAGAAAATTTTTAAGATAGAAAAGTTCATGCTGTCCAAAATAAAAAGGCTAACTTCAACTAGATCATTCTTACACATTAGCTGCAAGGGAAGAAGGGATTTTACCCTTAATAAGCCTTTTGCCAACAGTAGAGACTTCATTTAAACTATACACTCATGCTAAGACAGATACAGCTATGAATAATCAACGTCATTTATCATGACTCATAATATTCTAAATCTCATGTTCAAGGTTGGCTAAGGTTGTGCATTAATTGGTCCCCCACCCACCCCCACCCCCAAGTTACATATAGAGCTTTTAGCGTTTCATATTATGGTGCCAATCAAGAGGCAGAAAGTGCAGAATATGTGAGGCAGGAACTTTCTCCTATTCATGTGATTTTTCTCCAAAAAGAAATTAGGCACAGCAATAACTAGTTTTCTGTGTAGTCTGATTGATGCTATTCTTTCCATATACAAAGACTGATGACTATGAACTCCTCAATCACACCAAAGTTTCAAGCCCACAGGCAAGCATACAGTGAAAATGCCAGTTTCATTAGCATTCCTAAAATTATGGTAAAGTCAGGAAAAGTGTAAAAATTGGGGGTCAGTGTTCTCAATGTAAAGCATACATCGGTGATAGTTACATAGGAATAAGATGTGCTAAAGAAAGATAACAGGCAATGGACAAACACATCGCCTAGACCATTTTCCCACGGTAATGCCCATATTTTTGTACTTTTTCTCGACATTAGTAAATTGCATTTTTTGAAGCTTCATGAAAAATTGATGTTTCTAGTAGCCTTTACATGTAAAAGATAAGTAGGAGAATGAGCATGCACATTTGAGCAACATGTGCAACTTGTATGTCTATCTTAAATTATTAAATTTGATAAAATTCTTCCAAAATCCCATGCCCCTTTGCTACTTGAAAGTGCACTTTCTTCAAAGAAAAAACATTGAAGTGTCTACTTTTTTTGTTTTTCCTGGAATTCAAAATCAGAAAGGTTCATTTTGCTCTACCATACTTAGTCAATAACAGCTTAACTAAAAACCATAAATTCATTAAACCCAAAAGAAAAAGAATCTTGAACTATTAAAGGTTGGAAATTAACAACGAACCTTAAAACCAAAAAGCAAGAAGATTCAAGACTTCAAAAATCGAAAACAATCTTCCAAGAAGCACAAGTTTAAAATCAAGAATTCAGCAGCAAAACCAATCAACTAAAACAGAAAACATTAAGCGCCCAAAAAATCAAGAATTTGCATCAGATATAAAACCGAGCACGTAACGTACATTGGCGGAGGTGGGGTTGCTCGGAGACATGGGGCTCTCTCTCTTATACATATATATATCCACGTATATAAACAACACACACAAAATCACACCCGCCTTCTGTCAATGTGCGTGTGTGTGAGAGAGAGAGAGAGAGGGAGAAAGAAAGAAAAAGATGAAGGTCTGGTCAAGAATTGGCAACGAGAAGAGGGAGGAAATGGGAGTTGGACAAAGAAATTGAACTCCACCCCATTTATCACATACACATAGAAAACAATAGAATATTCAGACAAAAGATTGATTGGGATGAGGAGTTAAAGACATGGAAAACGCATGGTAGGAAGTGGTTCGGTGGAGTTGTTTTCTTGTAGAGAGAGAAAGGGAGGAGGAGGGAGGGGGCGGAATGGTGGGACCCGCAGCCCCGGACGCGTGGGAAGTCATGGACGACTGCAGAAGGCGGAGACTTGAGACTAGAGAGTAGTGGAGAGTGGTCTGGATATAGTGATTTTGACCTACCAATTTGTTACCGCTGCTCCTTTTCTATTGCACATAATCCGTTTCTTGTTTCCACGAATTTTGGTATAATTATAAATATTTTATTTAAAAAATATGTAATTTTTAAATCACAATTTAGTATTATTCATTTCGTTCCTACTGTATTTTCTTTAAAGAATTTAATA
Organism: Sesamum indicum; assembly: GCF_000512975.1. Taxonomy (NCBI): domain Eukaryota; kingdom Viridiplantae; phylum Streptophyta; class Magnoliopsida; order Lamiales; family Pedaliaceae; genus Sesamum; species Sesamum indicum. The sequence continues at coordinate 4,019,426 of NC_026150.1, forward strand.
ACCTTAAAACTATCCAGACAAGATCATAGGTAAAATTAAAATTCATAAAACAAATGATCCAATCAATTAATATAAAAAGTTCTAAAACAATTTAAAAAATAATTATAGTTAAATTTATAGTTTATAATAGCATTATAATCAATTTAATATAAAAAAATTAATAAATTGAATTAATTATTAAACAAATTTTATAATTAAAAGTATTCGGTAATTATGTTAAGTATCACAATAAATATTATTGTGTAATTTACCTCTTTTTTTTTTTCTTTTCTTTTGGATACAAAATTTGGGTAATTTACCTTTTTTCTTAACTCAAAAAAAAATTGAGGTTGTCAGCACTTACATCATCACATGCTGATTTGGGTCAACTTTCCCTCTCTCTCTCTCTCTAATGGTACGCGTAATGCAATAATGGGGTGCAAATTCGAGTCCATTTGGTCAAATTTGGAGTTAATTTTATATATATTGGTTGATACACATTTAATGTTTATATATATATGATATAATTATAATAGTAAAAAATAAAAAAATATATATATAGAATAATTATATTATTAATTTTTTGAAGAAATTGATGATGGAAATTAATTTTAAATAAAATCCAAATTAGAGTTATTTATAACTAACTATATTTTTTTATAAATATAAGATTGGAGAAAAGTATGTTATTATTATTAATTATGTCATTTTGCCCAATTATGCATGCATGTGGTTATGATTTTTTTTTTTTTTTGAGATAATGAGAGTGGCTATTGGAGGGAAGAATTTGAAATTCATAAATATTCAATAATATAGAATAAAAATTATTTTAGTATTCGAGTTTCAGTATTATTTTTAAATTGATATGTGAATTTTTATAAATGATATAATTGATATCCGAGTTTTTTCATAAATATTAAATTGACATATGAGTTTTTATAAATGTCCCAATTGATACTTGAGTTTTTACATAAAAGTCAAATCGAAGTATATCTCTATTTAAAATATTTTATAATGACAAAATTACTCTTTTAAGAATATTCATTCAATAATTAAAAATTAATATTTAATAGATTGCATAGGGATTGATGTTTTTAAAAATAAAAGTTAAAGACATATTAAGCAAAAAGTAATTTTTCGGATTTTAATTCTAAAATATTATAATTTAAGAAAATAAAAATATTAAGACAAAAAAATAATTTTTACTCCAGTAGTGTATAATATTGGATGGAAGAATTTGAAATCCATTAATTCATATTAAAAAGAATTGAAATCCATTAATGTCTAATAATATATAGTTCAATTTTAGATTGTAGTATCTGAAATCCTTTAAATTTATTAGGAAAAAATACAACTTTAGTCCTGTAGTTTAGAGGATGAATTTTTAATCCTACACGAATTGATTTTCGCAATGTGGTCAACTTTAAAATATTAATAATTTTAGTCATTCTTAGCCAATTTGGATGAAAATTGCATGTGATTTGCACATGACCCCATTTAAATGCAATATTGGAGGAATCGA
>NC_026150.1:4020960-4024869 GCF_000512975.1 Sesamum indicum
AGACTAAAATTGCAATTTAATTAAGTCTTGTGCAAGTCACATGCAGTGTTTCAGTCAAAATTGTCTAAAAAGAGACTAAATCGCCAAAAAATCATTTATGCAGGACAAAAAATATCACCTTTTTAAATTATAGGATTAAAACAGCAATTTTCCCAATTTATAATCTCCCAAACAAATCCAAAAGATCTGTTACTGGGGATTTGAAATCCATGAGTTCGAATCCGCCGATCCAACGTAGCCCAAGTATAAATTAGGATCTATTATTGGTCATAGTGATCCTAAGTTGGTATCCAGACGGAATCTTCATGGATAGCCCGGAAACTAAATTGATCATACCATATAAGACGTGGGGGGAAACCATGTCACAAGAAAATGACAGAAAACCTGGAAAATCATACGACAGTTTCAATGTAATGGAGAGTTGAGACCCTCTTGAGAAGACAAGGAGTGAACAACATGATGTCTCTTTGAAGGAAACGGTGGCGTCTTTCGGAACGAAGCCCTTTGCTTGAGATGGTGAAGGGTTCTCTTAGTGTAGTACGTTCGATACATTGGCAGAGCCGTCTCCTTGAGTTTAAGCATGGAAAAGAATAGCAGCCTGTATACGACGAGGTTGGCTGCCACCGCGGCCAAATCCCACCATTTTGAGTGACTTAGAGAAATGCCTAGCAAAGAAGTCAGGACTACTTCTCCCTGCAGTGGTGGTTGGCCTGCCTGGGGGTTCTCGAACTCAATACCGATCATGTCGTTTTTATAGGCACCCTGTAGGGATACGGTGTGATACGGTACTATCAAGAACGGGACGGTAGCTGAAGTTTAATTGGGATCATCATGAGTGATCAAAATGTACCTGTAAGGCCCACGCCATGTAATTGATGTACGAGACGGGGTATCTCCAGAATACCTTTGGAAGGTCGGGGAAGAGGCGGAAAAAGCCAGCTGAAGCCATCATGATACCCTGCATTTAGCATGCAACGTTAGGGGAGAAACATCGATGGCCTAATTTGGTCCTTGCTGTTGGTGCTGATAATATGGGATTATTTGAGGGAACTTAGTGGAGCACTGGATTGATGTTAAACTTTAAAGATGTGAAGTTAGGGAACATACGATAAAACCAGCCCCGATTATAACGCCCATCATGAAATTGGGAACGATTGCAGCGATAACCATCATGCAGCTCTCAACCACGGCTATGGATAGCAAAAGGTCGAGAGCAGCAAACATGAAGTGGAAGAGGCCGGGATGAAACTTCACCATGAAGTAAGTGATGGATGCTGAAGTGAACGACATTAGGACCAAGTACGGAATCGAAGAGATGAAGTTAGAGAAAATGAACACTCCAACACCATAATGTCTGCTGAGCCTTTCTTTGGAAAATACCTGAAAAATCAAGCATCAAAGACCTTAATGCTATATGACAATATGTAATAACTTTCCACAATCCACATGAGGTAAGCTGTTGTATGGAATCGTTCTTTTTCTAATCATTTTTCGTTATGGTAAGAGAGACCATGTACCTTCATTTCTTCAATGAATGATGGGAAGCCTCCAATTGTCATGAACGTCATAAAGCCGGAAATAAATCCTCCAGAGGCTCCCCTAGCCAGAATTGCATGATTATTGGATCCAACATCGTGAAAGATGGAGCCGACACAAATGGATACTGCAATAAAGACTATGATTCTTAGCCAGTAGTACCCAAAATCCCTAGACATGTTTACGAAAGACCGCTTTGTCAGAGTCGTAAGTTGCTTCAACCATGTTGCCTGGCTCCCGCTAGTTTCCTCAAATACAAGTCCTTCCTGCAATACGTTCGCTAGTCAAATTGAATTATCATTGCATCATGCAAGTGTTCTTGTCGATCCCATACTTCATGTGACTCAACTACCTAGTACGTGTCTTATATACATGCAACGGTTATACTGCAAGAAGTGTACAAAATACTCACAGTAGTTGAGAATTCTCTGATTCTAGCTTTCACTCTTGCTGCAAGTTTTGAGCTTTGATACTTATGAATGAGCCTTGCTCTGATTTCTGATGTTGATAAATTCATTATTGGACCAGACGTATCTTTTATATCCTGCAAGTAAGAAAAAAGGCAATGTCGGAACTATGGATTAGTGATCCTCGTTCTTGGATCATTCTCAAAATAAGTAATTAAAGGCACTGTAAGTTACTAACTTTGATTCTTTTTGAGCCCAGCAAAGTGTTGTTCACATCATCAAAGTCTGAATTAATACATCGAAGGAAATGATCAGACGGATTCCTTCTACTCGGACAGGGGAATCCCGCGTCTGCAAAGAACTGTAAACAATAGACAGGTTATCAATCAATGTGCTTAAAATCCTAATACTCTTTTACTACAGCCTTATACATATAGTTCTATCATAACCGATCTTTTCTACCTCAATAGCCATTGCAGCTTCACCAAAGTAAATCGTTTCACCAGACGAAAGCAGTAAAAGATCATCAAAGAGGGCGAAAACTTCACTGCTCGGCTGGTGAATAGAGGAAATAATCGTCCTCCCGCTACGTGCAACGTTCCTGAGAGCCTGAACGACAAAAAAGGCCGACGCACTGTCTAGACCGCTCGTTGGCTCATCAAGAAACAGAAGGCGCGGCTGTGTTATGATCTCTAACGCAATACTCAGCCTCTTCTTCTCACCGCCACTTATGCCCCTCAAATGCCAGTTTCCAATCAGGGTGTCAGCACATTCTTCAAGTCCCATTTCTGCTATTGTGTTCTCTATAGTGTCATTGATCACGTCTTTCGTTGTGTTGCTTGGCAGCCTGAGGAGTGCTGAGTACGCGATGGTTTCTCTGACTGTGAGAGTCCCCAAGAACACGTCTTCTTGAGTTACATAAGCCTGATACATAGTCCCATCACATATGAGTGCAACTGTATCAGGATTTGGACAGGGAAAGGAGCAAACATGGCATGATCACAAACATCATAATACTCTGTCCAAAACTTCAAATTGATTGTTTTATTTCATGTTGCCAAGAACTAGATTTCATGGTAAGGGAAAAGTTATCTTTCTTGATGACTATGATATATACCAAAGAAATATCAACGATATACATGCAGTTCGCCTACGGATTGGATTTTCAATTCCAAATACTATTGCATATTTATGTAATATATTCATGTTGTATGTATAAAATACTTTCAGATGATGTAATTTTTGTACGCTTTATACTAAATAAAACACTAAATTTGCATACTGAAATTTAAAACTTAATTTACTCAACTATCCCAGCTCTCTCAAGATAATTGTTGCTTTCATTCAGATGTACCCATTCGGCCCCACCAGACTTGAATTCGAATATGTACAGACTCGTTATGATTGTCCAATCGTCTCTGGATTAATGGTTCATGTGAAATTATACAACTCGAAACATTGATAGGTATTAGTCATCGATAGCTCAAGTATAACTTTTGGCACTCCATTCTTTCTTAGGACATTTATATGCTTTCTCCTGCAACCTCACTGACTTAAGCATAAAAAAATTATAATCAAGATCTTCTCAGCGTTGTTTTCACTGTTCTCTCTTGTAGGACAATTTACATGCTACAACAAATTTTTTCTAACCATTTCCACAAAATACTAGCCAAAATTATTTCATAAAAAATGACACAATGTTTTGTCCAAAATCTAAATGTCTAGAGTGGATATTTAAGTAATCAACCTCGTACACTAGGAAACATGAACACATGCATCCACCTCAAAGGAAATAGAAACACAATTACATAAACATGAAAGGTATCCGTCAAAGATGTTAAAACGATCTGTGATAGTTCAACCACCCACAGATAACATTAATTGGCCATCTCATTTATTGCAACATGTTCACCTTCATTTGCACTGAATTCTTTCTAACATTTTTCTTCTTCTTTTGCTTCTTTCC
>NC_026150.1:4024879-4048016 GCF_000512975.1 Sesamum indicum
AATTTCCGGGCAATTTTGGGGCGGGCAACGATTCATAGTACATGCATCAAGTGTGCTCGACTGCTCGTTATTTATCAAATGTGAGTGAATTATAAAAATTTCTAAAACGAGAGTGGCAACTTTGCAGCAATGGTACAAAAATATATATACTTACAACGAGACCGGAGCGGAGCCTCCTTTTCGTCCCATTAATGAGAACATTACCGGAGAGGACTACGTTTCCCGACAGCCTACCTGCGAATGCGCCCAGCCGCCAGTCAGTAATAACTTCTATGTATTAACTCCACAACCACCAAAACCCACGTGGCAAAAAGTGAACATTCAAGTATTAAAGGACGCGCCATCGTTTGGCAAAATGCGCTTTTGCTTTTGCTGATGCTGATCAGTGAATATATATATATACTATAGTACTGTAAGGACTGCTCATGTGAATTATTATCCTAATTTATTACTTCTTGCTCTTTTGGTCGCCAAGAAAAATTACATTTATGTATGTACCTTGTATGTTCAATTATTTTGTCAAGACACGTCTTCATTTCTTAAATAATTCATGCCTTTTATATTGTTTAAACTCGGGTGAAGGATCTTCGATCTCATTTTCTTTATATAGTATATATTTTCATATTTGAATTATTATTCAATTAATTTGTCGAAAGAATACGTGTCAATTACTCAGTACTGAGACGTAAAAATATGAGATGAGATTTTTACTATTGACCCGACTATATATATACAGTTTGATTATACTATAGAGTAATTAATCCCTAAAGATCCAATGGACAAGGATATATTTTAAAGTCTCCCACTTTTTTTTCCCACTTTATATACTTATTGTTTTTATTTTTATTTTCTAAATTAAGAAGTGATAGAAATTAAGGGTTCATTTGATTCAAGTGAGAAGAAAATGGAAGTGGAAGAAGGAGGAAAAGTGAAAGGGGGAGGAGGAAGAAAAGAATAATAGTTTTCCTTTAAGTTGTTTGGTATAATTAGAAACAGAGTAAATCACAAATGCTTCCTCTTGTTTGGTACAAGGAAAACAGATTGAGAAGAAAACACTAACTTTTATAATTTTATTAAATTACCCTTCTCTTCACTTTGTATCAGAAAATAAATAGACTAATACTATACTAATATAATTTTAGAAATTTAAAAATCTTATTAATAAAAATATTTATCAAATAAGACTAAGAATATTTTTTATTAATAAAAATATTCATCAAAATGAGTATTGTTCATTTATTTTAAATTATTTATTTAAATAAATAAAAAATACTAACAAGATTGCTTACTTGATAATTGACTTCAATGCAGTAGTTTTTTAAGAGATTTTTTTTTTTTTTGACAATTATGTACGGTATTATCAGCGAGTAGGAGAAAAGAATTTGAGTAATATATATATATATAGAAATATACGGGTAATAGAGTAAATAAAAATAAAAACTGTACTTTTTTATCTTTTCAGCATTATACTTCCACTTTTCTGCCCAATTTTGAACAAAAACAAAATTGAAGTCTCATATACATCGAGTTTTACTTCACCTCTATATCTTTTTTCTAATCAAACACAAGATCATTTCTTATACATTCATTTTCACTTCCACTTCTAGGATTCCTCCATTTTTTAGCCCTATCAAACACACTCTAAGTATAATTAATTTATATCCCATCTCTTAAACTACCAAATTAAATGCTTCATAAATAACGTTGGTAGATGTCATAATTAGTGTTTTGCAGCTGCCTACTACTTACCCCTCAATAAGTACACAAGACACGAGATAAAACTCAGGGATAATTGCACCATCTTCCTTGATATTGATATAATTATTATATGAAATCTCTTATAATTTTAAAAATTATAAATTTTTTTGTTGTATATTCATATTGTATTTAATATATATACACATCATATGTATAAAATATTTTTTAGTATAATTAAATGATATGTATATATAGAAAAATGCTCTAGTTTATATATATATGGATAGATAATCCTCACAATGATACTAATTTTGATCATTTATTCAATATTTTTCAGCATTACTATAATCAAAATATTTATGATGAGTTTCGATTGTAATTATGTTTTGACTTTACTTGCAAAAACAACAGTTAGTGCAGCTTTGATCAATTAGTATTTGCTATATTTTTTCTTTTTTACCAAGATAATTAACTATAATAAAAGATCATATTTAAAAAAAAAACAAAAAAAGATGGTTTCAAGTTTAATATTGTAATAGGGGTAAAAAGAAGTGAAAAGACATTCACACCCTTCCCAACAAATTGGGAACGAAATAAATAAGGGAATTAACGACTAAAATTACTTGTAAATGTACTTAATTAATTTTTGGATAGTGTACTGTCCCACGGACAGTTGCTCTTCATTAATCTACGACCATTTCTTATTTATTACAATTAACAAAAGGAAAAGAAAAGAAAAGCTTTACTTCTTCTCGAATTAGATTTCTTACAATATTAATAAATATTAGTTAATAAAAACTGGTCATTGATGCAAACTCAATGCATGTGCATGATAATGAAAAAGAAAAAAGAAAGAGTTTATGCCATTTATCGCAATCTGATGATGAAAATTAAATTTTCAAAAATATGTAATTGAAATTAATTAATTATATTTTAGAATTAATGAATAAAAATATAAATAAATATAAGATGTATAGTTAGGGGAACAAACTCTCCACTTAACTCCCTTCTAATTATAAGTTTTATTTATTTTTTAGGATAAAAATGCGTATTTATGTAATTAAATACACGTTTTTTCAACTAAATTTAAATTATAGAGGCTTGATTATTAATAAATAAATCGATTAGATATAGGTTTAACTAAATAGAGAAATTGATTATAATAATAATTATTAATGTTTACCATTAACTCGAAAATGTTATGTTGGTGTAATACAGAGAGAGAGAGAGAGAAGGAACCTGCTAAAGAATCTAGAAAAGTGGACTTGCCGGAGCCAGAAGGACCCATAACAGCCATGATCCTACCCGGAAGAGCATAACCCGACACCCCATTTATCAACCTTCTCGTAGGCCCATTCCCGAAGTTAGGGAGCACCGCCGTCAACTCCTCCCACGCCAAACATGCTTCCCCACCGTCAGTATCATGAGCGCCGCCGCTGATACTGTCGGGCTGATGATCAGAACCCGCCATGATTTCTATCTCCATGGTCTACTGATGATCAGCAACAAGAAGAGAGCACAAAAACCCTGCTATTAATAAGTAAACATGTAGGGTAAATGTTGAAGATCTCAAGTTGGGACTTGTTCTATCTCTCCCCCCACTCTCTCTCTCTCTCTCTATATATATATATATACATATATATAATAATAATTAAATAGTGATGTTATCAGATACACTTGAATGCTGCCATGAATGGCGTTGCAGGAGGAAGTTGAGAACACAGGAGCCATTTCATATTATACCAGTTTTGCAGACAAGACAACACCCCCCCCCCCCCCAAAAATTTTTTAGATATTGATGGGGTGCCTTTACTAAGAGTAGATATTTGGTTCTTTTTTCCTTTTGGTACGAAGTAGATACAAAGTTGAGAAACCAGCTTTGATAGACTTTTAATATCTTTTATCTAAATGTATGTCAACTTTGGTGAAGGTTTAAGCTTTGTGTTATTTTTTAGGACTGATTACACTTATATTTTTTTTGAAAATACAAAATTATACAACCCCTTCGAAAATTTATTGTTTACACTTATCGACTCTCTCTCATTAAGATTTGAATAGAAAATGCTATGTTAACAAAAAAAAAAGTTACATAAATTTTTAATTTCACCCCCCATTTAACATTCTCATATAATAATTTTATTTTTATATTTAAAAAAATATAAGTGTAGTTTCAAAACTTCTTTCGGAATAAAGTGTAATTTCATAATTTTAGGAGATCTAAATGTAATTAATCATATTTTTTAAGGTTTTGATACATAATTTGTGGCTTCATGGTTTCTAATTTTTTAGATTAGGTTTAACTTCAGTAGTCTTCGATCTAATTTAAAACTTAAAAAACCATCTATTGCAGATATAGTAGTGAAGAAAATGTTGTAAATAATAAAGTATATATATATGTCATGATTATATTAGCACTTTTCAGCTGTCAGTTTATTTTACAGTAAATTACATTCTGAATATTTAGCGATGATCAATAAATTTCACTGAGAAGCTCATATTAAACAATTTTTTAGGTTTACAAAAGCTTTATCCTCTAAATTGGAATAAATATATTTTTGGTGTCGTAATTTAAATATATCATTTGGTGTTTTCGTTCTTTAACTTTTTATAATAACATTTTAATCTTGTATTTTTATAATTTTCTTGATTTCGGTTCTTTTTCGTAGGAGTTCACCTCCAACTGCAAGAAGGATCAACTCCAATAAGAAAAAGGATTGAAATTGAAAAAATTAAAAAAATACAGAACCAAAATATTACATTAAATAATTAAAGGACAAAAATAAGTCAATTATAGAAACAGTAATCTCAATTTTAAAAGGTCATGTGAGATGGACATGCATTGTTACGGCGAGAAGGATGAACTCCGGTGGATAAAGAACTATGAAAATTAAAAAGATATAAGACCAAAATGTTACCCTAAAATGTTAAAGATCAAAAACATCAAATGACCTAAGTTATAGGATAAAAATACAGTTAAGCCCTCTAAATTATTAGTTTGCCAAAATACTAATTTAAGATAATCTTTATTTTAATTTTTCTATGTAATTTTTTCCACGTGCATGCTTACGGTTGTAATAAAATTTTGAGATTTTTTGTATTTATATCTATTTTTAAAATTTATTTAAATAAATTGCCAAACTACAGTGTTAATTTTGATAACTTCAGATTTACAATAATATTATACTATTAAAATGTTATGTTTAAATTAAATTCTTTAATTATATATGATATTTGGAGTTGGTAAATTTTTTTTAAAAAAATCCCCTTCACCAGTAATTTGTTTAGAAACTTGTACTACATGCTGACAATTTTTATCCCAATTTTCATAAAAAACATAACTTGAAGGACTATATTAAATATAACCAAAGTCATATATATGACAGACTTTGTATTCATTTATCGTGTTTTTGATGCACTTAAAATCAAGTGAAAAACGTTTAAGGTGATTTTCCAAAGGCCATTGCCGGACCAAAAGATTACTAGTTTTCCTTTCATCAACGGCTACTTTAATTCTATCCAATAGCTATGTTCAAGAATAGTATTTTATTACAGTTACACCCTTTTGACTTTATATATTACATTTACTTTCTTACAAGTATAAAAAAACTATCATTAAAGGAATGTTTAATGAAGACTAAAATTGAAAGTTTGTGTAATTATTTTTGTTGGCGTCAGCATTTTTCGTTCAAACGCTAGTGGAGTGGATCTGTTGTAAATGGCGAATTTTTCTGAGAGGTGTAAGTATAATTTTAAAACTTTTTTGAAAAAGTATAATTTCACATTTTTAAATATAGTCTAAATATAATTATCAAATTAAAAATTGATCATTACTAAAAGTTATGTGCGTTGTGGTTTTGGGAATAAAAAATCGTTGTTTGGAACTAAAAAGACACTGTAATTTTAGGACTAAAATAACGTGATTTTGAGTTTTATGTGATTAAAAGCGTCACCTACCATAATTATGATATCAAAACAAATCTGCTCTTATTTTATAGGACTAAAAAACATTTTGCCCCATATTTTAGCTACCAAACTTAATTGACACGAGCTTGATTTCCCACTTAATTAACAGTATAAATATAATTAATTTGCCTTTAATTATAATTAATAATGAGTCCCTACTTAATTATCTTTATTTCCACGATTGATTAATAATGAATGAGTTCGTCAGCTTTCATCTTATCACCATAATTAATAAGGTATGGTGTTCTTGACGTGCTGCCCATTTCAGGATAATATATATATATGTATATATATATATATATATATATATTTCAAGAAACCAGGAAATTTCATTTGTCTTCCACCATTTCCAACTATCACATGATTTTGACGTTTCAACGCTTATCACTACTTAAATAACTCATTCAATTTTACATGATTAATTACATTATATCAATTTTATGTTATGTGATATTACAAATGAGTAAATTAATTTTTTTATGAAAAAAATAGTAATTTAATTTAAGGAGGTAAATTGTTTCATTTTAAAAAATATAGAGAAATAAATCGTTATATGTTAAAAAACACAGAAGGTAAATTGCTATTTTTTTTTTATAGAATGATAATTTATTTATTAACTATATATATATCATTAATTATCTCTTTATAAGTACAAAAAATATACATAAAAACGTCAAATGATGCACAAAATTGAAAATTTATGTACTTGTTTTTTTAGTGTTAATATTTTTCGTCTAAATTCTATTTGAAGGGTGTCAGGTGTAAAGGAAGAAACTTTGAAGGGAGTGTAAGTGTAATTTTATTTTTTTTTGGGATAAAAGTGTAATCTTACAATTTTACAGGGAATTTTAGTGTAATTAACCCTATAAATAATTTAAGAACCAAAGTTTAGGTATGAAATGATCCAATTTTATGTCGTATTCACTAACATGCATGGAATTAAGGAGTGGGGCCCACTGATCCTGTGTTTTTCACCATTTTGATGGTTCAACAGCATGGGCAGAGTTCGGTGCCGAAAGTGTTCTTATTGACAATTTGAGGTATATTTAACAGTTGATGTACATTTAATGTGTGCCATAATTGTTATTATTGTATTCTTTTTGTAAATTTGATCAACTAATATTTTAAATAAATAATTTATTAAAACTAATAAAAATACTTTTGATTTTAAATATGTACGAATAGAAATTTATTTTAAAAAAAAAGAAATTAAAGAGAAGGGCATTTTTTGAATATATATATATAGAGAGAGCACAGTTTAGTCGAGACGCTTTTGCAATCAAAATTAGTTACTTTAAGATTTTCACAGTTAATAAATATTGTGAAAATTCTAGTTTAAGTATACATAGCTTTTTGGTAAATCAAGATAAATAATACTCGTGATACATATATAAATATTAAAACAACTGGTATATAGAAATCACGTCACTTGACGCTGTTTTAAGATCGTAATGAGCTCCCTCCGTGTAGGTACTATCAGCTCACTATGCATTACGACAAAACACACCATGCAAATACTTAAAACTTTTGTGGGGACCCTGGAATGCCAAATAAATTGCCAATTTAATCGATTAGAACCCCTGTCTGCCCCTTCAAAATGATGATCCCTAATGTGCAAATCAATAGCAAGAAAATACGTACTCCGCGTAGTGAAAAAACCCTTATGATTATTTCTTTTTTTGAGGATCGACGAATCAAATGATATTTCTGTTCCAATTTTTGCCTCTTCTTCTCCCTCTGAATCAAACTTTTCCTTGCCATAATGGTTCAGGTCCTATTAGTATCCATGATACAAGTCGAATCCTAGATGTAGAAATATAAGAAGACGGGCCTTCGCTCCATCGAAAGAAATGAGATTATCGCGGATATAACACATTCAAAAATTAGCCAAATTTTCCTGATGTAGAGGCAATCAAGAAAGCCGCATAAGAGAATATATAACCTACAGAAAAATGGGCTAATCCAACCAATCTTGCTTGCACAATGGAAAGCGCCACAGGTTTATCTCTCCATCGAATCAAATTGGCCAAAGGTGTGCGTTCATGAGCCCATGCTAAAGTTTCAATCAATTCCTGCCAATATCCACCGAATCTCATTCCTTTGCTCAAATCACCACCATAATATATTTATATATATATTTATTGTACTAGTCCTCAAACATCGAGTAAATTAGATACAGATTTGATATATATATATATATATATATATTATATTTTATTGTACTAGTCCTGAAGCATCGAGTAAATTAAATACAGATTTGAATGCTTTCTCTTCCTTCATCATTTAAACGTGCATGCATCATTCATTATAAACAAATTACTGCTTACGAATTCTACGTTCTCAAATAAACGTTCATACTCATGACGTTTGAATTAAATGTTGGTAATTTAATTACTAACATTTATTTGAATAAATTATATTTTGTCATTCGAATTACTCCATTTTATATTTTATCGTCTAAATTTTTTTTTAGCAACTTATAATTTTAATTTTGCAAAATTTACACTTTATCATAGATGATTGTTTTTTCTGTTGATTTTTCATATGTGCTACCTAGAGGCAATGTGATGTGACTTTTTTATATGTGAATTGCATGTGATGCTTTTTCCGGCAAAAAAAACGTCATATATGCCAAAGTACAAATCTCGCAAAGTTAGATAAAAATATGACAGAGTGTAAAATCAAGCATAGTTTGAATGGTAAAATGTACATAATTTACCCTATTAATTTTATTGAATTGGTTGAGCTTTGAGCTCTTAACATATATTCATTAAAAATAGTTGATAAAATAGTACCATGAACTTTATGGCATCTTCATGGCTAATAGGCAACTTTTCAGAAATTAAGGTAGACAAACAGAATACCACATTTAATTAATGTATTAGCAAGTATTAACACTCCTAATTTCTTATGAATAATATCATATATTTTGATTGAAGAAAATACCCATCTTCTTAAAAAGACAAGTTTAACAAATTTGACCGCGTCGAGTTGGGTCGGGTCCGAGGAGGTGCAACAATCGAACGGACCGAGTTTTTATCTAAAATTTGTTGGGTTCTTGAAATGAAACTGGGCGAGTCTCGGGTCCACCCCAACTTATCTCAAACCATCCCATTGTCAATCTAGTCAGGACTTTATTGCAAATGCTCTGGTTATATTGGACCCCAATTTGTCTCAAACCATCCCATTGTCAATCTAGTTAGGACCTTATTGCAAATGCTCTGGTTATATTTCTTTGATGTTTAAGTAAGATAGATCATACCAGAAAGATAAGTGAAGGTCATGAATGAGGGTTGCAAAAAATTGTTCTTGCAACATGAAGGGTGTCTATTTATAAACTTTACCAATTATATGATTTCATCGTGATCCACAGTAACCAAAATAATCGGATGGTTGCTGTAAGTCTATATATGTTAAGATTTTGAATGCACAAAGATTGGGTCGTACAGATATTGAATTAACAAAACGAGTCCAAAACTTGTCTAAAAATTATTATTATCCCGTCCAGTAAGGTTTGAATACAACCTTTTAAGATATACTCCCACATCGATAATTATCATAATTAAAAATAAAAAAATCATAACAAAATACTAATTAAAATTATAATTGTGCAATGGCTATTAATTATTTTTGTAAGTGACACCAAAACGTTGATCATTTATTAACAAATTTTTGCATTGATATTGTTTGACCGTAATAGAAAATATTAATTTATAAAAAAAAATTAAACTTTAATAATTTATTATATAAAGAATAATCAATCTTTGGTAGTAACATTAGAAATTACTAAAATTCGGAAATTGTAATGTACATGTTGTCCAGTCTTTTTACTTCATGGTATTTTGTGTTGTGATGCCAAAGTATCCATTGGCAGTAAACTGTATTTCCCAATCCTAAAAATCCCACATTTAGGATGAAGTATAATATAAAATCAAACTCCCCATTCCAACAAAGCATCAAATTATGTCATGAGAATGTAAGGGTAGAACAGTACAAAAGATAATTACACGAGACCACGAAATCAATAGACCCCTCTTCAGTATAAATAGATAATACAATTGTACACCGTTCTAAATCCAACAATATGGTAGTTGGATGTAATTTTTTTTGGATAATTACATTTACATTCCTTGACATATAATCTATTTATACAAACCACCTCTACTTTTTGAATAATTATACATACACATACACCTACAAAAAACATCAGCATATTTATGCAAACCACTCCTACTTTTTAAAAAATTACATATATATTACTGTCATGGACGATTTTTGTAATTATGAAAAAGACATAGATAATTTGTATAAATAAATCATAAATTGGGAAGTATAAATGTAATTATCCGTATTTTTTCAAGTCCGCGACAATAAAATCTAAAGCAAACTATTATATATAGTTACCTTTATAATGTTTTTTCTCTAATTTCTTTTTTCTTTTAAGACAGCATAATTATTGGGTGAATTGCATTTTACCCCTGCGAAACTTCTAATAAGCACAAAAACCCCCAAACAAAATAAAATAGCAATACGATCCCTGAATTTTTAGAAAAGAAGCTAGCTGAGATTTGGACATGAAGCTATCCTTTCGTTTTCAAGAGAAGTTTTTGCCATTTAGTCTTTTTACAAGAACTATTGCATTTAAAAAGCCACACTTATTACATTACAATGTTTCACAACTTTAATTGTAAATTTGTGATGTAGAGGAAAAAGAAAGTATTTGGTAGCAAAAGAGCAGTTCTCTTCTATAACAGCAGCTAAAATTCAAGAGTAGAAGCACCTGCTGATGGCTGAATTCTAAGGGATTGGAGAGCTTAGACCTTCTTGAGACGACAACGAATGGAGATTATGATGTCGCTTGGACGAATACGACGGCTTCCTCCTAAATGAAGGGCGCTTCTTGAACTGGTGCATTGCTCTCTTTGCATAGAGTGACTGGAAAATTGGTGCTGATCTCTCTTTTACCTTGAGAATGATGAAGAAGAGAAGTCTGTAACATACGATGAGGGCGTAGACCGCAAACAAATCCCACCACTTGGAATGATCTAATGATACTCGGAACATATGTCTTAGCACATCCTCTCCCTTTATCTTTGGATCACCAGGTACTAGAGGATCAAATACCATTCCGAGCATATCGTTCTTGTATGCTCCCTGCACCAATACTCAGGTGAGATAACATGTTAACATAAGTGATGACTTGTGATCCTGGAATAAATTCTTACAGCAGTGCAAGATTCAAGAATTTGTCTTAGTACCTGCAAAGACCATGCACCATATCCGATGAGCGAAATTGGGTAGCGCCAAACTGGTTTGGGAAGGTCTACCACCGGCCGGAAGAAGCCAGACGTGATCATCATGATCCCCTACGTGCAGAACAATGGTGAGGAAACGCAGGAGCTGACAAGCAATGTAAAGAATTTTTTAAGCTCTAGAGCAGGATTACTTACAAGAATTCCGGCCCCAGTTATGAGACCCATCAAGAAGTTTGGAACTAACGAAGCTACGATCATCATGACGCTCTCTACCATAGCAATGCATCCAAAAAGGTTAAGGCAAAAGAAGACGTAATGTGAAAATCCAGACCGGAATTTCACCATGTAAAACGTTATCGTCCCTGCAATAGTCGAGACTGCAACCAAGAACGGGAGGGAAGAGAGGAAGTTCGATAGTATGAACACAGCATTGCCGTAGTAACCATTAAGCCTTTCTCGATAAAACACCTGTTTTTCAAGAAAAATCCATGACTACTATTGTCCCTTGATTTCATTTTTCAATGAGTTAATTTTTCCAGATCAACCATCTATATGAGCTCATTTACCTTCATTTCTTCGATGAAGGACGGGAATCCTCCAATGGACATAAAAGTCATAAAGCCTGTCACAAAGCCACCACAAGCTCCACGAGCCAATATCGCTGTGTAACCAGTACCAACATCATAGAACAGAGTCCCAACGCATATAGCAACAACAATGTATGTGACTATTCGAGCCCAGTAATATCCAGTGTCTCTAGACATATTCAAGAAAGATCTCTGTGTCAATGTTGTAAGCTGCTTCCACCACCTTGCTTGGCTTCCTCTGATTGTTCCAATCTCCAGGCCTTGCTGCAATTCATGAGCTTATTAATCTTGCTTCACAAATTGTTATGTATAATTGGTCCCAAATAATAGTTCTTTCTTCATTTAGAATAAGAACAGAAGAAAGTAACATGAACAAAAATCATAGAAAGGGAATTAGGACTACTTACGATAGTGGAGATTTCTCGCATCCTTGATCTTGCCTTTCTTGCATACTGTGAGAACTTATATTTTTCAACAAGTACTGATTTGATATCCGCTGTTGCCAAATTCATCAGAGGATCTGATGTTTTGTCTTCTTCCTGTCATTAGAAGGTAGAACAATAACTTTTTATATTCTATTTTATCAAATGAAATATGAATTTCATGCCATACACACACAAATCTGCTAAAATGATCCCCTAAGAAACGTTTCACAGACGCTCTAGTATAAATAGTTGATAGCACCTCATATTGTAATTCACACAAAACAGCTTTTTGAATAATTGTGAACATAGGAAAAATTGTGTGAACCATGTTAATGTTTTGTTTTACAGTCACCTTCTTTTCATATTTTTGCACACATTCAAATCTAGCTAAGAATGATTCATAGAAGTTTCAAGTAGCCAACAGAAAGCGAGAAAATTGCAATAAAATGGAGGCAGTAATGTGGTATGGATTCATACACGTAGTCGTTGTGAACCTTTCAATGTGGCTGTCACGATGTCAAAGTCTGAGTTAATGCAGCGCAGGAAATGATCCGAGGGATTCCTCCTACTTGGACAGGGAAACCCTGCTTCGGCAAAAAACTGAAAATCAAAACTGACAAGTTTAGACTGAGAATCAGATAGTATGACATGTATAAATCAAGAAAACAGAAAACAAAACTGTTTGAGCAAAAGCAGAAATTCAGAGAAGTATTTCTTGTAATTAATACCTTTACTGCCATCTTAGCTTCTCCAAAGTAAACTGTTTCACCGCTAGACAGTAAATAGAGGTCATCAAACAGTGCAAAAACTTCACTACTAGGCTGATGGATTGAGGAGATAACAGTTCTTCCATCTCGTGCAAGATTCTTAATAGATTGGATGACGAAAAAGGCTGCTGCGCTGTCAAGGCCGCTAGTAGGCTCATCCAGAAAGAGTAGTCGAGGCCGCGTTAGAATTTCAAGGGCAATGCTCAATCTCTTCTTTTCTCCACCACTTAAGCCTCTTAATTGCCAATTTCCTATCTGGCGATCGGCACAATCTTGAAGGCCCAATTCCATTATAGTTCCATCTATGATGCCTCTTATCTCTTGCTTTGTCATGGAGGATGGAAGCCTCAAATGAGCAGAGTAAGTTATAGTTTCTCTGACTGTAAGAGTCCCCAACAATACATCCTCTTGTGTGACATAAGCCTGCAACAGTCAAAAAAAGAAAAAGAATTACAAAGACCGGAGATGAGAAACCAGAATTGCGTGTTTCATCACTGTGCACAAGATTTCGGACATCTCATCATGATAACACGGTCAAGTTCAGAATTGAAACATGGAAATTCTATATGTCACCTTGTGCTAGACACTCTGTGAATTCTTGGATGGCTAAAAATGAGAAATTTTGCTAATCATCGCTAGTGCAGTTTGTGAAAAAGTCTCTACACTAGAAATATCGTTTTGGTGCAGAGGCCATCAAATTTCTTTACATGAAGGTAAAGTTAACACCACGAGAAGTTCCACTTATAACTTAAGAAAGCTCAAACGTTTTTGACATAACAATGGCCCATTTCAGACAGGAGAGTGCAGGCTTGGATTGATGCAAAAAATTTTGATCATACAATGTAAAAAATGGAGAAAGCAGTATGCTTGCTTTTATTGCCAATCAGAAGTCACCTAACTAATACCATCATCTGAAACTTGGCAAAGTTTTGAGAAAATCTAGCGACTCATAATTTGATTGATCCATAGTATGTTGGCTAAGGTACTTACAACCAAACCATAGTCCAGTCTCCTCTTCTTCCCGTTGAGAAGAATATTTCCATTCATGACAACATTTCTTGCTAATCTACCTGTGGCCAAAGTAAAAAGTATCATTGAACATCGAAATAAAGAAGAGATGAACAGCTTTTTCAACATGAAACGAACACCTTACTGAAGAATTCATCTGTGTATTATAATGTAGAAACGTATCCATCACTCCATCACTTGTGCAGTAGTTGTTCATGTTCTATATAAAGATCTTATCAAGCTACAAGTTGGAATGATACACTAATGTGACCGGTGAGAATCGCATATCTCTACTCTAACCCCCCTCTCAACTTGATTGATTGATAGTGTCTATTAGGCTTGTGATTTGTGAAGCCGAAAGCCCAGCTAGCAATTTATACCAAAAATTATAATCAAGAAGTCCAACAGGATTCAGTTCTTTATCCCTGTTCGATTGTATACTTCGATAATTAGATTTGCACCATCTCAAAGCAGCTATCCAGCCCAAAATGATACACTTATGATGCCTAAACATACAAATAAAGAGACATGTCTTAACATACAGTCAATATATACACAGACATGCATGAAAGTTTCATTTTTGACAGAAAGAGAAAATAAGTACCTGCCAGGGAATCAAGAAGGGTGGATTTGCCAGAGCCAGAAGGACCCATAATAGCCATGATCCGACCCGGTTCACCGCGGCTGCAGCCCCCTCTCTACATCACCAACGCTACTGCCACCGCCACTATAACTAGCAGCCGCCGGACCACCACCACCACCACCTGCCACCTCTATCTCCATCTGAACAGGAATCCCAAAGGGTACCTAGCACTTCTTGCTCTACCTGTGAATAACTGTATATATATATATATATATATAAATCTTCACACTGGTTTGAACTCTTCTCTCTTCATAGTATAACAATTGCCATTTTCATATTTATACGGGTATGGAGGGTTGGAGATAATGGGTTGGTTGAGTAGTCGGTGCATGAAGGAAGATGGCAAGGGCGGCAGGCCGCATGCATGATTAGTGGTTTCTCTGCGAGAGAATTAATGGATAGGTGGGCAGTAAGAGCGAAGGAGACGCTTAAATTTTTAATGCTGTGGGGTCCAAACTGAATGGTTTACAGTTGCATTCAACCTTTTGCAACATTTTTATATAATATCCCCAAAAATACAAAAGATGTAAAGTCATATCCCCTTATATTTTTTTATTCTAATTCACATATGTATATAATATATATATCACCTGTACAAATTTAATGTTATTTTTTTATAAAAAATAATTATACTCCTCTTCTCCTAATATTTGCTCTAATTACACTAAACCTCATGTGGTTTAAATTTATATTTATTTTTTATGACTTATTACTGATTTATTATATGTCAAATAGATTTTTTCGACTAAACTGTTTTTACCACGGTAAAAATGTACCTCCTCACATCCATTAACGTATAAAGATATACATAAGTAATTTGATTATAAAAAAAAATATTTGTCCTATACTAAATCAGTAATAAGTCAATCGAAGGTAATTATAGATTTTTATCCCTCCCCTTTTTTTTTGTTAATATCAGCAAATTCGATAAATTTTGACTAATGTAGGAAC
This sequence comes from Sesamum indicum, assembly GCF_000512975.1. NCBI lineage: Eukaryota > Viridiplantae > Streptophyta > Magnoliopsida > Lamiales > Pedaliaceae > Sesamum > Sesamum indicum. The sequence continues at coordinate 4,040,177 of NC_026150.1, forward strand.
TTATTTATTAGATAGAAGCAAACCTCAAGGACACTAAATGTAATTTTTCAACTCATAAAAAGTTTATGTGCAATTATATAAAACAATAGAAAAGGGTAATTTTTCCTTTTTAAATTTAAGGTAAGATTTTTATACATATGGTAATGCATATTATATTAAACGGAATAAAAAATACATTAAATTTTATAAAATCCATGAACACTATATTCATACACATACGGACAAATTAAATTGAATTTTCTATTTCAAATTATGATAACTTCACCTTCTACTCATTTAATATATGAATCTAAGTGTATAGAAAAGTTACTTCATCTGTTATACTTAAAAAAAAAAATATATATTTTGTAGATAAGAATGACGTCTACGTATTTAAATGAAATAAAATATACAACAAGATTCAAAATCGAAATTCCAATATATACAAATAAATATGGTGAGAGGTGCATTTATTAATGATTGTATGTGAGCAGAAAGGGATAAAAAGAAAGGTATATGTACACTTCATAGGAAGATGGGACAATTTTTGATTAAAAATATGATTGTTTGGTGAGATTTAATGTTGATTTGGAGTGGAGAAAACACTAGATACGAGGAGATAGCACCAAATGCAGCATGCATCTAATGACTTGTTATAAAAGTTTATTTTTTTTATGTTTTTAGTTACATAGGTTATATAATTTTTTTTTATCAATATATACAATATTTATATATTTATGTATATTGTGTTTATTTAAAATACATATTATGTATATTAAGATATAATACATATTAACTATTAATTACTACATTTCTTATTTGAATTTTTAGTTATTTGTGGATAAAACTAGAGGTATAAGAAGAAATGTAAATTTTTATCTTAGTTAATTACAAGTAATTAAGAATCACGGCGAATACTAATTAATTATGTGTGCAACGGCTACTACGTACTTATTATTTTTGTTGAGACCGAAACATAAGTAACATCTAAAAATTATGGTAAATGTTTGGCCAAAATTAAACCATAGTGCATGTTGATTACACGTGGTCAAAATTATTGTAAAGATTTCAGTTTCGTGTAATTGTGAAACAACATTTTGAAATATAATAACTGGATTTAAAAATCAAAGCAACGAGAGCCATGTTGGAAAAAATAACGTATAACAATTAGAAATGATATTTACGGTAAAAAAAAATTAAATCGAAAACTTACAACGAGAATTGTATTGTAACAATTCTCAGTTAAATGAAAAATCGTAAATTTAACCGAATCACAGAACTCAGTGCTTGCCTTGAAGAAAATATACATCCCGTATCAGTGGTGCATTAGGTACAATGTAACTTTTATCAAGATGAAACGGTTGTAATTCTTTCAATTTTAGCATTATACCGAAAAATGCCTCAATCAAACATTTAAAAGCTCGTTATCAAAACAAAGCTCAAATAGAAAGAGGCAGAGAGAGAGAGAGAGAGAGAGAGAGAGAGAGAGGATCACCTCGTAATGCACCCATTAACAACCAATAATTGGTTTCAATTTCCAGGCCATTAACCAATAATGCACTCATTAGTATGTTGTTTTTTTTATTTACTTAGAATTTGTTGATTGATTTAAAAATAATAATATATTACATATAATAATACTATGTTAATTAATTTTAAATTATGAACAGAATTTCAAATAAAATAAATAAATGTGTGTGAAGTTAAGAGGTTGATTAACATGGAGAGTTGTGTCCGAGACAAACTATATTACATGTTGGATCTTCACGTTCTGGTGTCCTATCCTAGTCCCATCAAAAGTCGGTAATATTCTGTCATAAACCAACTGATCATCATCCTCTACTTCTACTAGGATTATTTCATCATCATGCTTTCCTCAGAACTGGTTTTATATATATATACCTATGTATCAATCAACCACCCAACCACACAGCATCTGTTCTTCATCATTAACGTAATTGGTTTCGATCGAATCGGGCAGTGAAGTGTTGTTGTTGCTGCAGCAAGAATTGATAATGGCAACTCGAGAAGAGAATCTGACAGTAGCGTCTGCAGGTAAGAGTTTTTCCACCGTAAACGAATCAAGAGAGATAAAAGCAGCGTCGAATTTGCCTGAAGATCATCCATCCGACAGCGGGATTATTAGCACAAAGCAATTACCTCAAGATTATAAAGAAAGTGATTGCAGAAAAGGATTTTCTGATGAGGAGGAGAAACCACTCATGATTAGGATTGTTGAAGATGAAGCGTTGGTAGGCCCTGATGGTATTTTCTGCCCTTTGGGTTGTTTGGCGGCAGGGTTGCGTTTTCATTTTGGTTGCGACAAATATGGATATCGACTTATTCCCAATGTAGAAACGGAAAAAATAGGACATTAGTCGTTAGAGAAATACCAGTGTTGGAGTTTGGAGTTGTTTGTGTTGTCTGAAAAATGAGGAATGGCATGGCATTATATAGCCATGGCCAAACTTCACATCTTAATGCAATTGCAGCCATTAACAGCCAATAATGTGTAACAGCAAATCGGTTTTTGGACTATAATGATGATGCTGAAAATTGTTTTTTTTAAAAAAAATATTGTTACGAATTTTATAAAATTGAAAAAAATTTAAAATCGTTCAAAAATTTTTGCTACAAAAAGATATGTCTCTAGACTGAAACATTCCTCCAAACACATATTGCTCAGAGCGGGCTGTGCGCATATAGAACAACCCATATTTATTCTAATCTCCATAACACTTTAAACTCAAATTTGGACGTGAATTGAATATAAGAAGTTTATTGTATCAATAAATTTATTATATGGGACAAAGATATATGAATGTAAAATAATTACCCCGGCAATACTATATATACTTATCAATTCCCATCATTCTCCCATTATCTAAAGTTGTCCCACATAGGAGAATCATGGGACAAACATTTCTTCTCTTTTTCTCAACCAAATCTATGAATTTCATGTAATTTTTTTATTAAAATTACAAGAAAAATGTTGCATTAGTTTTTTACGACCATGATAGTACTATTTAACTTGCCAAGCTTTTATCCTATGATTATTTATAATATAGATAATAATGCATTGTAAAAAAAAAAAAAAGAGAGAGATTATTAATTCCTAGCTTAGAAAGAGTAATTACTTTGATTTTGGTTGGCTTAAAAGAATAAAAATTCTCAAAATTTTCAAATTAAACAGTCATGTGAAATCCAGATGCAAATTTCCAACGAATTGTGCAGTTTCCGATCAAATTTATCCTCGATATATATGCAACATTTTTTTAAAAAAATATTATTTTTCAATTATCAATTTCATTCCAAATTAATTAAGAGAACAAAAGTACAACTCCTTCAGTTGCCATCATTGAATTTGAAATACTGAACAGACTGCTGGTGATAAGTCGGAGGAAGATGAGGATGATGTCAAGTCATCATGCCCCTTATGCCCTGGGCGACACACGTGCCTGCCGGTCGATGCGTGTGAGTGAAGAAGGGAAAGTGTAAGTGAACTCGTTCCAATGGTGGAGGAGGAAGCTCGATTTAGTCCTTGCAGATCTTGAGTCACTCACTTCAAGAGTCGAATTCACAACTCTAGTTTCGGGGGTATTTGCCATTATAAATAGTAAAGGCTACTATGAGCAGAAAGGGACTAGACTACTTGGCTCGGTTATAATTAAAGTACAAAAATTACAATTTTTCCTATAAAGAATATAGTTAGTGTATTTTACTTTGAATTTATTGATTGATTTAAAAATATTAACGTATTACATAATGATATTGTAATAATAATATATTAGTTGGTTTAGTATGTTATTTCTTTATTTACTTTGAATTTATTAATTGATTTGAAAATAATAATATATTGCATATAATAATACTATGTTGATCGATTTCAAATTATGGACGTAATTTCAAATAAAACAAATACACATCTGTGATGTTAAGAGGTTGATTAACATGGAGAGTTGGGTCAGGGACAAACTACATTACATCTTTGGATCTTCATAACCTAGTATCCTATCCTAGCCCCATCAAATCTCAGTAATGTTCTTTCATAAACCAGCTGATCCTCATCCTCTACTTCAATTAGGATTATTTCATCATCATGCTTTCCTCGGAACTGGCTTTATATATATATATATACCTATGTATCAATCAACCAACCACACAACATCTATTCTTCATCATAAACTTGGTTTCGATCGGCAGGTGAAGTGCTGCTGCTGCTGCTGCTACTGCAAGAATTGATAATGGCAACTCGGGAAAAGAATTTGACAGTAGTGTCTATAGATGATAGTTTTTCCACCATGAAAGAAGTGAAAGAGACAAAAGCTCATGATCAAACGTTGAATTTGCCTGAAGATCATCCATCCAACATCAAGATTATTAGCACAAAACAATTACCTCAAGATTCTAAAGAAAGTGATTGCAGAAAAAGATTTTCTGATGATGAGGAGAAACCACTCACAGTTAGGATTGTTGAAGACGAAGCATTGGTAGGCCCTGATGGTATCTTCTCTCCTTTGGGTTGTTTGGCTACAGGGTTGCGTTTTCATTTTGGTTGCGACAAATATGGATACCAACTCATTCCCTATATAGAAACGAAAAAAATAGGACATTAGTCAATAGAGAAATGACGGTAAAAGGCCTTAGTCAAGTGATAAGAATAAATCGAAATTGTGAACTTGAGTCTTATGAATGTTCTTATGGAAGTTCAAATTGAAAGGAGTTACTCCTTTGAACAATGTAGATATGAGTCTTACGAAATGTATTCTTTAACTTTAAATTGGCGATATAAGAGAACATTCAAGTCCTTAATATTGGTTATTCATTTTATTGTAATAAAAAGCAAGCTGATTTCACTACTGACTTTAATTTTCTCAAACTTACCTTTGTTATAGATCTTACAAGTGAAATATTTATGATTGTTGCCTCATCCATGTCTACATTCAAAAGTCACAACATTGATGTATATATGTTAAATGCATTATACCTTTTTTCTAAGGTTCTTTCTGGATTTTTCCCAATAGTTTTTGAGGTTGTATAAAGTTCTTTTATCTATGATTTTTCAAATTATGTACAGTACCATATAACTGTTAATACTTGAGAAGTGAATGAGCTTCAATCCAAACAGACACAATTCGAACTGAAGTAACAAGTAAAAATACTTGACAATTTTCAAAGTAATGAGCAAACTTGAAGTCAGCACTAAAATTTATCGAACAAGAAATTACTCAGATTTGATCTTTTCTCTGTTAGTTTATGGGAACTGAAAACGTACCACATCAAAAGCATAGCTATAGCCTACATCAACCTCATTCAAGATCTGAGATGTAAGATATGAATTTGAATGCTGTAGTATAAAAGAGAAGATTATTAACAGGATACAGCTTCATTTTGGATGATCTGCTGCCGCATTAGATGGGTAGGGTACACAACATTAAAAGCATATCAGCATTTCTTGTTTCAGGATTCTGAAATGGAGAGAAATCATATAAAATGGAGTTGCTGGGGAGGATAGATAATGCAACACCATCCTCTCTTGACCTTCATTTAAGGGTATCCCTCTTTTGATCTTCCCACAAAAAAAGATGCACAACATGCAAAAGGCAATGCCGAGAGTTCACTAAAACACTAAAAAATAGATAAGCAGAGTGTACAAATGACAAGCACCCCAAGAAGATAGCTCTGTACCCAAAAATGGGGACGGAAGTAAATGAAGAAAAAAACGAAAATCTCTCCCAAAGATAAAAACCAGATAGAGTTTACAGTTAGCGTCAATCCCTGACATTGGTCTCTTAACCCTAAATGAAAGCCACAAAGAGTCTTCCAATTGCTGCATAAATCAAAATCTCCTCCTTGGACTCCTAGAACGATGACCACGAGGTGATCTGAGAAATAATCAAAGGACAAAATCAAATACATATAACAAATGTGACGACAGAGGCCATGTCTGCAATAGAGTATAACATCAAGCTCATATTCTTGTCCTCATTTTGTCCCACAGGTTTTAATTAGAGGTTAATCTTCTAATTGTACGGTCAAACTTGATGAACGGAATTTTATATGAGACTTGAGGTAAAACTTCCGCGCACTTACACTATTTACCTTAAATGTTGTGAATCAATGGCATCGCATCACTAGTTCAATCCAGAGAGTGATTACCCAAATTACATTTTAGAAATAACAACTCAGTTAAAGACAGCTAAAACAAGAAATAGAAAAATAAATATTTTTTTGGTGGATTAGAACTAATAAATTGATGATAAGAGAGAGTACAATATTAGACTGCAACAAAAAACTCTAAAATAATAGGTCACTCCAACATAGGAGAATAGAGAAAGGGGAAAACACAAAGATGAAAAACTTCAGGTACTTTGGTCGAGATTCATCATACAAATGAAAACTTTGTTATCTGCTCCCCTTGTGTTACTTCTATTTCCCCAAATCTATTTGTATCATATACATTCTTCTATTGAATGAGACATCTCTAAGATAGTCTTATAATATTCAGAATGTGCACCTGACATTTCAGATTGTTTTCCATCTTAACAAAATTCAGATTTCTGTTTCAGATCATCCTACTAAGACATGGTGATTTAATAAACCTTTTCCTCAAGGGTTCTACAAGGAAATCGATGAATACTTATATTTCCGACTCCTACATTCTAGAACACTGCATAAAAAAGATCTTGTATCCAGTTTGAACATTTAACCAATTAACATATTCATTAACAAAATGGCGAGGAGATGTGAATACAAACCTTTTCCTCATACTTCTCCTCCTGAATGGGCCTTTGCTGAATGCCCAATCAACATTTAGGGTCTGAGTGAGCAGTTCAGTTCCATCCATTTCATTTATAGCTCTCTGGGCCTCATCAAACTTCTCAAACTCAATTAGCGCATAGCCCTAAATGGAAGCATCACACTCTTAGCAAAGAGTAGAAAAGCACCTGTAAGCACGACACAGCATGGTCCACAGAAACATAACTCTACAATTACACTAAAATGACTGCAACAAGCGTATGAAAATTGTAAAGTTGAGTATACATGAAGTTATCACAGACAGGTTAAGTTCTTTTTTGGATAAAATGCAAGACAGATTGAGTTAGAAGCTGCTTCCTATCTTCCTTCTCAATGATACTTGGAAGTAACAATGTTAACTGAACTAAGAGTGGATATCACCTTCCACAAGTAAGATGATAGTGGACCCAAGCAGTACATGTGTATAAAAAGTAAAGCATTCCACATGCACAAAGCAAATTACAGCAAATCTGCAAAAAGAAAGTGCCCAGTAACATGACTGGCCCAAACTGCTGTTTCTCCATAATCCACATGCAAAAAACATGGAGAGCAAGCTTGTGCTTGAGTTACCCGTGAACCCAACATGCAACAACTGTTTCCTTTCCATGTGCAATCTACACATAAAGGAGCATATATATTTCCTTTTTGATCTAAATAGTATTTCTGTATTATTCAGTTATTCAATCTAATTAGTGCCATTTTGAGGCCACTTTTTAGTCAGACAGCCTAAATTATAACTTTTCATACCTTAACAAATCCAGTGCGTCGGTCAAGATTCAAGTGCAAATTCTTTATCTCCCCAAACTCACCAAATGCATTATGTAAATCATCCTCTTGTGCCTCTTCATGAACTCCAGCAACCAGAATAATCCATCCTTCAATAGCTGCAGAAAAGATCAATAATAATCAGAACTTGAAATAGAACAGAGAGAACAAACTAACATCCATGTTCACCTTCGGCACAGGAACTCCTACTAAATAGCAAAGGGAGATTCGTATACTTAAAATGGACAGGGACGTTTCGGATCTCTATAATGTCTAACTCCCAAGAATGCAGCTTTTT
>NC_026150.1:4048027-4224868 GCF_000512975.1 Sesamum indicum
ATAGCTCTATCAAGCTATTTCAATCATTGAGGCAAACCATTAGACAAGGTGCAAAGATGATAGAAACCCCAAAACTGAATCCTATAAATAACAACATATTCTTTACGAAATCAAAAAAATGATCTTGGGATGAAGTAATTTTCTCTTACTTCCTGTCATTCGCATGCCTAATCATTCAGCCAATGACAAAATTTTCTTCAGCAAAAATCAGCATCTAAGAAGTAAACGCTTAGATAGATTGGCTCATAATAGATTAGCTCATAGGAGTGAAAGTTCCAAATCCCTAGGATAAAATCTCAAAGACAAATCCACAACTCGGTTTTCTTGAGTTTTACTTGACCCTACTAAAAGAACTTTGGATGCCAAGGAGGAATCTCACTTAAAGTGATCAAAAAAGCTACCTCGCTCTCAATTGCCTAATTCTACTTTTTCTTGTTTAATCGGATGAAACAAAAATCCATAAGTTAGAAAAATCTTATCAACCAGAGTCTAATAAACTGGAGTAAGCTTAGCAATTGGTACGTACAAGCCCATGTCATGGGAAGTCACACCTTTAAAACTAGAGAAAATCACCACTCAATTTCTTAAACTGTCCTCTCGCCCTCTACCATGTCCATCCTTTCTTTAACAGTCAGAGAAGAACTCATAACCCTTCCACTTCCTGCATACCTTAGAGAACCTGAACCTGACCTCTAACACGCATAATTAACGCGAAAAAAGTGCAACAATTCTACTAATCTGCCGGACAACTTACACATCGTTCATTTCTCAAGCTACAATCTTAATTAATTTAACCAAAACTTAAGCACAAAGCAAAAACTTCTCGAAGCAAAACGTACAGGCCATGCCTAATTCAGGTAAGAGCTCAACACAGTGCAGTAAAAGAAAAACAAACAACGATAAAACTGGCTAGGGTTCCGAAACTGACATCGTACGGGGCCAGGACCACCCTCCGTAACGAGGGAGTCAAAGCGGGCAGACATGCGAGCATTACGGTCAGCCTTAGCAGCCGCCTCGTCGCGGAATCCACGACCTTTGGTCTTCCTTGGCTCCGAGTAGGAACCGCCACCGGCAATGGCTGATTTGAGGCGAGGAATGGAGGCGGAGGTTCTGTTGGGGGAGCCGTCTCCAACGTCGTCATCCATGAGATCATCGTCCTCAGGCTCGAAATCAACTGCCTCTACCTCCGCGTTCGCCATTGATGCGCAGCCGAGAGAGTGTTTAGGGATTTACTTCAGCTATAAGTGAGCAGTGGCGCGAGGTGTTAATGAACCCACGCTTCTAATTTATCTTTCCCCAATTTGTTTTAGGCTGACCAAGTTTCACTTTGACCTCGTTTTCTTTGCCACATTTCACGTTTCTAAACTTTTTTAAACACTAGCAATCCCCCAAAATTACACTTTTAGTTTTATAATATATCAATTTAATCCTCCGTTTTATGAAAAATTTTAAAATAATTCTAAATTTTAAAATTAAAAAAAAATCGATATATTTAGCCATCTATTTTATGGGATTTTATGGGACTGAATTTGTCGAATTTCTGAAATTTTCATAAAGCATAAAACTAAATGTGCAGAGTTTTTTCCAATTTTGTGATCACTTTGAAAATCTCGTGAAGTAGAGAATTAAAAACATTGAATCTTTTATTCTATCACTCTAAAAATGTCATTTTGCTCTAACAATCGTGCAGCGAACTTCTGTGTTCACATAATTAATAACATTTTTATATTTTAAAAATAAACACGAACCGATACATTATATTTATTATTAGAAAAAAAAAAGAAAGAAAAAGAAAACAAACTTTAATGCATTATCAATACAGTAAAAAATTTGATGCCGCACTGTCACGTACTGTCGTTTGTAAGTATAGAAATTATGCTCTTAGTAATAAATATTTACATTTACTAAAATAATTATTATTAAAAAAATAGATAATTCAATACTTATTTTGAATTATATCTAGACGGTATTCGAGCTTATAATTTTTCTGGTACATCTTAAAAAGTGCTTATAAGATACTATAATGTAATTGATAAATGTTGCAAGAATCGAACTTATCAACTCTAAAAGTAAGACGTTATAAATTTATAAACTCTTTAAAATAAAAATAAAAAGTAAATAATTGCTGACTTATTTTCAAGATATTAATAAATTTTCTTGAATTGATTAAAAATTTATCATTTTTAATATTTTTGAAATCCCTCAATTTTATTTTATCCAAACACTTCATAAATTTATTTTTAAAATAAGATTTAACATCTTATAAATTCTAAAAATAACTAACAAAATGTACGAGTTTATAAAATCTTTTAAATAAATTTACCCAAACAAACTATTACAAAATATTCCAATTCTTTTAATATAAAAAATATTTTAAAATTAGGTTTATAAATCCTCATTCAAATCCAAAATTTTCTTTTTCCTTTTTTTTATGTTGTTGGATATGGGCTTCAGCCCATAATAGTTCTGGGCTAAATATTGGGCTTCGAAATTCAAGCCCCTCAAATAAATAAGGTACAGCGTAACCCATGTGATTGATTTTGTGATGGACCGAAATGGTGAAAGCCCACATTCTATTTCGTCTCAAATTAGATCAGACCATAGGCATCGAGTTGGTACACATACTAAGTGAAATACATGGGATAACTACACCGTACTCTCACGAGATTCGATGTAATTATACGTATATTTTTCATAATTTTGAAAATTAAATTTAGTATTCTCAATTTTTTTTTCGTCCAACAAACATCCGTAAATAAAATTCGCAGAATTTGCTGATATCAGTATAAAAGTCCAACGGAAACTCATATTCACCCCCCAAGTTGACGTATTACATGACTTGTTGCCTTCATACGTTAATGTACATGAGGAGATACATGTAATTAAATTAAATTACAAGGTTAAATAGTATAGCATATCGAATAAATTGACATACAATAAGTCTGTAATAAGTCAATTTGAGTAAATATAAATTTTTATTCAATTTTTTTTTACGTCAATAAATTTTGTAAATTTTGCTAATTTTATTTATTGAATGAAAATAAATGTTAAAATTATTATATATAATTTTTTAAAATACAGAAAGCCCAGACAACAAATAACAAGTCTAGATGATCGTATCATATGTTCCTATTCCACTCCATTATTCTAGCCAGGTACAATTCAATATCCGAACATAGAAAATGAAGGGTTAAATAGTATAAAGGTTTTTTTTCATTAATTTTTAATTTTTTTGTTGCGGATATATTATAACAGAAATAGTTGTAAGTTAAGTAATAACGAAAGTTTACAATATTTAAAAATATAAAATTAATATTGGAGAGTTTGGGAAATAAATTAATATCAATAAGTTATAAAAATCGGTACGAAGTTGCTTATAATTTTTTATTAGTGCTCCACTTTTTTAAGGTTTGATATAATTATACGTAAACCCCCTATGATTTGAAAAATTGCATATAGCACTTTTGAGGTTTGCTTTCATCGAACAAATAAACTCTCAAATAGTCAAAATTCACCGAATTTATTGATATTAACAAAAATAATCTACATCAACCCCTGATTGACTTATTACTAACTTATTGCAAGTCAAATAAATCTTTTTATAATCAAATTACCCTTATACATTTTCACGTGTTAATGCATGTGAAGAGGTATATTTCCACCATTATAAGGGTAGTTTAGTCTAAAAAAAATTATTTGACCTACAATAAATCAATCGAGGGTAAATATCAATTTTTATTTAGTGTTTTTGTTAATATCAGGAAATTTAATAAATTTTGACTAACGAAGAGACTTATTTGTTAGATGAAAGCAAACCTTAGGGGTGCTAAATGTAGTTTTCCAAACTATAGAGAATCTAAGTGTAATTAACAAACTTCAAAAAAAGAGAGTATAATTATCTTTCTTTTATTTAAATTAACTTAAATAAATTAAATTAATAAAAATTATAATTTAAAAATACATATTTAATAATAAATTAATAAACACTTATTTTAAAGGATTGAAAAAACGGGGTCCGGGAAAAAAGATAGAGACATAGTTCAAAAGCGTGCCTCACTTTCAATGTAATAAAAGAAAAAGGTAATAAAAGTGTGTGTTGGATTCATCCACAGGACAGCAGAGGAGGCCCACAAAATAACTACAATTGAAAGCGTGAGTGGTGGGGAATTACCAGAATCCAATACTTACCTAATTATTTCAAAATATTTCTTTTTTTTCCTAAAAAAATAGAAAGAATAAGGAATCCAATATGTATATTATATATGAAGTAGTAATTATATTATGATTGGATCAATATTTTAATAAATTAAATAATATATTTATATAATTAGGCATAATAAGTTAAAGTGAGACAAATACCCACCGTTTTCATATGACTCCAATTTGTTCGTGAAATTCATATTTAATCAATAAATTAATATATCATGGATATCTACAGAAGAAGTGTTCGTTTTTTTTTTTTTCCTAAGCATTATATCGATTTGACCAATACATTAATATAGCAAGAACAGTAAACAACAAATTGCAAGAATTTTTCATTCAATCAATACACAATATGCTTGTAAACAAATACAGAACAAGATTTAATGATGAAGAACATTAAACAACATATTATAATGAATCTCAATTCAACCAATATATCAATTTGACTATAAACAAACTAAAAAACGTAAAAAAATGCAAGCAACCCCTTTGTGATATTGTAAATGAGAAATTACTCCCCTATGAAAAAAAATTAGCAATTTACCCTTTATATTTTTTAAAATGCAGCAATTTCCCTTTGTGTTGATTAAACTGAAGCAATTTTCACCCCTAGATAGGGTATAAATTACTTCATTTCAAAAAATATAGAGATATATTACTATTCTTTTTTATAGGTGTAATCTGCTCATTTATAATTTTACAGAAAGATAAATTACATTAAACCCTTAAATAAATTTACATAAAGTGAAATAAATATCAATACGTGTAACGAAATTTGAATTTATAATTTGAGAGGTGTTGATGAAATAAAAACAGAACAAGAATTAATGATGAAGAAATGAAATTGGGATGTTATTGGTGATGGGGTCCTCTCTTTGTCTCTTGAAAAGAGTGACCTCTAAAACTGACTGTAAAGAGAACCCCACCACCACTAACACTTTATTTTTGTTATTTCTCTTTGTAAAAGAGTGTGTGTGTGTGAGTGGATCAAAGTTGCAGTAGTGGTTTGGAAATGGTGAGAACTTAAATTCTAGTGTCGAGGAGGAGGGGCAATTGAAGACATTCTTGGGAAGATCGAAACTCTTACTCCATTTTTACTACTTCCTTTGACTAGGGTTTTTTGCTTTCTTGCAACTACTCATGTATCATGATACAGTATTGGAATCCATTGTTTGTTTGTTTTGTAGTAATTAATGTGTATTTATTTTTTAACATGGGACTTCCCCCATCCCCTTCTTCACAAGTTACTGTACAGTCATTTCATTTCATGAGATTTGATGTAATTATACATAAAGTTATTGGTAAATTACATTTAGTATTTCTGATATTTATTTTTATCTAATAAATAGAGATCCCTCAATTAATCAAAATTTATCGAATTTGTTGATACTAACAAAAGAAATATTGAATGAAGATTTATATTTACCCCAATTGTTTATTTAATAAATCTTTTTTAACCAAAATACCCATATAAGGATGGAGAAATATAAACGTATTATGCCCATCTTATCCTTGAATTTAAATAATATGTTGAAAAACAAGAATCTATGAGTTCATTTGAAAATCTTGGAAGTGGCATTTTTTCATCTACTTTTTCTATTAATAATATGTAGTCCTTTTTGACAAAATTAATGAAGCCCCAAAAAGAGAAAATCAATGTACACTTCTTGATTCTTGGAAAGACTTCATATTCTTACACATCATTCTTTAATTATTTCAAATAAAATGGACCAAATAGACGCCAAATAAGATTCTTAGACATAATTAGTGTATTGTTATATAGAACAAATAAATGCTAAGCAAGATTCCTAGACATAATTAAGAATTAGTTTAATAATTTAAGAAAACAAAACAAGATAATAAACGCCACTAAGAAAAATTAAACAAAATAGATCATCCACGAAAAAAAAAAATAGTGATAGGTTTAATATTTGTCACTAATTAACTATATATATTTAATGACAAGATTTTTCGTCTATCTATCGCAATAATGATTTCATAATTTTAGTAGCGACTGTTATTTTTGTAGAGCTTGCTATTATCAATAAGTAGTGAGAAAAATTGTGCATAAAACACGACAAATAATCATATGTTGTAATAATTTTGCACACAATTTTTATCGTTACTAATTATCTATTGACAATATCACAATTATTGTCACATAATACATATTTTTAATAATAATTTTAGAATTATTATTTGATATTTTATCACTAATATTATACTTTATCTAAATTCAAGCTATAATGGCCCATGACATATCCCATGCAAGAACTAGAAAACCAAAAAACTACTCATAATTATTTATTTAGTGAAATTCACATAAAATTGGTAAATAAATTATAAAAACCAATAGAAATAGTGGGACCCACCAGTACGTTCGAGTGTATTTGTTATTATTATTATTTTTGAATAAATTAAATATATCGATCGCACTCAGTCAATTAATAGTAGAATGAACAGACAAGCCATCGATCAGTAATTATCCTATTAAAAACAAAAATACATACCTAATTAAACAAAGAAGTGTTTAGGAGTGATGATCGTGTTAATAGTTGATAGGCACTAAAGATATTAAAGGGAGAGAGCTTTCGTAATCAACGTGATTTTGAGAATCAGGTGAATAGTTGTGTTTGTTTGGGGAGGTGTTGTCTGTCTATGAGAGTGAGACATTTCTAATTAAATGTAGGTTTGTCCCATGATGTCTGACTACGACCCTCCCGGTGGTTATGTCGACAATTTAGATTTTATAGATAAATTTAAAATTATGGGTTCGAATTTCATTTAGATATGTTTATATTTATTTTATTTTATACGAATTATTATAATATTATTGTTAATAATATTGATACGTAGATTGAATTGACGCATTGTTCAGTATGTCTCAGGTGCAAGCGACTATGAACCCACATCACCACAGTTTTTCTAGCTTTTAAAGCCGGGCGTGAGAATTTGATGTCGTATTTTAGAATAAAATGTATGTACATGAATATAATAATACGGATATTCATGGTTTAATCAAAAAACGGAGTATGAATATATACTTTAAAAATTTAAAATACGATAAGATATTAAATGTAATCATATATTAATATTTACACACGTATATACGTATGTATTTAGTGCAAATTTGTTGATAAATTATACAAAAAAATTATATCTATACAAAAATTTAGAAAAAAAAATTAAATTGTACGTTACATAAAATATATTTAAGGTGTAGTTAAATCATTACCAATATATATATATATATATATGTTAAATGTGTCGGACACGATATCAATTTGGCCTTAAAATTCATTTTGGTTATGAACCTGCGTTTTGGTGCATTCATGATTAAATGGGATATTTCTTATGGTGTGCCCACCCCTATGAAATTTCAGTCCTACATTAGTCTCTACCCGTGTACGTGAGTGTTAGCTTATTTACACTGCGATTTATAATTTATTATTATAAAATTATCGATGTATCTAATAAAATTAAATATTTAAAAATATGTTGTATGATGCAACTGATTATTTTTATTTAAATAATAATAATAATTTAATATAAAGACGTAGGATCCAAAGTTGGAAGTAGGAATAAGTAGCTCTTGAACGTACCAAAAAGAAAAGAAAAGAAAATGCAATCAATTGGCTGTCAAAAATTCAACAAAAAGGCAATCATTTTGTTAGAAAAGAGCAAATACTATAAGTATTATTGGCTTCTAAAATTCCAATTATAAATCATGATGGATCAAATATTGGGAGTCAATCAAGGTGGCTCCCCCACCAATTCATGTCCACATCGACTAACAATGCATGCTCAATAATATGTCCCTTTCAACTTAATAATTTATTACTCGTCCTGTCGTACGTATTTCTTGCGAGCATATATAAAATAATTATAACATCAGATTAAAATAAATAATTGTGGTGTGATGGGATCTGAAATAAATAAATTTGAGTGAAAAAAACGTGAAACGATATAAAAGAGAAAAAATAAATTATAATTATAGATTTATTAAGAATATTGAAAGTATCTGAGAAAAAAGAAACATGGAGAAGTAAGGTGAAAAATAAAAATGTAGCAGATAGACAAAAAAATAATATTATAATTATGATATTACTAAAAAATATTAAAGTTACTATTATGACAAAAAAAAAAGAATTAAATGGTATTTTTTGACTATTAATTATTATTATTAATTAAATGGTCAAATACCATGCACTGTGTATGTGATCACTTTTCAGTATAAATATAGTAAAATACAAAAATTATGTAGTTGTGTACGAAAAAATGCAACAAAAAGACGTGGCAGAATACAGAAACAACGTAATTTGAGGGCAAAGTATCTTATCCAAATATATATATAATTGATAAATTTTAACATTTTTAAACTTAATCCCTAGATAGAATACGTTCCCCATGTTTAATGCATGTGGGTCATATGTTTCATTTTTTTCACCTAAATGAAATATGAACTGTAAACATCAAAATAATAAACAAAAATGGCGTTGCGTTGTGTAAGGGAAAATTGTATTTCTAGTTTTATATGTTTGGTGTTTTTTTTTTTAATTTAGTCTCATTTATTACGATTTTCTCATGTTACATTTCATAAGTTGAAATTTTTCTCAAAGTTAGTCTTTATGTGTATTTTTCATCTAGTAATTGATGAAGCCATTAGCATTTTTCTACGTTGTTCGTTAATTATGGGATAAAAAATGCATGTTAGGACTAACATTAAAAAAAAAATTATGGAATGCAATATGAAAAAATCGTAACAAATAAAAAAGGGGGGGGGGGTTTAATGTAATTTACCCCCTTGTGATATTGAAATGAACAAATTACCTACTTATAATAAAGAAACAACAATTTACGCCCTATATTTTTTAAAATAAAGCAATTTACCTCTCTATCTAAGGAGGTAAATTGCTTCATTTTAAAAAATACAAAGTGATAAAGTGGTACATTTTACAAAGTACAGAAAGATAATTTGCTATTTTCTTCATTGAGGGATAATTTACTGATTTGTAATATCACAATGCACACTTTATCCTGAAAAAAAAAAAATCATAACGTATAGAATAAAAAATACGACTTTTTCCGTTGCATAATTATGACATGTGTATGCCACGTTCTTTTTTTACGGGACTTTTTTTAAAATACAAATTCTTATGTTGTAATTCAAGAAATTTTTTTATTTTTAATGATTTTTAATATTTCCCTCATCCCTCGTCGGAATGTACGTCCATCCCAACCACAGTAATAATGATTTTTTATTTTAAATTAATTTACGTCAATTACTAACATATCAGTATATATGGGACCCTTTTTGACTAATTTGGATCTGACCAAAAAAATAATTGTGATCGTGTGTGTGTGTATATATATATATATATATATATGCATGTAATGTGTGTTTATATGCTGCAATTATTGGCAAGTAGTAATTGCTTTGGGACATAGATATGCTAAGGGGGGTAGGTCATGGTCTATTCATGCAGTATTGCAGCTCATGATCCTTATGTACATTTTATTTTGTGTTCTGAGTTATTTGAATAATAAAATAAAAAATATATTTTAATTACATTATATTTATTTAGATTGTTTGATCGGTGAGCTGAGTTGTTCAATTTAAATAGTAATTAGCATTGGGCTCTTGAATTAGAAACGAGTTTCTATAATGCAAAGTGAACACCTCATTTGAGAGCATTGAACTGTTTATACAACTTAATAACGAAAAGTAAGGGGAACCTAGTATAATACGAAAGTCCCAAACGTATGTTCAATTAATCATAGTCTGTTTATTATATGGGATTGCGTCTGGGATCAAGTTTAATCCAGTGTTGACTTTGATTGATAAATTAAATTGTAATGGTAAAATGTTCATATTCGCCTTCTTTATTTTATTTTATTTTTACTATATTAGGGTGCTGTTAATTTTAAGAAAATATTTGTAATTTATCGAACAATGAGAAAATATTTATAATTATGACAAATCTCATGAGAGCTCGTTGCAAAAAGATTTGATATAAATTAGGTGATGAGGCTAATAATTATTGAAAGCACTATTACACCTCAAACATAATCTTAATCTAATTAGGGTAAATTATATTTACACCCTCAAGGTTAAGGCAAATTATACAAACACCTCACATCTTTTGTAAAGTTACAGATTTACCTTTTGAGGGGTGGTAGTGTAATATTTTTTGAAAAGTGTTTGTGTAAAGTTTGTATTTGAATTGAATGTGTAGTTGTAATTACGATTATGACCTTATGGTGTAATTATAATTTTTAAAATAGTAAATTTACTATGTATTTTAACTTAATATTAGGGATGTTAATGTAATTTATTTGGCTAATTAGTTCATGATTTCCAATACACCTGTAGGTACCTTTATTTATACACAAAAAATCAAGTCAGAGAAAATTCAAACTGAAAATATTTAAATTTTGAAAATAAATAGCAGAAATTAAAACCAGTTGCATCATTTCATAATTAATGTCTTGACATTCAAAGCCAGTCGTGCACGAATCACACTCTCGATTCAGCGCGTGGGGTACAAGAACCCCTTGTTTAAAGACCGATTTTGGCACACGAGGGCACCGAAAATGGGTATTTTGCGGCTGTTACTGAAAATCTCTGCTTCCACGCCTAACTTGTACTCAGACTCGGGCAACCCATATGCTTCTATTTGACCCGATTACGCTACCCTCCCCCCCCAATCCCCCTCTCTCTATATAAAATAAGATTAATTATATTTTTTCATTCGACTCTAATCGTTTTTATATTTTGGCATCCAGTCGTTTTTCATTTGACTCTAGTTGTTTTTTTTTTGTCAACTTATCATCTCAACTTTACAAAGTTTTACACTTGTCATTTATAACTGCTTTTTTTATCAAAATTTTTATCGACAAAAAATCACATGCGAAATTCAAGGGTTATGTGATGTCATATTTTTATATATACACCGCATGAGATGTTTTTCATTGTAATTTACCCTATATATATATAGAAATAGAGGAAGATTTGCTGGCTTTACGATTCTTTATCCGGAGTAACTCCTATTATTTTATTCCGATGTATGTTTTCTATACCATACAAAATAAAAGTTATTTAAATATTTGAAATGTTAGTTTGCTTATTTGATTTTAGATTACAATAAAGTAATTGGGTTATAGTTACATATTAAATTCTTTTTGTCAGAGATGGTGAATTATAACTAATTGATATAGATAAAATTCATGAAATTATTGAATTATTTCTTACAGCGTGTAGAAAAAAGTTCATTTCTTTTCATTTGATGCCAATCAACCTGCCAACCCAAAACATCAACACTAAATTGCTTGCTTGACATGTGTTGCAATATAACAATGTCCAGTGGATATCCAAATGCTAATTATATTCACGTTTAGTAAAGTTACATTTAATTATGCAAATATTATATTTTCGAGAGGGTATGTATTTTTTGTTCACGTCCTTTATGAAATTACAGATACGCTCCTTAAGAGATGTTAGTATAATGTACTTTAAAGGGTATTTGTGTAAACTTTTGTCATTGAATAAATAATATACTTATAATTATAATTATAATATTATAATATTTAACTTTTTAAATGGCTCTATGTGACTGGATATAATGTCAAATGACGTCAGTGTAATTATTTTGGTATTGATATTCTTGAATCAAAAAGATGGTAAAAAGAAAAAAAAAAAGGGAAACCTTGGAAAGGAGAAAAAGTTAAATTAAGATTTTTACATAATAATCCAACTTAAACCCATCCAATAACCAAATAGCATAACCTAAAATCCATTCCCCTCACAAAGTAAATTCTTTTTTTTCTTGAAATTTAAAAATATATTTTACACAAAAAGTTTAAGAAAAGGGGGTGCCCGGCCCGACCCGACCCGAGAACCCGGAATGAGTTGGAGTCGGACCACATATATATTGTAAAAAAATGAAAGTGAAGGAAGAAATAGCATAAACAGTGGACACACGAACATTTCCTGAAGCAGATCTGAATCCAAAGTCCCACTCAGCATTGTTTTGTCCGATTGTATAAAGACAAACCCCCCATAATATATACGCTGAGAAACAGATACATATAAAGAGAAAGTAAAGAAAGTTTGAAAGGGGAGAGAGAGAGAGAGAGAGAGAGAGAGAGAGTTTTTACTGTCCCCAAGGCTGCAGGTTTGCAGTGCCACCAAAAGATGTGGTTTCAAGTTTTAAGCCCCCCCCTCCGACCCCACCAAAGCAAAGTTTGTTCTTACCCTTCACCTTCCTCTACCCTCAAACTTTGACCACCTTCCTGCAAAAATGACTCAGTTCTCAAGTCCCATCAATCTTCAATAAAGATGCAAACAATATTGAAAGAAAGCATACCAATGGCTATTTTTCATTTTTATTTCTATATTCTTCAATGAGAAAAATGAAATCTTTAGATTTATTTATATCATCAATAAGAAACTGTAATCATTAACTAATAATATACATTAATCAAATATCAAGAAATATATATATATAGAGAGAGATTTATGAGAAGATTGTAATAATTATCCAAAGATATGTTCCAACTCAGAGTCATTTTACAGCATGGTTTGAATCTTAACCACCTCCTTGCTAATAGTTCCTCAAATCATTCATACATATATACATAACAACGTATCATATTCATATCCCCTCCAATTATCTCTCTCTCTCTCAACTTTTCTCTCTCTACAAAGTTTTTCAGTCTTCTTCTAGCAACTCTTTAAAACCCTACCCCTCTCTCTCCAGCACTCATTTCTCTCTTCTGAGAGGGAAAAAGAAAATCCCTTCCAGCAGTAGAAATCTTGCTGGAATTTTGATTCTTGTAGCAAGCAAACGCACGCTCTTGCCCCATGGATACGTACGAGGCTACCAAAATAGTGATGTCAAGGATCCAAAACTTGGATCCGGAAAACGCTTCAAGAATCATGGGTTATATACTGATACAAGACCAGGGGGAGAAGGAGATGATAAGATTAGCTTTTAGCCCGGAAGCCCATCTCCTCTCTTACATCAACCAAGCAAAGGCGGGTTTGGGTCTTCTTCCTTCGAGTAGCCCTTCTTCCAACCCTTCAACTCCTCTTTCCTACCCCATTAGGCCAAACAGTTCTTTCCCCCCAAATTCACCAAGAATCATGATTCCCAACAATGGCTTCCATTTAAGCAACCCGCCTTCACCCGCCGCCCCTTTCCAGAGAAGCAGTCCCAGGCCAATTTCGTATGCCGCCGTCCTCGACGGTTCCGTTACTAATAATGGCAGTAACAATGGTTCGGGTTCGCCAAGTTTGCATTTTTATGGCGGTAATGATGACTACTTGAGTGGTGGGGTGCACCATCAAGTTCAGGAACAGTTGCCGTTTCTTGATGACTCAGTGGTGGATCCGATAATGAGCCCGAGTGGGAGGAGCGATTCCTTGGTCTTCCCTTACGGGGAGGATGCGAACGGTGTCCCTTCTCCTCATCCCCACCCGTTTCACAGGCGGAGTTGCTCCGTGAATGATGCTGCATTTCTGTCTAATCTCGAAGATGGGGGAGGGAATGGGTTTCTGTGGCGGCCTTGCATGTACTTTGCAAGAGGGTTTTGCAAGAACGGGAGTACTTGCAAGTTCTTGCACAGTGATGTTGACTCGATTGATGTCGGGTCCCCCAGCAAGACTGGTTCCGGGTTTGATGAGTTGCTGAGGATGAAGGCTCTCCAGAACCAGAGGTTCGCGTTCATGGCTTCTGGAGGTCACCATCCTTTTGCTTACAACAAGTGCATGGATATCCTGAACGAGAATCCGAGGTAATTTTTTGAGGAATTTACACCTTTGTTTTTCACAAAGTTTCGATCTTTTTGGTAAAAGAAATTCTGGGCTTTGCTTTTTCATACATTGTTTGTTTGATTGTTTTAGTTACATTTGTACTTGTGCACAGTTGTTTTGTGCTTGTTTTTGCTCTTTACTTGTTATTCTTGGCTAACAAATTATGAGTTTTTTGGTTTATCCAGCTTTTGTTATAGTAATTATGTAGCTAG
Organism: Sesamum indicum; assembly: GCF_000512975.1. Classification (NCBI taxonomy): domain Eukaryota; kingdom Viridiplantae; phylum Streptophyta; class Magnoliopsida; order Lamiales; family Pedaliaceae; genus Sesamum; species Sesamum indicum. The sequence continues at coordinate 4,062,257 of NC_026150.1, forward strand.
TGATGTTGTTTGGTTCCTACTGTGTCTTTCAGTTTGTATTTGCTGCATTATGTTCTAGTAGTATGCTATATGATTTATGAAAGAAATCCACATTGTAGTTTAGGAAACCTTTTATATTGATTTTACGGACGGAGGATTTATGCATGTTCGTCGAACATTTTAAGTCAATTGAGATCTTTTGTGCAATATTGTGCATTCTTTGGTTAGCTGCTGCTGCTGCTGCATTGATTATGAGTCATGAATTCAGAGTTTTTTTTTTTTTTTAAAACTATTTATTGTAATTAAAGTTAAAAGTTACAGAAATCCTGCAGGAACAAAAGATTTATATTTCAGGCATAGCCAGGCACAGTATGGCGGCCACGATTATTGAATTGTATTTCTTATTTGTTTAAAGAAATAAAAATTGAAATTGATGAATGCTTGGAATTGAAATTTGAAATATAAAAAATATGAATAAAATTATCACTTGAGGGCTGATCCTGGGTTGGCTTTCTCGATGAAGTGTGGAAAAAATCTACAGATCTTAGAATTTTTCATAACAAAAATATCAGTAAAAAGTTGCCTTTTTAAAAGACTACCTTAATTATGTCTAATTTTCAAGGCAACAATTTCTTTTTTCTTTTTGGCTAAATTTGAATTCATGAAGTTATTTTCTTATTAGATTAAACCATTCTAGTTTAAATTAGCAAAATTAATCTGGAAGTTTGTTGATACTATGCTTAAATTGTGGTAATTTTTTTAGAGATGGAGATTAAATACTTCAATTACCAGAGGAGGAATTTGAATTTGATTTCTTGAGTTCAAAGACCCATAGAATGTGAAATTCACAATGCACTTATTCATCCTTTCTTAAAAAAATTACCACTTAAACATAATAGTAAAAATATTTTAGAATTGATTTTGATTTGAATGTAATATTTAGTTTTGGTCTTTTGTTGATTTGAGATAGTACAGTATAATATTATTAGAAACTAACTCTATCAACTTTAATTTAAAAGAACAATAAAGAAATATGGTGCCTTGAAAATTTAAGTCAGCTATTTAAGAAACATTTTGAATTCTTAAAACATTACGAGTGGGCGGGCATTTAATCCACACCTCATGCTGACCCAGTGGCGGGGTGTTGGCCTCGACGTGATGGCGTGGTAAGGTCACGTCTGACTTCTTCTTTCCCCATTTCAAACTGGACACGTGGACTCTTTGAAAAGCATGAACAAATTCGATCCCTTCATTTTTTATTTCTTGAATAGTTAAATACAATTTGAAAATTGTTGATTCTGTCCATGCTTTCAAGGAAATGTGCACAGCGTCCACGACTCCATCTAAAATGTTAAAGCTTCCGTTTTTATGATCTTTATGTAATTTCTAAATTTACTCCACAGTGAATAATTGAAAATTTCGACAAATTCCACTAATTTGATCTGTTTAACCTGATAGGGGTGACTTGTCACCAATGGGATATGGTGCTGGTGCAAGTTCTAGCTCCCGGCAAATTTACTTGACATTTCCGGCCGACAGTACATTCAAGGAAGAAGATGTTTCAAATTACTTTAGGTAAGTGATTGAAAGTGAACTGTATTTTGGATTCTCGAAAATGCTGGTAGGCGTTGGCACTGATGATGCTTCTGTTACTTTGGGTTTTAGTATGTTTGGACCCGTGCAAGATGTTCGGATTCCATATCAGCAGAAGCGGATGTTTGGGTTTGTGACGTTTGTCTACCCGGAGACTGTTAAGCTTATCCTGGCAAAAGGGAACCCACATTTTGTGTGTGATTCTCGTGTGCTTGTCAAGCCTTACAAAGAGAAAGGCAAAGTCCGAGAAAAGTACTATTTTGACCCTATTTTATTCTCTATCGTGACCTTGTTAAGTGCTCTACTGCTAATGATCTCCGGTTCTTGACTGAACCATTTGTAGAAAACAACAGCAGCAGCACTTGGAGAGGGGGGAGTATTCAGCTTGTTTAAGCCCGTCTGGGGTTGATTCTAGAGAACCCTTTGATCATCTTCCCTTTGGTGAGCTGACATCACTGCTGGCTTATTCTCTCTCTGGTTAAAAAATGGGAATTGTGAGCTGATTCTCCTTTTGTTTCTCGTGCAGGATCTCGAATGTTGTTCAGTCCGCAAGAGATGATGCTGAGGAGAAAATTAGAGCAGGAGGCAGAATTGCAGCATGCGATTGAACTTCAAGGTCGAAGAATGATGAATTTACAACTAATGGACTTGAAGAATCAAAACCATAATCATCATTATCTGCAAAGCATCCAACCAGGCATCCCGTATTCCTCGCCGAGACAGTCTCGGTTGTTGATGAATCAACATGTCACTACTTCCTCGGATTCCATCAATCAAGAAGAGTCGGAAGGTTAGCTCAGTAGTAGATAGTGTGCACTTTTATCTATGCAAAAGACACAGAATATTATACCTTGAACATCAAATTTCATCTAAAGTAGCCGTTTATCTTTGTTGACGCCGAGTTAGATGCCTGCCAAGAAGCAGTTGATGAGAAGTTGGTGACAGAACGAACCGAATCTTTCACTAACAACAGAGCAAATGCTGATGAATCTGATCTCGAAGAAAGGTACTGGTTGTTTATGTGGATTATATGCTCCATACCTTCTTGGCCGATAGTGCATCGATCTATCTACTATTAATTTGAAAATATAAGTTCATGGAAATTATTTTTACAATGTCCCTCTATTGCTTTCCAAGTTCTAAGTTTTCCTCACTCTTCACCTCCTAATCGCCTGCCTGTTGTGTTTGTCATGAAAGCAGCTTGGAGCACATCCTTCCCGATAACCTATTCGCTTCTCCTACGAAACTAGCTGCTGAAAAGCATTCCGTTTTCTCACAAGCTTCAGCTCCAGCCGACGACACCACACATGTAACAATTACATCCTCTAACAATACTCCTGTTCTGCCCACCGGCTCTCCTCTCACCATCGCCTCTCTCAAATCATGTTACTTTCAAATGCCTAGGTATCATCCTCCTATCGTCACCGTCTCCCTCCTCTCCCTCCTACTTTCACCATTTAAACAATCACCTGTACCACGATTATCAACTTTCAGGTTTTCATCTGGGCAAGAAGCCATCGAGATGTAGCAGTTAGCGCCGATCCCGGCTAGCAAAGCAGGAATTTAGCTTAGCTTGGTAAGAAGCATCGTTCTTGAATCAAGAACTTGTGTCGCTAACCATATTCGTTCCTTGGTGCCGTCTTCTCAGTGTGTCCCTTTTGATGCAGAAAAGTCTGTGTAGCATATACAAAGTAAAAAGGTTGAATAGCTGTATGGAGAGACCCACAGCAGCAGAGAAAAGATCTGTAAGGAAAGATATGGAGGAGGAGATTATTGTCATTATCACCATACAAGTATACATAATGCATGCAAAAAAAAGGACAGAGCAAGTTATTGATGGGAGTGGGGTTACATGTATTTGTTGATTTTGTACCCTCTCTGTTAGTTGTGTGGGGTGGACCACACTCAACAATAGCCCATATAACATAAGCTAGCACTAACTCTTTACTCTTATCATAGAATGGAAATTCACCTCTCTTCTGCCTTTTCTTGCAACCTAGAACACCAATATTTTCTCAGGCACACACTAGAAAGAAAACAGGCTATGGCGGATTAATATTAGGCATAATTGCATTTTATATTTCTTAATCTATCATCTTCTATTTACACAAATTAACTTTTCTTTTGTATAATTATAAGAACTATCCTTGATACTAAAAAAATATGGGTAGTTTGTGTAATGATGTTAATATTTTTAGGGGGTGTGTGTAATTTTTGAAAAAATTAAGGAGTAGTTTGTTTAAGTGATAATCATACTTTGACGGGTGTATGTGTAATTATTTAAAATAAAGGGTTGGTATGTGTAAACAGGCTATAAATCAAGGGGTATAAATATAATTATCTCTTATTATATTATTTAGCATAGTCAAACAAATTCATGTGAAAACCTATAGTTTTGGTGAAGTATGTGAAGGTTAATTAATATTTATTATGATTTCGAGATTGCTTATTTACAAGATTTTATAGGTTCATATATGTTACATATGATTTTAGAGTTTATAAGATTTTTGATTTTATTTTAAAAGGAAGTTATTGAAGTATTCGGATACAGTAAGATGATGGAGTTTATATTATGTTAGTAATGGTAAATTTTTAATTAATTTGATCAAAAATTGAGCTAATTTTTTAAAAATAAGTGGGAGGAGCTTTGTTTTTTTAAACTATTTACCAAACGCTTTTGCAAATATCTTAAAAACTTGTAAGTTTGTTCAAATACCCTCTTAATTATGATTGTTAACTATAACTCATATTTGGTCTCGTTTGTTTGAAACAACGGTTGGTAGACGTTACGAAGCTGTAGTTAATAATTATTCAAGATAATTTTTTAATGAGGTAAATTATAGTCGAATTTTTTAAAATATATTATAATTACAAATACTTTCTCGTTGTTTGAAAATTACAAGTACTTTTTAGAATTAATAATTATCTAATATTTGAAAATTTCACATATATATATATATTCTTTTACGGTGAGAGAAAAGGGAAAGGTATAGTAATTAATGAAATAAAAGGGGGGTAAAAGAGGTAGAACAGTGGTATAACTAACAAGGCTGATACACAAACCTGAAAGGGTAAGAAATGTAAAAGAGAAGTGTATGCAGGAGTTTTTACTGTCACTCTTTTTTAACTTCAATTTCCTCTGTTCAATACTGTACCACTTTTCAATCATCACTGTACAAATAAAGCAGATAAAAGTTCATAGTTCAGTAATATTTATGGTAAATTACATCAACACTCTTTGAATTATATTTAGGGTAAATTATAATTATCTGCCATGAGATTTTACATAATTACAAATATCTTCTCGTTGTTTGAAAAATTACAAATACTCTCCTCAAATTAAAAATAAATGTACAGCACTTAAATGGTGAACTGAATATTACTATTTTACTCTTGTTGAATTTTTTAAAAAAAATAAAAAAATATTTGAGAACAGATAAAATAAATAATCTAGAGGGAGTATTAACTCATAAAAATAAAATTATAATATATATATATAAAATTATAATTTATAATTCAAAATGACATTTTGATCAATTCACCATCCAAATTGGATGAAAACCTAACGGAATGTGCTCGTCGTTAGACGAACGTAAAATCAGTAAGGTATTTGTAATTTTTTAAACAATAAAAAAATTATTTGTAATTATGTCAAATCTCAATAGAAGTAGTTGTAATTTACCCTTAAATTTAATTACACAAACATATCATACTTTTCATAAAATTACAGGTACATCCATTGAAGGGGTGTTAATAGACGTTTGTATAAAATTTCTCCGTTTAATAGGGACTATATTTGTAATACAATAACAATATCAAGGTATGTAATTATACTTTTACAAAAGACAAAAAATATTTATGTAATCAGACGTAGTCCAAATGGTGCTAATCTAATTTATTCTGATATTTATTTTTGGGTGAAAAATTGAACCCAAAAAATAAAAATGTAATTTCCTTTTTCCTTTTATGGCATCATTAAAGGCTACTTTAAGGGACTCTTTTGTCTAATTTTTGTAGTCCCTTTAAGGTGGAGATGAAGGTGGGAAGAGGGCCATTCACACATGCATGACATGCCCACTTGTTGTTTTAGCTCTCTCCTACCTATTTTTACATATTTCTTGTACAATTATTATTTCTTGTTTCACGACATGGTCGTATCTAGCCTTTTTGTTTTTTTAAATCCACCACCCTGTCGGACTACCTCAATCATTAATTTAAAATCCTCATTAATTTTTGCTCTATTATTGCATGTTCATCATTGTTAGCCAACTAAATAAAGGATTCATTTTTTCTTTTTCTCTCCTCGTCGTCGTATGTGAAAAACAGAACAATTGATTATAATTATAATTACCAACAACTACTATTAATCATGGTATTGATGGGATTTGTTTTCGTAAACAAATAATACCACCAGCACTCGTACATTGGTAGAATTTGAAATCGAAATATTGTAATCGTGAGATCTCAATTTTACGGGCAAAGTTAGGATTCATAGGTAAGCAGGAACTTTTTTAGCAAGACATGAAAACTAGATTCACCGTTCACAATGCACGAATCTACACCAATTTGTCGAGTTTAGGAGTTGGGAAATGAAATATTTGGACCTCATGCGATGCTTCTCGGGAAGCAGCTAAAATGGACATTAATGTCTCTTCATCCAACTTTTGCCTACTACCTTGTACCTTGTATGTATACATATAGGGATATTTTTTCAGAGAGGGGCTAAAATTTTTATTCAAATTAAATTTGATCGAATTAAAAGTAATTATGATATATTTATTATGTGATTTATTATTTATTTTGAATTATATATTAATTATAAGATAATTATATTGTACTTATTATATAATTATTTAGATTTAACCAAACTCGATTTGGTTCAAAATCTCTTTTGTTCATAATTAAGACGCTAACAGATAATACTTCTTAAGGTAAATTATAATATATTCATATGGTTTATCGTAATTATAAATATTCTAAAAAATTATAAATTTTTTTTTAAAATTAATGATCGTCTAACAAATATCTCATCGTGACAACCCATTATAAAGGGTACTTGTTAGATATGGACGTTAGTTTTAAAGGTATTCGTAATTTTTCAAACAAATAAAGTCTTTTTGTTATTTACCCTAATTAGTAACAAAAGGTAAGGGTGGATTGTGTAAAAAGACAATAGATGAGGGGTAAATATAATTATCCTTTAATATTGTTTAACAAAAAATATTAGGGATAATTACACTCACCTCTCTTGAGGTTTGGTGTAATTACACGCAGATCCTCTGTTGTTTAGAAAATTCCATCTAGCACCATTGGGGTTTGTTTACATCTAATAAATAAGTTCCTCGTTAGACAAAATTCACTAATTTTGTTGCTATTAACAAAAAAAAGTAAAAAATAAAAATTGATATATACTCTCTATTAACTTATTATTGACTTAATGCAGGTCAAATAATTCTTTTCCAATTAAACTACCGTTATAACGGTGAAAATATACCTCCTCACATGCATTAACTTGTGAAGACGTGTGAGGATAATTGGTCATAAATATATTTATTTGATATGCAATATATCAGTAATAAGTTAATTAGAGATAATATAAATTTTTTTCAATATTCTTGTTAACATCAGGAAATTTAGTAAATTTTAACTAATTGAGGGAGTTATTTAGTGAACGGAAGCAAACTTCAATTGTGCTAAATATAATTTTTCAAATTACATAAAATTTATATATAATTATACCAAATCTCCAAGTTTAACTCAGACGTAGCTCCCTTCGTCCTAAAATATTATAAACATAGCATGTATATATCAATTAAAATATAAAATGAAACATGATTTAACATGATTCGGAGGCGGTCGGACGGGATTGAGATCGATTTTTTTTTGGCAGTCCTGAAAACGATTTGAAAGCAAGTATGAGTCTGGTCTGGCATTGACCATAGTACAATCGTTCACGGTGAGGGACAGACACCGACACGTGTCAGATAACCAAGACAACAGTGTTATGGATTTATGAAAACCTATAAATGTACATATAAAGATCATTTAATCTATGGGTTTTTTATTTTTTTCTAAAAGAGTATTTGATCTCTATTCAATGAGCATAATAAATTCTTTGGTAAATTAATGTTTTTTTTGGAATTTGGTATATTTATAAGTATTTTATTATTATTTATAAAATTAATACAGTTATGTAATCTTAAATTGTGATATAAAAATAATTATTTTATTTTTGTTATTTTTTATATACAAAAAAGTATTTTGAAAAAATATAAAAAAATATGCGGGTGAATTTATAATTTGCAGAACATATTAATCCATAAAATTATTTTAGAAATCTCTAAAGAATATATAAAATTATAATTCATAAATAAAAATAATATTTTAGTTTGTTCACTATAAAAATTGGATAGAAATTTAACAAAGACTAATAAAATGAGCTTGTTGTTAGATAATTATTAAAATGGGAGGAAAAAAGGGGTATTTGTAATTTTACAAACAACGAGAAAGTTTTTATAGCTAAACTTCAGGGAGTTGGTTGTGATTTACCTTAAATTCAATTTCTTTTTGTCTTTTGATTTATTAAGATTTAAAGTCCAGTAAATATTCGACTCCATTAATAAAAATTGATGAATGTCAGACAAGTATCAAAATGCTTAGTCTTGACGTGTGTTTGACTCGACTAAAGTTTTTGTAAAGTTCGAGTTATTTAACGGCCGAGTCTAATTTAAGGAATACTATGATGATATAGGCAAGCATCACATATAAGTTGCAAACAATGAACTTGAGTAGTTTATAAATCCCGAGACCTCCTTTTCCTAGAGATGCGCATTATTATGACAAAAATATGAAGTTCATATGAGACTAAAGCAGACAATACCTCGTACAATGATACACCGATCAAATCAAGCTACACAATTTGGCCTTACATCTGAGAACATTTTCCCCTCCTAATCCCATTATTTGAAGGATTAATGATGTAGAACGTATCATATTACTTGCAAATGGGAGTTTGAGTAGTTTATGAACCCTACGATCTACTTTAGCTAGTAAGGGATATTTTCAAAATAAAATTATGAGCCTTGTACAAAATCAGAGGGAACAATACATCGCGTAATAAGACGTTGATCGAGTACACACTACACTACATTCCAAAATCGACAAAAAAAAAAAACTCAAATCGAGATTTAAATATAAAATTTTAATCGAAATTTATTGTGTAGAAATTAGAAATTAGAAGTTAGTACTTGAGATATTTTAGATTAATTAAAGAACATTGTAGTTATGTTAACTTTCTATGTAAGTGACAAACTTAAAATCCTTCGCCGACACATCAATTTGGGCTCCCCACCCCTAAAGATGGGTCATGGGTTATAGGCCATTAAGCAAAGCGGGCAGGGTTTACTCAGCTCGTCTGGAAGGATTTTTTGCAATAATTTTTATTTTTATTTTTATATTCATTTTTATTGATTTATTATCCTAAGACTTTATTGATTCTTCAAGTTCATTTAAACTCTGGCAGATAAAATTTGATGTTGATGAGAAATTTTCAAATAAAGCCAAGTAGGCATATAAAAATCCATCGAAGCACGTTCTAATTATTTTCCTTTTCTTTTTATAGAATACAGCTCATTATATTATTTAACATATTTAAATTTACAATATTAATTCAGTATATTAATAATTTCAAATCAACGAAAAATTTTATTTCAATTGAAATTTGGTTATTCACCACGTACGAGGATCCCTGCTAAGCATTTATGGTTGAATGATTAAAGTGCCTAAATCATGCGTTTAATATATATATATATATATATATATTTTATAAAAAAGACATATACCTACCTTTGTGGTTCTCGTTTGAGAATGAATGTGAATTCAGAGAATTTTTATTCTAAAAATTTATATTTGATCATATTATAGGATAAATTATATTGATATTTTCTAAAGTTAGGGTAAAATACACAAATATTTACTATATTTCACAAAATTACAGCTATATCCCCTGAGAGGTGTTTGTGTAAGTTTCGCCTCTAAATAGTGGATATATTTGTAATTTATAACTATAATCTTAAGAGCGTATTTATAATTTTATAAAAGACTATGAGTATACATATATTATGACTTAATCTCAAGAAGTGTCAATGTAAGTGGAGAGTGGCCACGGGATGTTGAGTAGGCTGCAAGGAAATGGAGAGAAAAACATATCATTAACTTGACTTATCGTGCACTCCTTGCTGCTTGTATTTACAACATTTGGAGGGAACGAAATTTGAGACGCTTGGAGCATAAGGAGTGACCACCGAGAATCATGGCCACCATTATTGTGGAAAATATTAGACAGATGATTATCAGCGTTAATTTATCTCGTTTTGTTAGTTCATGTGCATTATATAAATTATGGCGTATTCCTTGGCCTGTCGAGGGAGAAATCACCAGTTGAACATTGTTGTACTGTACGATCTTGTTTTATTAATGAAACTTATATTTAAAAAAAAAAAAAAGTATCAATGTAATTGGCGGTGCATTTTAGAATAATATAAAATTTGGAATCATGTATCACGGAGTTGATTTGCTATTAGTGGTATTAAATCATGGGATGAGGAACAATTTTATGATGGTTATTGATAGATGACATTTAATTTATTTATTTTATTTAATATTGCAATAATGAAAGTAATTTAATGTATGGTAGGTAGAGGGAAAGAAATATAGTTTTCGTTGGAGATGGAATTATATAGGAAGGATATATGAAAATAGTTGCAAAAATTCATTATTGGTATTATTTAATTTTGAAATTTTTGCCAAGAGAATATTTTAATTTTTTAGAATATACATTTTTTGTAGAAATATTTTTAGAGAATTCTACAAAAATAGAATATATAGTATAGATTCCTGTGCCTAGGTCGACGGAATTATTTATTTTAAAAAATAATAAAATATATAATTAAAATTTCAAAGTATAAAAAATTATAAAATACTGAAAAATAAGTATGATAACAATCAACTATAAAAAATATTAATATATATAAAAATAAATTTGAATATGTTACTAATATATTTTAAAAAAATCAATATGTCTCTTGGACCACGATAAATTATTGTACATTTATCAAAATTTAAATAACATAAATAATAATATATTGGAATAAAATGTAATTAGTTTTTTGGATTTATATAAACATTTGTAAATTTATTTAAAGTTGTTCTTCCCATTAAAAAAACTTATTTAACATTTAAGATTCTTTTTTACTGAAAAAAGGTCATTCAAATATGCACTTACTGAACGCTTATTTGGATTGCCTCAATATATATATATATATATATATATATATATATATATATATATATATATATATATATATATATATATATATATATATATATATATATATATATATATATATATTATTTTATATAATTTTAGGTCTTAGTATTGCATTATTTCTAGAATGTATAAATTCTTTTTTTCAAATCCATGATCTCTAAGATCATGTGGCCTTAATTTCACCAATTGAGCTAAACTTAATTGGCTAGAATGTATAAAGTTAAGAACAATTTTGTTTTAAGAGTTTTGTTGCTCGAAATTAATGACTACTTTTCGTATTTTTGGGGAGAAAGAAAGTTAAGGTAAATTACAATAAACTTCTCTAAAATTTGTCATAATTATAAATACTTTTTTTTCTTTGAAAAATTATAAATATCTCTTAAAATTAATGAATGCCTAACAAATACCCTCTCATGATAGAACAACTCATTATAAGGGAATAATTGTTACAAGACCGTTAATCCCAGAGGCATTTATAATATTTTAAATAATAAGTATATATTTATAATTATAACAAATATTAAAGGAGCCCATTGTAATATATTTGAAGGGTTTTTTGACCCAAAATCCTTCCGTTTTGACCAAATAGTGAATTTTTAGAATTTAAAATTTATTTAATTGTAGAAATACTTAATTGATAAGTAAATATTAATGGAAAGTGCAATATTAATAATTTCCTTAATTGATTATAGCATATATATATATATATTTGTGGTAATGATTACTCTCATCTTAATTTCTAAATGAATTTTATGTCAAAATTATTTTTAATTGAAAATCCACCAAATGCAACCATATATTTAGTCAGATATGAAGGAATTAGGCATATTCATCAACAAATCTGTTTTTCACCAATTTGAAAGCGAGTATTTATATTTATATTTATTTAATTATTTATGTAGTATAATCCAACAATTTTGTATTCATATTTGTATCTATATTAATACTATATTTATGCTAGATAAACTATGTTACATATCCATACATAATGTTTTTAGTATATTGTATACAATTTTCGATATTTCAGTAAATTTGAAATTTGGATCGATTTTTAAACTTTATGTTATAGATTTTAGATGGTGTATTGATTTATTGTTGAATTCATGTTTAAGTTTCTTTTTCAGAAGTTTTCCTATGAAAACGATTATTATTTTTAATTTGCATGTATGAATAATTTTTTTTTTAATGTATTGGGCTTCTCTCTTGGACCGACCTGGTAATTTTTTAATGGGCGGTTCTCATCATCGATTGGTGGGCTTGACTTGGACTTTAGATCTCTAAATGGCCAAATGAAATGGGAATGACTTCAATTTCCTTACTTTACCAATCTGTTTTCTAGGGCACCTGCCAAGGCCACTAACCATCTGTTTTCTGGGGGGCACCCGCCAAGGCCGCTCGCTTGTTTGCTTTATAGGGGACACCTGCCAAGGCCACACACTTGTCTCCTTTTTAGGGGGCACCCGTCAAGGACGTTTGCTAGATCTTTTTAGGCCATTTAAAATGTTACGAGCCTCTTATTTCTTTCTTCTTTTTGGATCTTTTGGGTCTGTTTGGGCCAACCTATTTTTATGCACACCAAAGTTATATTTGAAAATATTATATTTATTAAAAAAGAAAAATGAAAATTTTGAAATGATTTATTTATATCGTATTGTAGTTTGAGGGTGCTACATATTAAGTCAATTGAGAATGAACAAAGTCATTGCCTATTTTAATAAGAATTGGAAAAATTGAAGAAGAATTATTATATACTGACTGCATTTTTCTTTTCTTGAGATTTTTGTTAGAAATGAATTATAACTTTTCTTTTACCTTGACTTTTTTGCAGGTAACATACGTTCATTATATAGCATTTCGAGGTTCGATTTTCTTCTCCACCACAATTATATTGGGTGTTGGAGCTTTTACTTGGATGGTACTATTTCTACTTGACTTAAGGCTATCAAAGTCTGTAAGTTGAACTAGTAATATTTTTTAGTCGTTATCATATTGCTATTTTCTTGTGCTTATTTATTTATTTATTTTTTGATATATAACATATTATTTGTTAAGACATCGATCAATTAAAATTATAATAAAAAAATTTATAATTATAAATCAACTATTGGTTAGGAGGCCTCTTTTTTCTTACTCGTCCTAACATCACCAAAATATGAGGAGCGAGCCTAATATGAGTGAAATAGATCATAGGTTGGAGGTGAAAATAAAATTATTTTCTTAATTTATTTTTTTAACTATGTTCTCGTCCAGCGCCACCTACCCCATCTACCCCCCAGCCTCATGCAGCCCTGTTGGGCACTCTTGGCTTTGACCATTCTCCTGCAAAAATGAACTGCTCCACCTCTTATTGCTAGGGCAGCAGCCAGACATTGGAACAACTGGAAAAAAATACACAATCCAAAAGCCATTTTTTCCTCCTTTGCTTAATGGTCAGATTGTTCTCTTATATATATCAATATTTGTTGATTCAATCCATAAGAAGGGATTATTTTTTATTAGATAATTATGGGTTCATTTCTTCTGTTGATATACAAACGATTTTAACTAGTAATTTATATAAGTAGCTAGCAAGCAATTTATGATGTGCATTATGCGGATAACAATGTGCTGTCTGATTCATGTTGACTAATTTTAATTAGATAATTACGAATTTAATTTCTTGTGGGGATATAAAGAGCGTTCTAATGAGTAATTTGTATATAGTGAGTAAGTAATTTATGATTTACATTATGCGGATAGCAGTGTCTCATGTTGACTGGATTCTATATTTTGCGAATAACGTCCTGCCCGACTCATGTTGACTGTATTTAAGATCACCCATTTTATTTTAAAAAAAAATAGTAATAAAAAAGATTTGTTGGTTTCCCCCTCCCCCCCTTATTTTCCAAGGAATGTAATAATTACCCAAATATAAGCACCAACTCATCATTACCTTTTACAACATGGATAAATCTTAGCCACCTTCCCTTCCTAATAATAATTCCCCAAATTTAACACACCCCTCCAAGAATCACCACACCATCTCCTCTCTCTCTCTCTCTCTCAAAAGGTCACTCTTTTACAAACTACTTAAAAACCCTCACCCTGTGTTCTTGTTTCTCTCTCATTTCTCTCTTGTGAGAGGGGAAAAAGAGAGCCCCTCGTGGCAGTGGAAGTCATACTGGATTTTACTACTCTACTTGTCAACACCCCGTCTTGAGAAAATCATCGAAATTTACAAGTGAAAGACCAAGAAAAACCGTCTCCCATGGATACATACGAGGCTACTAAAGCAGTGATGTCAAGGATCCAAGCTTTGGATCCGGAGAACGCTTCAAAAATCATGGGTTATATACTGATACAAGACCAAGGGGAGAAGGAGATGATAAGGTTAGCCTTTGGCCCTGAAGCCCTTTTGCTGTCTTACATCAACCAAGCTAAGGCCTGTTTGGGGCTTGCTTCGAGTAGCCCTTCTTCAAACCCTTCAACCCCTCTCTCAAATCCCATGAGAACAAACAACCCTTTTCCTCAAAGTTCACCAAGAATCTTGATACCAAATAATGGGTTCCATTTGAGCAACCCATCTTCACCTGCTGCTGCTTTCCAAAGAAGCAGTCCGAGACCTTTCTCTTATGCTGCTGCACTCAATGGTTCTAGTGCTGGTGCTAATAGTAGTAGTAACAACGGTTCAGGTTCATCAGGCTTGAGCTTTTATGGCGGCAATGAGTTTGGAAATGAGTTCTTGAGTGGTGGTCGTGGTGGTGGGCACCCTCAAGTTCAAGATCAGCTGTCCTTTTTTGATGACTCCATGGTGGATCCAATAATGAGTCCAAGTGGGAGAAGTGATTCTCTGGTTTTCCCTTATGGCGAGGATGTGAACAGCAGCCTCTCCTCCCCCCACCCCCACCACCCATTTCACAGGCGGAGCTGTTCAGTGAATGATGCTGCATTTCTGTCTAATCTTGAGGAAGGAGGTAGTAATGGGAGTGGATTTGGGTGGAGGCCTTGCATGTATTTCGCAAGGGGTTTTTGCAAGAATGGGAGTGCTTGCAAGTTCTTGCACAGTGAAATTGGAGGTGGTGAAGCAGTTGAGGTGGGGTCTCCAAGCAAGAATTCTTCTGGATTTGATGAGTTGTTGAGAGTGAAAGCTCTTCAGCAGCAGAGGTTTGCACTTATGGCTTACGGAGGTCACCATCCTTTTGCTTACAACAAGAACATGGATTTACTGAATGAGCATCCGAGGTAATTCTTTTTGGGGAATTACCTTTTACTTTTTACTTTATGTAAAGTTTAACTGTTCCTGGAAGTATATAAAGTTTAGAGCTTTTCGTTAAAAGGAATTCTGGGCATTTCTTTTTCTTTTTCTTTTCTTTTTTCTGTTTTTGCATAATTTTCTTGTTTCTTGTGAGCTGTGGCATTATGCATGTGTACTTATCTGCAATTGTATTACGGAAATGACCTTTGTGCGTGTTTCTGCTCTTATTTGTCGTTCTTGGTTTACAATTATGGGTTTGTGATTTATGCTGGTTGGGAAGCAGTAATTCTGTGATGATGTTTCTTCATTCGCGATGTGTTCTTTAATTTATGTGTTCGTTGTAAATTTTTTACATCCACACCATATCATCGTATGATGAGCAGTGGAAGGTAGTGTATATTGTTATTTTCAACCATTTAGATTGGGTTTTTTCTTCTCCGTTCCGATTATTATGTTGGTAGTCGGGTTGTGATTGTCTTAGCATTATTGGGTCTTGATTGGTTCTATGTGATATCTTATCTGCGATCTGGTGCATTCTTAGATCATGAGGTTTGCTGTATCAATGATGGGTATTGGGTGATGAATTTCACAAATTTAAAATTTATCAACATGCAGGAGTGACTTTTCGTCAATGGGTTTGATGGGTGGTGTGAATTCGAGCTCCCGACAGATTTACTTGACGTTTCCAGCTGACAGTACATTCAAGGAAGAGGATGTATCCAATTATTTTAGGTAATTGATCAGAAGTTCATTCAAACTTCGACACTGAAATTGCTACTCCGATATGCACTGACAATGCTTTTGTTAACCTGGTTTGAAGTATGTTCGGACCAGTGCAAGATGTTAGGATCCCTTATCAGCAGAAGCGAATGTTTGGGTTTGTGACATTCGTCTACGCCGAGACTGTTAAGCTGATTCTTGCAAAAGGAAACCCTCATTTTGTGTGTGATTCTCGTGTGCTTGTCAAACCTTACAAGGAGAAAGGAAAAATCCCAGACAAGTACTATGTGCACTCTTTATATTGGTCAGTTGTGATGTTTGCTGATTTTTCTCCTGCTAATTGCAATACTATTGTTGTTGAACTATTGTAGGAAACAACAGCAGCAGCAACAACACTTGGAGAGAGGGGAGTTTTCAGCTTGCTTAAGCCCTTCGGGAATTGATTCTAGAGATCATAACATCGATCTCCCCTTTGGTAAGCTTAATTAACTCAAAGAATCAAGTGAATTTATGAGTTTATTAGCTGAATCTCCTTGTCTTTTATCCAGGATCTAGAATGTTGTTCAGTACACAAGAGATGATGCTCAGAAGAAAATTGGAACAGGAGGCAGAGTTACAGCATGCTATTGAACTTCAAGGTCGAAGGATGATGAATTTACAACTAATGGACCTGAAAAATCAGCATAATAATCATCATTTTCTTCCAAGCTTGCGGGCGGGCATTTCAATTTCCTCCCCAAGACAGTCTCAGTTATTGATGAATCAAAATTTTGTTGCTGCTTCTGATGCAATTAACCAAGAAAATTCAGAAGGTTAGCTCAGAAGATCACCTTTGCTTTACTTTTCCAGAACATAGAGACCTAGAGTGTTATACCTTAAAATGGAATTTCAATAAATAGCTTTCTTTCATTTTTGGTTCTTATTCTTTCTTTTACTGATTTTATTGCAGAGTTTGATGGTAACCAGGAAGCAGCTAAGTCTCAAGTTGCTGCTGTAGATCAGAAGTTGGTGCCAGAAGGAACTGAGTCTTCTACTGACAACGTTGTTGGTGGGAATAAGCAGCAGAATGTTCATGGTGATGACTCTGATCTCCCTGAAAGGTATGGGATTACGCTTTGGAGGAAATTCTAGACTTTGCTTATCCATTTCCTTGCCAAAAAATCTATAAATGGCTAAAGGGAAAATACAACTCTTCTTCCAGGAATTTTGACTGGTTTCCTGAATTATACTTAACCAGTTTGATCCGTATCTGGCCTCCTGATTGTATATTTGTTCTGTTGGACATGAAAGCAGCTTGGAGCATATCCTTCCTGATAATCTCTTTGCTTCTCCTACAAAATCAGCTGCTGAACATCACACTGTTTTCTCCCAAACTTCAGCATCAGCTGATGATCGCACACCTGTAACAATCAAATCCTCTAACAACACCACCCCTGGGCCGCCCTGCAGTTCTCCCCTCAGCATGGCTTCTCTCAAATCATGTTACGTTCAGATGCCAAGGTATTATAATGCTGCTTTCACTCGATATCCTTTGCTAAGTTACACCTAAAGAACTTAGATATATATTGACAACATCCAGGTTTTCTTCTGGGCAAGAAGCCATCGAAATGTAGGGCGTCAGAGCTGATAATGGCTAGCAAGCAGGAATTAACATAGCTTGGTAAGAGCACTAGTCTTCTTGAAGAGTATAATGCTTTTATCACAAAGTTCTTGCTCAAGATTCTTGGTTTTTGATGCTTTGCCCTTTTACATTGTGGTTGATGCAGAAAGTTTGAGTTAGCATATACAAGGAAGTAAAAAAGGTCATGTAGCTGTATAGCCAAACCATACCCACAACAACAGAAGCAAAAGATGTGTAAGGAAAAATCTCATGAGGACTATTGTCATCACCAATACCATACTACTACTACTACTACTACTAGAAGTTACAACAAATACATAATGCATGGGCAAAGGACAGATGAACTGATTTATGAGAGTGGGGTCTCTCTCTCTTTGTTCATTTTGTACCCTCTCTGTAGTTATTTGTGCTGGACCACAGTAGAACACAAACATCATATAACAAAGAAAACCTACTATATTAACTCTTACTATTATAGAATAGAAATTTTACCTCTCGTCTCTTCTTATCTTTCACAACCCCCCAACCCCCCAACAAAAAAGATCAAAAGGCAAAAGTTACAGAATCCCAAACGGGTGAGAAATGCATGGATGGTAAAAAAAAAGCAGGATTTTCATGGATGATGCTGTGAAAAAGCCTCGAGTGCTGAATGATCATCGCATATCACATCAAGAAACCAGTAAAAAGTAAAGTTGCAATTACACACACACACACTGTATAAACAAGAAAAAGAGAAGTTTGAGAAAAGAAAAAGGGTGGTGTTTTATGGTGCTATGATGATTAAAGTCTACTTTAGGAGAGTCCCTTTGTCGCATACTTCGATTTCTTTTGAGATGGGGTGGGGGGAGGGGGGAGGCACATGGGTGCTGACAGCAGTTGAATGGGTACCTCCATTACACACACACACACAGTGCTTTCACTTTCAGTCCACACACTCACATGGGGGGCTGCTGACACTTACTCATCCACATGTGTTTGGCCTTTTCTTTTTATTGGTTCTGCTGCTCTTTTCCTCTGTTCTTTCCTCTTTTTAATATTCAGCAGCTAATTCATCACTCTCTCACCCTCACCTCATGTGCTTCACTTCACAGTCTTCACTTCTCTTCTTTCATAAATCTGTCCCCTTCACCAACATTATGGATATTTTGGACAGCATTTCCGTAATTATTTATTAATAAACACAAGTTAGAAGAGGTTGTTTGATTGTTTTTTGTTGCCTTGAAGTTTGTGGCTTATCTCTGAGGATCGATCCTCTTGTTTTTCTGTCTCCTCTCTCTCTCTCTCTCTCTCTCTCTCTTGGTGTCATGTCATGTGCATCATCATCGTATTACATTTAGACTTTCAAGTGTGAATTTATCTAATTAATTATTTTTATAATGCTATTACGTGCTTTGTTTCTTGCCTTGCCTTGATCCGTTACCTTGGGAAAATAATATATATATATATATATAACCTTCTTTTTCTATAATTAATCACATTGTATGTATAACTATAATTTACATACACAAAATTCAACACGGACACGATACAATACGAAAACCAACAACTTCTTAATATTTTAGGATACAGACGCGGCCACAATATAATATATGTATGGTAATAGATTTACAGCAATAAAGCTGCAATTATAAAGAAAAAATTGTTTTCTACAAAAAAATAGTAAAGGGGAGAAAAGTAATTTTTAGCAACCTATTTTATTTTTTCAACTACTTTTTAGAAAAAATTATTATTTTTCTTCTAAAGCGTATTAACAATAATGTATTAAATTATGGACACACCACTCAATGCATTGAATTTTTTCCCTTTTTCTTTTTGAGGATTAGCAACGAAAAATTTAATTGTAAAAAAATTACATGTTAAGTTGTCGTTAGAAATAATAAGTAATATATAATGACAATTTAGTATTACTAATTATTTATTATTATTAATTTATTATACTTTGTGTTGTCATTATAAATGTATTTTTAATTATTTACAATGACAATTATAAACACAATCTTCGTTATTAATAATTATATAGCAACAAGATTAAAACTATCTTCATTCTACATATATCTTTATCGATAATTTTAAAATAATCATTAATATTATGTATTTTTTTTATAGTAAAGATTAATGGAGTGATGTAATTTTGTTGATGTTGTTAACCTCGTAAATTAGAAAAATTGGGTTTTTATATTTTCAAAGCATTTAAGGTATTTGTTGTAGTATTAAAAACATAAATGACATTTAATGCCCAATAAGTCATTTTCTGTATTTCCTGTTTCACGACATGTCTTCACTACCTTCTTTATCGAACCTGTCGGGGCCAATCAATTCATTTCTTCTTTTTTTTTTTTTTTTTCGCGTACGTGTTGTAGTTTAAGGTCCACTCTCCGAGTTATGTGATAGTTTTGAAAGGGTGGACGTATGGTATCCATTTTGAATCCACCACAAATGAATTCGACCATTCTGGTTTGAGCCAATCTCTTCAATTGACGAAAATTCAAATTAAAAATATAATTTCTTTTTTTTTTTAAAAGAGAATTCGAATGGTGCTACTGACGGTTGAAGACTTGTCGGGACGACGCTGAAAACTTAGAGAAAAGTTTTCGGTGGAAAAGGGGGAAAAAATGCATTTTAATTGACTTAATTATTAATTATAGTTAGTATTATAATTAGTACATAAAATATTTTTTTTTATAAAATTTAGTACATTATTTAAAATATTCATTTTTCTTTTAAATACACCCATTAAAAATATTTAACCTAAATTTGAAAAATGAAATTTAGTATATTAAAATTATTTTTTATAAGATTTAGTACATTTTTATTTTTTGGTATTCTATATTTATAAATATATTTTAAAGAAATTTTGAAATAAAAAAGTAATGTATTTAAATATGTATCTTTTTGGTATTCTAATATTTTTTAAAATAAAAAATAATAAGATATAATTTCTATAATGTAATAAATTTAAATATAATTTATTTAATATTTTAGTCTAATGGCAAAAAAATGTACACGAAACAAGTCAAAAAAATCTTATTCTATTATGTAGACATATAGAGGGCATTTCTGTCCAAAATGACCTAAAATGTTGACCAAAACGACATAAACAAACAACCAAGCGCACCACCTATGCGTTCATGCAACTTCTCGTCAATTGTTAACAGAATGAGAATTTTTTATTGAGTTTTACAAAATAGAAGGGGGCACAAAACACAGAGGGCAAAATGTATTTTTCCCTTCTTTTATTTTCCTTTTTAAACTACGCAATTCAATCATTTAATCTATATCTATATTATATAAAAAAAAGGCTTTTTTTTTTCCTCTCACAAATGACGATTATGACACTGCAACACCAATTTTATTGTTATGCCAATAATACTCCTAAGTTGGTTTTCTTTTTTTTTTGTTGCTTTCTTTCTTTCCTTTTAAAAAATATATGTATTGGTTTATACATATTTTCTCATTAATAATATATCTTAAAACGTAAAAATATTATTTATTATATGCACGCAGGGACGGTGTGCCATGACGACTATTACAAAAAGAAAACTCTATTTTCACTCACAAATAGCGATTACTTACACCGTGACACCAAACTTTTAAATTACCAAAAATGTTCTTATGTATTTTCAACCACATCTACTCAAATTTTTCTCCTCATCTATATAATTTGTATTATCTATTTATACTAACATGAAAATTTTACTCAAACTATTTTTTTTTTTATGTAGATAATATCTCCAAATTAGTTTTATTTTATTTATTTATTTATCTAAATGTGATGTTTTGGTTTGTATATTTTATTTTTATTCGTATTATATTTTAAAATATAATTATTTATTATATGCACGCAGAGATTGCGTACCATAACGGCTAGTATATTCAAATATAATGGCTAGTTCAATACATCCATAATTCAAAATTAATAAATACATTCAAATGAGATAAAGAAACAATAAATTATTGTAGAAGTAGATAAACACATACACTAGTGGACTCGAATTCACAATTTCTAGGACACGAGACCTCAATCTACTTCTCATTTGCTTATAATACTTTTGATCCCGCAACCTAATGCTCTTTTCATTTTTTATCCAATTAGTTATGAGATTTTCACTTTAAGTTCCATCACTTCTAAAAAGCATTTTTAATCCTATGACACTCTTATTTTAACGGAAAAGGCCATATGTTTAGTACATTGTCATTAGAGCTTTTATACTTTTCATCCATTGGTAATAAAATTCTCACTTTTCATCCTATTTACTTAACAATCACATGGCCATTTCCGTTAAATATTTAAAGAAAAGATAACATGACACCAAAAATATTACATTTTAAAAGTTGTGAAATCAAAAGTTAGAATTACGTAATCAATTGAACCAAAAGTATAAAGGGCCTAAATTACGGGATGACAAATGTCATTTCTCCCATTATTAATGAATGACTAGGAAAATGACATCTTAATTATTGTTAATCAACCTAATTAATCAGGAAAAAAAATTGAATTTAAGGTTTGATATTTTTGTATTTGGTACGTCTGCATTGCATTATCCGTGATGATGAAGAGCCTTGTCATCATGTGAGTATTAATGCGAAAAATACGATTGATTAATTGCAATAATATGGACGTATGAGTGGTAATAAATGTGACAACTGACCGTGCTCACCTTGGAGGTTTACACGAGAAAAGTTGTAATTTTGAGTGTTACATATATAGAAATTTAATTTATTTTTACTAATTGTATATTATTTATTTATTTTGAATTTGTTAATTAATTTTAGGATATTGATCTATTACCTATAAAATGTTAGAGTGATGGTATGTTCATTGATTTAGAAATATTAGAATATATTTTTTAAAGAGAAAGTTTTAATAAATGTGCATGGGATTTATATTTTGGTATTTATCACCTGCATAATTGTGAAAAATATAATAAAGCTGCATCGAAGGAGCGGATACAGTCTAATTTAATTGGTAAAATTAAGACTTCGTGATTATAAAGATATGGGTTTGAATTTCATTGAATATTGCTTTACTTTACGTAATTATACGACTATATTAGACAAGTTATTTTCTTATTAATAATTTTTAATTACATCTGACTTACTTAATAAAGTTGAGGCTCCATAATTATGAGATCATGGATTTAACTTTTATTTATGTCTAAATATTAATTTATTGTGATAGTAATTTACTATAACATAATATAATTAATATTAGTAACAAAATATCGAATAATAATTTAAAATTATCACTAAAAATATATATTAAGTGACAATAGTTTTATAAATTCCATCACTATACAATTACCAAAATCATGCACAAAGTCATCACTATAATTAGTGACGCATTTACAGTGATAATAATTATTTGTCACTTGTTATTAGTGAAAATAAATATTTGTCACTAGGTATTTACTATATATGTGTCACTAATTATGTTTAGTGATATTGAAAACTTTATGCACAACTTTTTGTCCCTAATTTTTGTTAATAGCATTTTTTGCAACATAATAGTTATTATTAAAATTAAGAAATTTATTATTATGATAAAATCAAAGTTCTTATCATAAATATATATAATTAATGATAATATTAAAATTCACGTTTGATCTTTCTTGGATGTATTTTTTTTTTTCATAGTGATCATTGATTGTTATAAATATTATATATGGTGATAATGATATGTAGATAAGTATAGTTATTGCTATAATATTATAATTGCTGATACTAAAATATTTTAAAATAAATTATCAATTAAAGTCAAAATAAATGGACTAATAAAAGAGTTTCAGAATTAAAAGTGTCATAATAAATTTATGTTTTTTTATATTTTTAAGAATATAAATCCGTAAGCCTTATGCATTTTTTTAGTTTAAATTGGCTAATTAGATCAAAACATGTTCAAATACAATTAGTTAGCTGATTGGTCCATATCAAAACCTACAGTTTTCGGTCCCAACACAAGTGAGCATAAGCTGCAAGTCAAAGTGTGCCCACACATATAAAAAAGACCCTCTACCATACAAGTCATTACATTCCACATTAAAATCACACGACATACAACACAACACCAAGTCATCACACAAATCAAAACAAAGGACTCAAGTCCAAAATCTCTCTGCCACGATAAATCTCTGCAATCGTGAAAGTTCTACGTCTTCCTTCCCATCAAATCCGTCGACCCTTGACACTAAATCTCAAAGCAACACATAATTTGCTCTACAAATCCTGATACATCACATCGAAAAATACGTTTTCAAGCCCTTAGATCGATATTTGGAGCGAACAATCAAGTGATTGTCTACGTTCATAGAGATTATAACACTTTTAAATTTAAATTTGTATAAAATTTATCTTTTCATATTATTTTTTATCTTGTAAGTTATTCTTTGTAGATACGAAATTTTATGTGAAGAATGATGAATTCAATTAAAAAAAGAAAAGAAAACCTGAATCATGAATATTTGAACTGGACAGCAGCTAAAATCATGCATAAAAGTGGTGGTAGCCGGCATTATGGGTGAAAGTGTGGGACATATTATTTGGGCAACAATTTATATGTTGGTGTGATGAGATTTATGAATGAAGGACATGTGGTTTGGGGTACTGAATTATTGATGAATTGTACGTTTGTGGAAATAATTGGATGTCTGATTAGGGCACTGATGAATCAACAAACCACACGATTGAAAACCCTTAATTTGTACCGTTGGGTATTGTGTCGGGGTAGTGGATCTAGTTTAAGTTTTCTAAATACACGTTGGGATAAAAACTCTTTCGAGATAAATTCTATGTAGAATAGAGTTTATAATCAGATTAGAATTTTTTAACTCTATATAAACCCAATATTAGATTTTTTTTATTGCATAATTTCTAAAATAAATTGATGATGTATATATTTTTTTTTTGGGTGAATTGGATTATGTATATTTTTGAAACCATATTTGGTTAAAAATGAAATGTAAGACATGCTAATTTTATACTAATTTTATGAAAAATTGAGAATATATATAATACAAATATATATTATATATAGTCGTATAGGTGTCTTGTCGTGTCTTAATTCTTTTACATATTTCATGTTACCATGTCCGTGTCATATTATATCTATGTCTGTATTAGCGCAAACACGTAGTCTTGATTGCATAATTCATACTACTCATATGGGTAGTAATATTTACGAATTTTTATATCAGAATATGATGATATTATGAAATCAATTAATGAGAATGTCAAATTCATAACTTGATTTATAATTTGTAATCTTAATTATTTTTGTATCCTGTTGGGTGGTGGTCATGAGCTTGGCCTATGGCTCAAATCTAAAACATCCGAGCAAGGTTAGGGGCTGATTGTTTCTCCGCAGTCCCCCTACTTTCCAATCAATTCAAAACAAAATATGAACTCTTATGGGGTAAAAGTGAAAAACACTATTTCTTGTGTCCTGAGCCCAACTAAGCAACATCCTCCGTCCGCATATTTCATCGAGGTAAAATGTTTTCTATTACACATTGGTGTTACGGTAGTATCACATTCAGACATGTATTGTATGTGGTTTCACTTTTATATTTTTTAATTTAAAAAGAAAAATACGTGTCGGTTACTAATTAATCTAAGCCCAGTGTAATAAAAGATTACGCCCATTTGTCGTAATCCAACCATATGGATTATCTTAAACACCGGAAAGGATAGCTTATCAAGATACACTGTGTAAGGTCTAGTTTAGCAGCTTCATAAGAGGTAAAAGGACAAGTTTCCTTAAGCTTTATTACATTGCTGAGACCATAGTGTTTATTCCAGCCCTCACAAACTGCATTTGTACTATTAGGAAAAACAAGAGCAGCAGCAACTGTCTAAGAAGAAACACCATCGCCATCCCCTTGCAACGCAACTAAAGAGGCGTATACGCCGTCTTTCTTGTTGATCAAAGTCTCATGCCTGCCTTTCTCTGCGACAACTCCGTTTCTCAGAACCACGATCAGATCAGCATTCCTGATTGTGGACAGCCGATGAGCCACCACGATTGTGGTCCTGTCCACCACGACTCGGTCTAAAGCATCTTGAATGACTTTCTCTGATTCGGCATCAAGAGCACTGGTGGCCTCGTCGAGTAGTAGTATCTTTGGAGCCTTAACTATAGCTCTTGCGATTGCAACTCGCTGCTTCTGGCCGCCAGACAACTGGATCCCCCTCTCACCAACCATTGTCTCATACCCCTGTAGGCATTAGAATTACAACATTTGTGGCATACTTTGGGCAAGTTGATTTCTATAATACCATGTTGTTCTAAAATTGCATGGTAAGAGCTTTAGAAGGAATGCACACACCTTCTGCATACCACTGATGAATTTGTGTGCATTCGCCAACTCTGCAGCAGCTACGACTTCCGCCTCATTGGCATTGCCTTCCTTTCCATACGCGATGTTGGCCCAGATCGTGTCGTTGAACAAAACAGGCTCCTGGCTCACCAGGCCTATTTGCTGTCTGAACCACTTCAAGTTCAGCTTCTGGATTCCAATGCCGTCTAGTGTGATCTGGCCTGAATCTGGATCATAAAATCGTTGTAACAAGGAAATGATTGTCGACTTTCCGCTCCCACTTTCTCCAACAATTGCAACAGTCTGATAAAGTGAACCAGTACTCTTTAACTCCAAAACATTATGTGAAACCTTAAACCAGGAGATCACAAGTTCTTGATCATAAACTGTTTACCTTGCCTGAATTAATAGCCAAGCACAAATCCTCGAAAATTTGAACATCGGGCCTATTGG
Organism: Sesamum indicum; assembly: GCF_000512975.1. NCBI lineage: Eukaryota > Viridiplantae > Streptophyta > Magnoliopsida > Lamiales > Pedaliaceae > Sesamum > Sesamum indicum. The sequence goes on from NC_026150.1 coordinate 4,088,497, forward strand.
GGTACCTAAAGCTGACATGCTGGAAAACTATACCTCCATTAACGTTTTCTAGTGTCATTCCTGAGCTGTCAGAAGAGTCTATTCTTGATTTCTGATCAAGAAGAGCGAAAACAGAAGCAGCTCCAGCGTTGGCTTTACCGGAGTCTGGTGCAAGGGCGCCCGACTGGGATATTGCAATGGCTGTCATGCTGAGACCAAGAAAAACCTGCCAATCAAGAAACATAAATATCCACCTGGAAAGTTTTCTTACCAAAATTTTCATTTTAAGAAGCTTACACGAAAAACATCTCCAAAGTTTATCTTTCCAGCATCAACAAGCCGAGCACCAGCATAGTAACCAGCTGCATAGACTGAATATAGAAAGAACAGCGACATCCCAAAACCTGCTCCACTGAGTAGACCCTGTTTGGTTCCTAATCTGAGGGGAGCTTCACATTTTTCTTGGTGCAGCTCCATCACCTTCTCTTCTGCACAAAAGGAAGCAACTGTTCGGATACTGCCAACAGCATCGCTGGCAACTTGAGTTGCATCTTCATATAATTTCTGTGGAATGATATATTTGACCTTGTTAGCATATCTACGATGGAAACTTTTACGTCTTTGACAGAAGCAAAATATTCGGCACAGGTTTTAGGCATAGTCAGTTCAAATGAAGGAGAAACATTCCAAGAATTCATAAAGATAGAAGATACATAATCATTCAGAATTAATTATTTGCCTCAGGCCATCACCAAGCTAACCTTTGTATCAGCACTAAATCCAGTGATAAATTTCATGTGAAGATAACCATTTAGTCCAATAAGCGGAAGCATGACCAGGATTATAAGGGACAATTCCCAGCTTGCTCCGAAACCAATGATCAAACCAGCGATGGCTGTTGAAATATTTTGAACGAGTATCGCAAGTGACTCTCCGACTAGATTTCTCACAGACGTTGCATCTGCAGAAAGTCGGGAACCTACTGCACTGCTAGAGTTCTCAATTCTGTCGAACCAGCATATTTCCATGTGAACTACTTTCTCAAAGCACATCAAACGTATTCGCTTGATCAGCTTGCAACCTGCCACAGCGAAGAAGTATGTCCTAAGCGGAGTGGCCAAAAGAGATGCCATGCCAAGAACGACAAACATGCATGCCCAAAATTTGGAATCCTTGCGAAGCCTGTGAGGTGGCTCATAAAAAGCTTTAATCATGCTAGAAAGTAGGAGCCCCAAGAGTGGCAATATTGAACCATTCACCATTGCAGCTAACGAACCAAGTACTAACTCTGGAGTCTCCGGTTTATTAAGGCAAGCCAAGCGGTAAAGTGATACTTTATGCTCTACCTTGTGTTGCAATGAAGGTGGAGTGTGCGATTCTCTGTATGCTTTCTCCACCACATTGGCTGCAGTCGGGAGACCTGCTGACGTTGGGAATGAATTACGACTGCTGTTTCCTGTTCCAGATGATCCCTGACTTATGGACCTTAAGGACGAGATTCGCTCTGTTGCAACTTTATCATTCACTGCAGAAACCGACTCTTTGTTGAACTCTTGCAATTGTACGAGCTGGCTGTATGCTCCATCAGGATTTTGTGTCAGTTCAGAATGTGAACCTGGTCAGTTGCAACAGAGATTTCAATTCTTTCTGTTCTTCGAAGAAATGCCTAAAAGGTTAACGATAATTCAAGATAAGAATCAAATTTCAAAAGTCTTATGGGAATACAACTATTTTATGTCATCGCAGAAACCTTTTTCTACGACTTTCCCTTGATGAATAACAGCAACGGAATCAGCATTCTTCACTGTACTCAATCGATGGGCTACAACAATTGTTGTTCTGCTGATCATGACTCTGTCCAGTGCCTCCTGTACAGTCCTTTCAGATTCTGCATCAAGAGCACTAGTAGCTTCATCAAGAAGTAGAATTCTTGGATCTTTTAGAATTGCTCTAGCTAAAGCTATCCTCTGCTTTTGCCCACCGGACAGCTGAGTTCCGTTCACTCCAACCATTGTGTTTAGCCCCTGAAGTCATGAAATTCATGTATTTGTGGCAGATAAGCCTGTGTAAAATGACCACAATTGTCTAGAATTTCCTTCTGAGAACTGAAAATTGATGATGTATATGGTAATCCTACTCAAGACTAATTACCTATTGGAGAAATTGAGGATCTATTGAGTCTTTAGTTGTCTTGAATGATACACATTTCTAAGAATTTTGAAAAGAATGCACAAGTTATCTGCTATCATTATACTAGAATTGCTTCTAGAGTCTGACCTGAGGCAGCTGGTCTATGAATTTAGCAGCATTGGCATGTTCTGCAGCAGCTTTAATCTCTTCAAGACTTGCACCATCCTTTCCATAAGCAATATTGTCTTTGATGCTTGAAGCAAACAACACCGGTTCCTGGCTTACAAGACCGATTTTTCCTCTGATCCACCTAAGTTGAAATTCTTTGATATTAATACCATCGATCAAAATTTCACCAGCTTGCGGATCATAAAACCTTTCGACAAGATTAATGACAGTCGATTTTCCGCTTCCACTTTGTCCCACCAAAGCTAACATCGTCCCACTTGATACCGTGAGAGAGAATCCATTGAATATTCTCTCGTCTGGTCTGGATGGGTAACTAAAGTGCACATCCTTCAGCTCTATGTCCCCATTGATGTCGTTCAAAACCACTCCGTCCATATTATAAGGATCTATATCTGATCTTCTGTATATTGTCTGAAACATCTTAAAAGCAGCAACTTGACCAGCTGCAAAGGCACTCAAGCATGGAGATACCTGGCCTAAAGAACTAGTAGAAAAGCCAAAAGCGGATAAGCAAATGCTTATCATTCCCCAGAGCCAATCATAATTATAAAGGGGAAAGTTCACAGGAGACGATTTTGCTTAATGTATGTGCATGAACATGTACTTTCATTTCAAAGATCTATATCTATTATCACTAAAGTGAGAACTCAAGACGTAGAAACAAGCGATGCTCTCTCCTTGATTTTCTTGACAACCAGACAATGTGGGAAAAATAGAATGGATGGTTGCCCTCATCCCCTAAGCTTTATTCATAATGCAAACAATTTTCAGTTTCAAAAAATTGCACTGTGTCTCTTGTAATCATATTTTACATTACAAATTCCTTCCTGAAAGACTGGATGTCTAGAAGGAGCTCGTAATGTAAAATGTGATTGCAGAAGGTACAACTGCAGTTTTCCAAAATCCAGTAGTTCTGTTGTTACATCAATCTCAGGGAGTATCAAGGTAACTATCCCATAATAGAAATTAGAACTTACAAGGATCCAGAAAGAACAGCCATTACTACATTCAAGACTTGTCCGCCCGTGTATCCTTTGTCTATAATCATTTTTGCCCCGAACCATAGTCCCAAAGCATAACTGGAGAACAGAACTAACATAAATATTCCAGAACCTAACCCTGCAGCCAATCCCTCCTGTACACCAGCTTCATAAGCTCTACTTAGAGATTTTTCATATTTCACAACAGCTTGCCTCTCCCCTGTGAACGACACAACCTGCATGGAAATTAAGTCACCAGTAACTGACTAGATACCACATCAAAAACCAAAGAATTTCCAATGTTCATATTGTAATTCTTTTATTACAGTTCTGATTGAGCCAAGTGTTTGTTCGACCACAGCGGCTGCGGCTGAATAAGCAGCTTGCCCTTTTGACGTCAGCTTTGCCATAAGGACACTCATAGAAGCAGCAGAGATAACAAGAAGAGGGATAGCAGAAAGCAAGACCGTTGTCAGGAGCCATCCCTTGGTAAAAGCTATCACAAACCCTCCAAGGAATGATGCGGAAAGCTGTAAAAACTTTCCTACCTGTGGATTTTTTCATCAGTGAGAAAAGAAGTCTGAGCATGCACAAGACTGAAAACAGACACAGAGTTTACCTTCTGGCCCATAGCATCTTGAATTATAATAGCATCGGTGGACATCCTCTCAATAATTTCTCCAGTGTTTGTTTCTCTATCAAAGTATCCAATATCTTGCCTCAGTAAAGCTCTGAGGTATAAGTTTCTGATCCGAGCAGCCTGCCTTTCCCCTGTGATCATCCAGCACGCCACCTCTGTGGAAAACGTATACTTCTTGACTGAGTTTCATTAATTTCAATGTTCATAACTTACAAAATATGTTGATCCTTAATACTTACGGGAAGATGCTGCAACACCTGACCCCAATGCAAGATACACATACTTTAGAGATACCTAAAAACGTCGATGCATTAGCGTTGTGAATATCATTGCTTAATTCAAATGGATATATATGTTGAAATACATAATACCTTGGAAACTTCATTAACAACTCTTTTAGTTTCTGCATTCTGTCCGAAAGAGTTGGCTAATTCTCCAAATAAGAGAGTCATAAGAGGCAAACAGAATCCACTTCCAACAGCTGTGATCGTACCAATGACCATCAGTGCATAATCTGCAGGGTCTGCAAAAGAGAAGAGTTTATGGTATGGAACTTTGCCGACATTAGTCTTCTCGTTGCTGCTGCTATCTGATGTTTGTTTACTGGGAGAATTAGTTCCTGTTTCTTGTTTTTCACTTTGCTCATTGTTTGTGTCTTTGCGGGAATGGCTAGCCCCGGCCATCAGTGAATTAAGGGTAACCCTCCAACTTCTGATTTGCCTATCACTTTAAAACAAAATGAGAACCTGCAACAGAACAACAATCATAAAACTATGATGAAATCCCGAGCAAAAAAATTAACTTACAGAGTATATTTGCAGATGGTGATGTAATGACCGATAACTGAGTCAGATGCTTCAGATATTATGATAGCTCTTCAGAGTTCAGATACAAAGAGGAAAACAATTCATCCTTGTTTTCAGTTTCATAACGTCTAGACTAAAATCACCTGGAGTACCAAGAATGAACGTCATTTTTCTCAAATGCAAATGGAAAATGAAAAAGACATGATAAAAATCAGTAACAATTCTCTAACAAGGTGTTCTTATTTCCTGAGATCTGAAGCTTGCTGACTGAATTTACATTCTGCATGCCGAAACCAAAAGATCAACATAACCTGTAACTATGCTATTCAAATTTCAAGGTTGTGAATAGTTGAAATATATCAAATTTCTCTTTCTTCTGAATGCAGTTCATAAGAATTCATTCCCATAGTTCCTGGATTATGGAGTACTATAAGAAACTTTCAATTTTCTCTTGACATACCAAAAATACAAGAAAAGAGATAGACAAGTGGCAAGCAGTCTGAAACAATAATCAAATGAAGAGATTGCCTTAGCATCAAGCTGAAAGTCCTTGTTTGCTTCGACTGCATGCACTAAAGTTGAAAGTCCTCGACTGCATGCACTAGCTGTCGTATGACTAGGAATTCTAGATAAAAAATCAATTAAATAAGATAATATGATGATACCTTCTTTATTCTTGTTGATAAACTCTGTACAATGCAAAAGTAATCACTAACAATCATTCTTGAACGCAAACTCCACCGTTCTTTAAAGACTGTCCTTTAGCATCTAGGCCTTGAGGACTTTTCATATACTAAATCAGAACTGCACATCTAAACTATCTGCAATTTACGCAAGCGCTGACAGCAACAAGATTTTCAAGTATTTCTCTCGCTGCACAGAATCTCTATGCTGATGGCAAAGCCAGGTCGATGAGTTAACGCGACTTGAAATCGAAGTAACGTATATTCTGATTCACATTATCTTCATTTCTTTAAGCTTGGAAAAGTAGGAAGTTCTTGCTAAGAGTGGATTAAGGTAAAAGTGAGCTGTAGTTATTCTCTTTCACCTAACTGCTGCCCACAAAGCAGGCAAATATTTGGCATCACTCTTTGCATAAAACTAAAGGCTACCATCACATTTGTCTGAACTGTCATAAGTATTTGGCAGTGTCCTTTTATTACATGAACATTATAAGTGATCTAACTAGTTGTCTCATTCCCAATTTTTAACATTATCACAGCAAAGTTAAGTAACTATGCAACATGCTGACATCATCATGTGTGATCGAAAGACTGCTGATAATTCCATTTAAGTAGTAGTGTCTTTTTTTTTTTTCTTTTTCACCCTAGAAAACCTGAAAGGATCTGATACCTCACCCAAGACATACACCACAAACAACCCCACTTGAGTTGCAATACAAATTTGAAGTTTGAGGGAAAGAATTTCATACTTGTCTGGCACCAACAAATGTGTTTTTTAGTCTTCATGTTTTTGGTGTAAAGAAAGGGACAGTGCTGAAAGGAAACATGCTTACTTTTAGTAAGTGTTGAAAACAAACATGTTGGGGCAAAGGGATCTAATACCTCAAGCAAGATACCACACCCACTGCAACTTAGTAGAACAGTCAAAAAGAGAAGGGGAAATTACATTTACACCCTAGTATATGGTTTTTTTATATAAATCATTCCTATCTTTCGCGTAATCACAAAAATCACCCATGAGAGCAAAAGATAAGGATAGTTGATGTTGTTGTTTTTTGGGGTATATGTGTAATTTTTTTAAAAAGCAATGGTAGTTTGCATAAATGATGTCGGCGTTTTTTAAAAGGTATGTGTAGTTTTTTAAAAAAGTATAAATAATTTGTATAAATATACCATTGGTTAAGGATGTAATATAATTATCCAGAGAAGCATGCATAATTGCTAATTGAGTAAACATATATGCAAAGAACAAAGAAAAGGTCTGAGGCTTCTATGTAAAATCCTTATTCCTCTGGTTGTCATTTCATATTCTTTGGTTCACTTCTCCAAGGGAGCTTCTAATTCAGATTTTTGTTTTTTCTATTTTCATCTTTTGTACAGAACCTGATTCTTTGTACTATCATACTATTATGTACAATGTATCATTTGGATGTTTCAGTGACTTATAAATTTTTTAAATCGTTAATGATGTCTTGCTTGATTGGTAAGATTGAGATTTCACAATAAATTAAGTTATGAATTTGAGTTCAACGAATGTGGATGTATGTATAAGTTTGATATGCTCAAAAAATATATGAATTTGAATGCATAGAATGATGTAATGAATCGTAAACTATTACAATATATATATATATACATATATATATATATTCAAAACATTCAAAATGTCTAAAAGCTTATAAATTGTTGAAAGTGGTCAATAAATTTTTTCGATAAAAAGATTAGGAGTTCCCGACTTATTTTGAAATTTTTAACAAACTCCTTCAATTTCATTACTTATAAAATTGACGTTAGTAACATATTATGAGTTTCATAATTTTATTTATTCAAATACTTTAAAATTGTATTATGAAAATAAGATATATCATCTTATAAATTTTTAAAATTATAAAATATATAAAATTATAAAAAATGTTAAATAAATTTAGCCAAACACCTCTTAGTCAATGTTAAGTAATACTAATTTCAAATGGTTTTTAATTTTAAAGGGAGAAAAATGTTGGTCAGAAGACCCTATCCACGTTAAATTTGGCATTGAATTTGTATATATTTATGTACGTCACTTGCATAAGTATTTGACTGTAATTTTTTAAAAAAATTTGGAATTCATTCACCATGTCAGAGTCTTTAATTCGATGCAGCAATGAAAAATAATTATTTTTCTAGTTTAAATTTTATTCAATATGTTTTTTCCTTTTTACGTTAGTTTTTATTAGCAACGGTGGTATGAAATTTTCGCACACAAAATTTTATTGAATACAATGCTATCTATACTTTATTATTAAGGAAGAGGGTCTTTTGGTACCTCACATTCTTGATCTTTTATTTTATATTTTTTAGTATTTAATTTATTTATTTAACTTCATTTGGTGATTAGTTTTTCTAATTTCATTTATTTTTTTCTCAGTATTTCCTTATAAATTTAAGATAATTTTATTAATTTCATATATTTTTTATTAAATAACAAAAATTATAGTATTTATTTTAAATAATATTAAAGAATTATGCGAGTACGTATAAATTACTATAGTATGTTATTAATTTTTTATTTTCCATCAATTTTCCTTTATTACTGTGGGGAGTCTTGTTTTCGCTAGCACGACCAATCAATCAGTTATTCCATAAATTGGTACTCCAATTTGTTATAAACTTTGATACGGATATCACCTTAAGACGCCCCCAACTTTTTATTAATTATAAAATAGGTCAAAATTTGAGTAATTTTATTGAAATGATTAGATTTTGGGTATATATGAACTCATGCTGATCATGTGATCATTTTTTAAATTTAAAAATCACGTAAAATCGTAACTCTACAAAAATCAATAAATACTAACCATTCATGTCTTAGGTCAACTTTTCTTACCTAATCTATTCTTATGACCTCTAATATTAATTTTTCTTGTATGATCTTACCGACTTATGCATCAAAATGTTATATTGAAGGCTTTTTTAATGTGGTTGTCATCGTTGCTTACTTTGTAAGTCATGTATACCGAGTAATTAAGGTTTATTGTAGCGGTTTGGAATGTATGCTTACGGATTCGATGCAAGAGGATCTAACAATTTAATATGCACATCAAAATTCATAAAAGATATTGAGTGAAACTTCATCATGTATTTTGAACTAATCCAACACCCTTTTTTCTTGATTTTATATATAGTTGTAATAAATCTTCTTAAGATATTATAAATTTCTGACATACTCATAACATATAATTTCACACAAAATAAGTGGACATAGGACATGAACAAAATCTTCCTATGTAATTCTTTAAAAAAATTAAACAATCAAGAATTATGAATAAATAAACAAGTGCCACTGATATACATTCACAGCTCAGTGAATTTCAAGATATTTATCAGTAACATTTGGAAAAATAACTATGCTCAGATCTGACAAGAAGGATTACAGCTGCAATGAAACTGCATAAGGTGGAGACTGAACGGATCCTTGCAACTCGGAGCTGGATTGCTCAACTCTGTCTGAACACAACGACGACGCACTGTTGTGATCCAACTTTGCTCGTCACTTATTCAAAGTTGCAAACTATTATGAGGAAAGAAGAATTACCGTGGTCCGTTGAGGCCTGAACAGCTGATGCAACTTGGTTTACACGAGTCTGTGACGATGTTCTCAAGAGTAAATTCCAAAACCTATCTCTTTTGGATCTGTTTCAACCATCCATGGAGCCCTATAAAATGAAACGAGAGCCAAGTTAAGTGGGCTGACGAAAGCAGACCTAGATTTGCTGCTAGGAAATCCTACTTATTCATGATGAAATTGATCGTTCCTTGTGCAGCACGACTGAGAAGAGTTTCCCTTGCCTCAATCGCAATACCTTCGGGCTACAAGCACAGCGTGAAACAAGTTTAAATAGAATAGAATGCGGGGCTGAAAAATAAATCAAGCTACTTGATCCTTTACTCCAAGTTAATGTTTTTGAAGCTTGTTCAGACTTGGCTAGTTGAGCATAAACCAAGCATGAGGACGTTTTTCATTCGATGAGATTTGAAACTTGGCTCGAGCTTGATGCAATTAGTGAAAAGATGATCAAATGTGTAGAAGCATCAAGGTACTCGAGTTGACTCGTTAGACTCAATTAAAGCTTGTTCAAGCTCGATTCGAGCAACAATAGAGACAAGTTCAAATACCATTTTTAAAACTCGATAAAAGCTCAAATAAGTTTGTTCAGTAACATGTTTGACTAGACTCGATTAGTTGACACCCCTAGAAGAACTGTATAGTTTTACGACCTTTAATGTTTTAGCATGGGTACCTCTTCTGGAAACCACACTCCAGGCTGTGTGCTTCCCTCGAGAATGGCAACGGCAAATGCAGCTGTTGAAATTCCTACCGATCTGAAAAACATTGATTGGAACGGAACACAATATCCTCTCCATTTATTAACTTCAGCAGAGAATCTGATTTACAGCAAATGGCATTCTTGGGTGAATATAGGATGTGGAAATAAGAGAAAGACTTACTCAGATAGTCTTTTGTGGCTGAATATTCCTATTCTAGTCCGTCCATCCGAACAATCCAAATCAACCTGTTTCGATGAAAATATTATAAAGCCAGAAGAAATCTTATTATATAGAGTTTCAATAATTTTAAATTTATTTTGTCCTACAAGTACACTCCAATGAGATATTATAAGACAGAAAATCATACCCTCATCGACACCTTCTCTCCGATGATTCCATCAACTGCCCTGACTAGAGGGTCAAATAATTGAACTAATTGCTGAACTTTACTTCTATCTCTCAGGGTTTCCTGTAAATGTTACGAATCTTATAAAATCATAATCAAGATGGAGTAACATAAACAAATAAAGTAGAGGTCGTGTTACTCAGTCGTTCTAGCGCTCATTGAAACACAAACAACATTTCATTCTTATGAATGAGAGAGAGAGAGAGAGAGAAGTTCTCTATTTTCCGAAAAAGTAAATTATAAACGTGCATGGCGACTTAAAGATTATTGTTCTAGACCATATTGAATGTGAGGAGTGGATAACGTTATGTCTCACAAATAAGATGTGTGAAATATTAAATGTTTAGTTTACATACAGCCGGAAGCAAATATGTCATGGCTGCCATTCCCCAGTTCCAGAAGAACGGTGCAGTTCCAAACCGAGCACTGACAGTCGGTACTCCAAGCACCTCATGAATACTTCTCACCTCAGGTAAATTCCTGAAAGCAAAATTCTTTTAGAGTAACAATGAGAAATGTTTTCTGCAACTATACATTAGGGAAATTTTTCAGAAATACTTTTCTACAAACATGTGTGAGTGTCTAAAAATGTAATGTTAGGACATCCTAAGAAAAAGCATCAGAGCATCCTTTCCTAAAATTCTAATTGTGAAGGCCTATTAAAATACTTGGTCCAATTTGACAACGTTATGAATAGTAAGCTTAGAATGTTTAATTTATATAGCAACAAAAGGCATAAGAAGATATGATTGTAAGAAACTTACAGTAGAAAAACATCCTGCTTTCCAATTCCTTGTCCAAAATCAATGTTGAGCATCCCACTATAAGGTTTCAGTTTGATTTTCTCTCCTGTCAAAGACCTTCTATCCAATTAAAATCAACAATAGAAGGCAATCGGCCAAAAGTGGACACACAACAAGAGAGAGAGAGAGAGAGCATAGTCCATCAGCGAACCTTTATTATATGCAACTACCTCCTCCCCAAGAAGTAAAAAGCTTGTTGATAATATTGTTGGGCCAGCGCCACCAGAGCCAGCAGTGTAATAATAAAACCTAAAAACAAGAAAGTACGTGGATAAGTAAAAGCAGCAAACAATTTCAAGAAATGGAGGAAATTGGCATATTAGTAAGTATTTTGACTTCCAAGCTACGGTGCTGCAAACTCTCTGAATCTAGCTATTATGTTTCCGCTGACCTCTGTCCCTCGCACTTAGCAAGCAAATAAACTATGCTTCTATTTCGTTCCATCAGAGGTTTTTCATGTTCCCTTCAGATGTACAGGCAGATATCTATATATACAGGTGAACGGTAGGACAGCATAAACTGTCATTCCAATTAAAGAGATGACAATGAGATGATGATTATATTTTAAAGAAGACGATTACCTTAACCTCTCTAGTTCAGCTTTGCTTTCGCTTTTGGCTGCACGGACCAGCTCTGCTGCCATCACTGTAACAAATTACGCAGAAGGGATTAATGCTTGACAACTGGATCAAATGCCATTAGATTTATAGATGGTCTAAAGGCACCCAAATATATACAGTTGATGAGTGGTCGTTTATTGCATTTATACAAATAATCTATAATTTATCTCTGAATACAAAATTTGTGTTGCTTGTGTTTGAGTTTCCTTTTTGTTATTGCACAATCCGTCTTGCTATTTTCTAACACAAATAGCTAGTTGTCAGTAAGGTTTTTAAGTGCTTCAACAGATTTACAAGGATAATGCAGCAGAACCGTTGCTCACTCCTGGGTAGATTCCCCCTGTTGTTATTGCCGGAACATTCGCATCCAGTGCTTGGTTCATGTATGATTTTGCATGCCACGCGTAGCTTGTGTCATCGCACACATCAAGATACGCAGTCTGCTCAACAGAAACAATTAAGATCAACTCTCATCTTGATATGAGCCCAGCAATCAACGACAATAAGTCCACAAGATCACATTCATTTCCCGAAACTTAAAAACGCATGCTCATTACCTTTCTCTCACCTGGTTCCGAATTGCAGCTTCAAGCACAGTGCACTTCTCAGCCTGCTGAAACGGCCCGGCAGTATGAATGACAAGATCCACATCTACACATAGCTAAACATAAGAGTACTCACAAGTAGTTGAAACTATCAAAGCATTACTACTCCTGAAATGTCATGCATCTTAGTATTATCGGTCTAATCTAACAAATAAAGGACCAGTACAAATTACTACTTATGTAGATTGAACACAACTTGGAAACAATTACAAGAATCACAAACCCTTCAAAGCTTCTTGCAGTGATTTGCTATCATTGATGTCAACTTCGGAGAACTCTGCGCTGTTGCCTAATTTAGTCACCATTGCAGCGCCTTTATCCCTGTTAATCAAAAGAAACAACCAAGTTTGTAGAAATCAACCATCAAACATATTTCTCTACACTAACATTCTTTTTTAGGTAAATATAATTTTCATTAAATAAATAGTAAAATGGTACAGCACAATAGTGCTCAATGTGTGAAGTCTCCCTCGACACGCCAAGATAAGCCAAAATCTATATAATGCACAACAACTAATGGAGCGAGTTAAAGAAGCACTAAGAATTCTCTACGCTAACTTTTCACTTGAATATCTTAAATTTTGCCAAAAAGAATATTTCAAGACAGACAGATTCCTTAATTGGGTAGCATCAATTGATTTAACCCGATTCACTCTATTCCAAAACAAGAATTTGGACAGTATCAAAGACATAAAATTACCTGTTCCGACCACCCACGGTTATGCGAAGATCGGGGCAGAATTTGGACAGGGCTAGGGCAGTAGAGCCTCCCACTCTTCCGGTGCCCCCTAATATCAGAACTCTAGAATTCCTGACTTTCTCCGGAAGCTCGACTCTCTCAATTTTCCTGCTATTCTTCCTTTCGCCGGTATCAGCCGCGAAGGCCGTGGCAAGATTTCTGCCTATGCCGGCGTTCAGCTGCAAGCAGAATTTCGCCATGTTTCTCTCTACACACACAACACACAGTGGAGACTGCGTGTTTTCCTTTTCCTATGCCTCTGCAGTTATCAGTTTATCGTTAGTGATGATGTGGGCGTCCGTGGAGACGCGCTACGTGGGCAAACCTTAGTGGAGACTCCACCAGCTGCTGGAGGCGGGTCTGGTAATATTTCAGCCCGGTCTTGATTGCTACCCGGATCCGAATAATTAAAATCTTATTTTTCCCCATGCTATTACATCTTTTATTTACATTAAAATTAACTAATTTTTTTTAAAAGTTATACACATGACTACGTGTATTTTTGTAAAAATACAATAAAAATTGCAATAGAAAATCCAATCTATTTTCTTTTTTCGATGTGAATGAAAAATTGATTTTTCACATAATTGTCCAATTATTAGACAATTACAAGAGTGTCTAAGTGATTCTTATGATATTTATATGAACTGATTTTAAATTAATTTCATTCGTTTTCATTATTGATATATACAATTCACCTGTATAAATAAGTAATTATTATAACTTTATATTAATAGAAAATAACTTAAATTAACTTTTTGACATCTATAACCATGTAAATTATCGTATTTTATCTCTCTTTACTCATCTAAATTTTTGGCATAATTTTATTCAAATATCTTTGTTCTAAAGCTAATTATTTCATAATAATTAATTATACAACCGTAGTGCTACCACATATCCTAGTTTTTTCATGAATATAATTATGTCAATAAAAATATTATATAAGTTTGATGCGTTTAAAAAAAGCATTGGTCCAATTAATATGTACTATGCTCAAAGTTTGGATCGAAGTAAATGCTAATTCTGAAGGGGGACCTGCAAAAAAGGCATTAGCACTCCGTAGCCCAAGTTAGTATTGGATTTAAGATGGATAAAGTCAAAAATTAAATAAATGTAATTTGAAATTGAGATATGGTGAATAAAATCGGTAAAAAGTGCAAGAATACATGATAATGTACTTGTAGAGTGCTTAGAGAATTTTTAAACAATATCTAAAAAGTGTTTAGAGAGTGAGAGAGATGATTTAGAGAGTAAGAGATGTGTGAGATACATTAGAGGGTCTCATGAAGGTGTGTGTAAGTGCCCTGAGCATGGAAGAGTAGACCTGTATTTATAGGGAGGTGCCCTCTTCTGATAGGACTGTACATGTTTCCTCTATTTTCAAAAAAATTGGATGAAGGCCGTTTTGATAAGCCATAATTTGATTTTATCTTCTGTTAGAAGTGCTTTTGACTCATATCTTTGAATTTGGGGAGACTCTTCATGAGCAAGGACTCCTAACCATTTGGGAGTCCAAGCTGCCAAGGCGTCCAGGGCTTTAGGTGCACCTTCCTCGTCTGTGAGGAGTCTCAGCCGCCAGGGAGGATCCTCCTAGGGCTGATCTTCAGGGGCACCTTCCTCGTCTGTGAGGAGTCTCAGCCGCCAGGGAGGATCCTCCTAGGGCTGATGTGGTCCAATATGGCTGTTGACGAGATGTCACGTAGGAAAGATGGCTGCCATATGTGTAGGCTTTTTGGGCCGAATATTTGTCGGGCTTTGATCATGGTCCGAGTAGGGGATGCCTTCAGCCTCCTCCCTTTCTCGATCTGTTTTCTGGAGGGCACCCGCCAAGGCTGCCGGCCTATTTACTTTCTAGGGGCACCTACCGAGGCCGCCTATCAAGTGCTTTTGGGCCTCTCATGATTTGGGTTTCTCATGACTTGGGCCCCCTAGGATGTCACGGGCCTCTCATTTCTTTCTTTTTTTTAGGATCGTTGGGGCCTCTTTGGTCAATCTATTTTTATGCACATTAAAATTGTATAATTAAATAAAATAAAAGATTCTTTTAGAGAGAGAGAGAGAAAGAAAAGTGGAAGGTTTGTGTTTCATATTTTGTTTGTTTTGATCTCTCGCATCTCTTATATTAATTTTTTTTTATGTGCATAAAAATATATTGGCCCAAAGAGCCCAAACGATCCAAAAAAAAAAAGATAAGAGACTCGGAACATCGTAGGAGGCCCACATTATGAGGCCGGCCCGTTGAGAAATTACTAGGTTCAACTCAAGAGGGAAGCCCAGTACGCCAAGCTCAGCCCAAGAGGGAAGCCCAGTTCAGCCCAAGCAGCAGGCTTGGTACAAGGCCTATAGGACCTCAAACCCACCTTCCAAGCTGCTTCCCTTTTCCTAGGAATTCTCGTTAAAAGGAGTCCTCCCCCAACTAAAGCCTTGTTGCTCAAGTCAAAGAGGAGATAAGATCGTGCCATATTCCCAAATTTTTGCCTTCTTTTTCAAAAATGCAACTCACAAATAGAGTTCCTACGAAGATGGACTCCTTCTCTATAAATACAGGCAGCATCCCCCCAACAGACATACCTTCAAGAAGCTGAAAATTATCTTGCTATTTCGCTGCAACTCTCAACTTATGCTTTTGCCATATTTTACTCATACAATTGTTATTTTTATTTCAAATTCTCATTTCAGCACCTCTCAACAGAGACGCCTTCTTCAGTCCTCCAACAGGGACACCTTTAGTCTTCCAACAGGGACGCCTTTAGTCCACCAACAGGGACACCTTCAATCCCTCTACGGGGACTCCCTCCAAAATCAGAAAAACCACTCTCTCTTCTTGCTTTAGCATTCGAATTGCACTCGTAGCGCGATTTCTATCACGAAATTGCTTACTCTATCACGATTTCTCATTACATTTTATCTCCTACGATTATTTTCTCCTAAATTCGATACTAACTTCGGCATAAGAGTAAAAGTGTAAATATATTAAATATGTGTGCAATTCATCAATTTATAATATTAATTTATCATTAGATATACAAATATATATATTAGTGTAGGTGAGGCGGTGGGGGTGATGGTCTCCCCGCCCCACTTATCATTAGACTATAATTGCTCTTAAAAAGCTGTGCAGGTAAAATCGTTCGTAATTGGATTAAATGACTAAAATTAAATAATTTTAAAAGTTACCAGATTAAAACTAAAACGGGTAAATTTAAAAGATTAAAATTAATAGCAGTCAATCTTAAAGGGCTAAACAAATAATTTTTTCCTCTTAAAAACAACAAAAGCACAACCAAAAGGTTGAGACAACTCGTTGGCAAGGTCGAGGTTTATGTTTAATTTTGTAATAGTCATTTTTTTTTATCTTATTTGAATATATATGTTGGTTTGAATTATTGATGTATTGAACGGCCTACTTCTCATTTATCCGAACGGCCTACTTCTCATTTCTCTATTATCATACATGGCCTGCGAGTTTCTTATGTTTTTTTCTCCATAGTAAGTGGCTCGTATTTCTCTCTCAGAGTGCGTATTTTCTGTCATAGATTAATACATTTCAACATCTCTAGTCTTTGTGACTGAATTTTGACTTGCGTATCAAAGGATTTCCATTGATAAAAAATAAATTGGCACTTGGTAAAATCGCATCCACTGGATGCGTATGTAGATGTCTACGTATACAGATCTCCAATCTGGCCTATGTATATACTGTGATGTGGAGTTTCTGACAACGACTTCTCCTGATAAATCACAATTATTTCGTTCCACAACACGACTTTACTGGTAAGAAATCTTGGTTGTGGAGGCTCACATAGGACATCAACTCTTGATTATGTATGACTGGTATAGTGATATTAATCACGCTTTTCATTGTCTTAATCCACCCTCATTTTTAAAAATATAAAATTACTATTTAAATTTACAAATATCCAATCCGTGGGGTTCGATTCTTGAATAATTGTAAAAAAGCGACATCAACCTTATCATCGAGACAAAAACGTGGTTGTTGGTGGGGGTACTGCAAATGCATGCTTGCCAAACGGATCCTCTGACCAAACTTTATTAAGGAAGGTGCATGGAATTAGGCCTAAACCTAGAGCGCACTACATGCATGCATGTTCTTTCTCAGACCATTCTTTGACAATTCGTAGAATGCTCTCTTTTGTCTGTCTTTTATTCCCTGTTTGGTCGTTCGCATATCCATCTTTCTCTAATTTAATCTGTTTAGGGTGGACTAATCTTTATACCTTTTAGGATAAATTAGTACGGAATTCTTTGAGATTTATCATAATTATAAATACACTTTTGTTATTTGAAAAATTATAAATACTCATATAAAATTAATGGTTGTCCGACAAATATCCCTCATAACAGCTCATTAAGGTACTTGTTAGACGACTATTAATTCCAGAAGGTATTTGTAATTTTGTTAGCAATATCAACTATATAATTTGCCTACTAATTAAGGTGTAAGATGCAATTTACCTCTATGATATGAAAAAAGAGTAAAAAGACTTCCTGTAAAAAAAACAAAAAACAAAATATCCATTGTATTTTGAAAAATAAAGCAAAAAAGATTTCTATCTAAACGGGATAATTTGCTTTATTTTTTAAAACACATAAAGTGTAATTGTCTATTTTTTATACATAATTTTTTTTGCTCATTTCTTACATCACAATCAGGTAAATTCCATTTAACTCACTAATTAAGGGTATGCATGCAGATTGTCAGCCTCCACGTTAATTTATTGAGCTCGCGAGCAATTACTCAAGCTTTTGAGTACAAAATTCAGACATCAAATGCTTGTTGGCCTACCTACTGTTGGTACAATAAAACTATCAACAACTAAAGAAAGGGTAAATAAAAGCTATTTTTTTAAGGTGTGGTATAATTATAAATATTTTTTTATTATTTAAAAAATTATTAATACTCTCTCAAATGAAAAAAAAAAATATTTTGTATTCCTTAGATGATAATGTAAAACTCACTGCTTTATTTTTATTTTTATTTTTTAAAAAAATAAAATATTTAAAAAATTAGAGATGGGCAAAGTAAATAATCAATTGAAATATTAATTTATGAAATTATTTAATAAAATTATAAGGTACTCTGGGCATGTCATCATAAAAACTGATTAAAAACTTAATGAAATAAATTAAATTCGAGAGGTATTTATAATTATGCCAAATTTTAGAAAAAATAGCTATAATTTATTCAGGTGAAAAGACACCCTAAATTGATTGTACTCATAGTCACACAGACAAAATCTAACACATTTTCATGCATTTATTTCGAAATAATTAATAATGTCCACTCCACCTACCAATTATTAATTAACTGCAATTACCAACTAATTAAACCCCAAATGCACTCTTTATGAGCAACAATCCCTTTTTAGCAGTCACAGTTGGTACACCGAAATGACAAGATATAGGCAGGTTACACTCCGGTCCAAGTCGTAGATGATGTGATTATTCAAGCTGGAGATGGGGTCCATATCAGACGTCCGATCAGGTGGGGTCCATTTTTACTCCTCGAATTGAAAATAGGATGACCTCCAATATAATTGAATTAAGTTTGTAGATGAGACTCTTAACTAAAACCTTCTGATATTTAAGTTAGAGTTCGCTAAGGATAACAAATGTACAGATCATAAAGTTAGATCTCATGTATAGTTAATGCATACATTCTCAACTTTTGTATTTACATAGGGGCAATTATCAGGGATTGTGTAGAGCCATCCACGGTTTCAACTAGGAGCCTTGGGTGG
Organism: Sesamum indicum; assembly: GCF_000512975.1. NCBI lineage: Eukaryota > Viridiplantae > Streptophyta > Magnoliopsida > Lamiales > Pedaliaceae > Sesamum > Sesamum indicum. Next base: position 4,107,150 of record NC_026150.1, read on the forward strand.
TGGAAGCATCAACGGCTATTATTTCAAATTATCAGGGCTCGATTAAAAATACGTAAATTCTTGTCTTATTTTGTTGTTTCTCAATTTTTGAAGGGTACAACTATCCTTCGTGGAGTTTAAGTTTATTTTAACCTGTGCAATAATATATTTTATGTACTGGATTAAGTTATAAAATATAAATAATTGTCATGCGCTCAATCATCTAACTACCCAACATATTAAACATTATACACTCATAATTATCAGAAATCAAGAATTTCAAGTGGCATCATGTGAACTTCCTATTGGTTGCATTCATGGATCCAGACAATGATCAACAAAATTATATATATATATATATAGAATTTAAAAAGAAAAAAAAAATGAAGGGGGTTCTTGTTAGGTTTGGAATATTCGGATTGCTTATCTGTGTATATGCGCTGGTTCTTGAGTCAAAACCACAGAAAATTTGATGCATAAAACAAAACCTTTTTCTTGTGTGTGTGTGTGTGCGTGTCTGTTTGTGTAATTGTTTGGATTTGAGGTTTGGACCAAAGCAGCACATGCGCTTTTCTTGGTCAAGTCTCGAATTCGATACTTCTTTATTATTTATTAAAATATAAATTAAAATAAATTATATTGACATCCTCTTATGTTAAACTAAAACATATAAGTATTTTTATTTTTTGCAAAATTATGGTTATACCTTTTTGAGAGAAAAAAATGCAAGCAACCTCCTTATGATATTGCAAATGAGCAAATTATTTTCTTATGAAAAAATAAATAACGATTTACCTCCCTATATTTTTTAAAATACAGCAATTTACCTTCCCCTGTACAGGGGGTAAATTGCTATAATTTTTTCATAGGGAGGTTATGTACTCATTTTCAATATTACAGGGGGATAAATTGCTATTCACCCCTTTTTGAGGTTATAGTTGTAATTGTAACTTCGTTAGTTTCCATTAAGTTTCTGTCCAAATTTTATGGTGAACCGGCCAAATATCCTTTTAAATTATAAATTATTATTTTATATACCTTTTTAAAAAATTAAAATATTTTACAGACTAATATGCCTTTATGAAATCATTTACTTTCACGCACTCTCAATTTTTTTTTACATTTTCCATACATTTTTTTCAAAAAAGTAATCAATCAGGGTAAAGTAGTAATTTTCAAATCACCATATAGACGCTGCATAATTATTTTTCATTTTAGAGGAGTATTTATAATTTTTTAAATAATAAAAAAATATTTATAATTATATTAAATCTCTAGTTATATTTACCCTATTCTTGATGATGTCAATTTTTCATTGAAGTAATTACATAAACATGTAAAAGCCAAGTGAGAATATGAATTGCTTAAGGATAATTACACTCCTTTTTTTTAAATTTTAATATAATTACACATAAACTCGTACATTATAAAAAAATATAATATTTAATTATAATTAATTATTATAATTAAAGTTAAATAACAGTAGTAAATAATCATTAATTATGACCATGCAATATTTATTAATCGTAATTTTTTCGAGTGTGGCTAACAAATATTTTTTACCATGGTTGGAAAAATATTTATTAATTAAGTTTCAGAATCTTGATATACAAAAGAAATAGAATAAATATTAATTCTATCCAAAGAATCGAAAACTATTTATTCTTTTTTCTTATAAAAATTCAAAATTAAGAGTTTTGCTAATTAATAAGTAGATAAATAAATAACAGAAATTTGTGCACGTGCTTAAAGCGGAGCGAACGGAATGAAACTCTTTTTTAAAAAAAAAGAAAATACAAAGACAATAATTTACACATACAATACGAAAAATATAATATGTAATCATAATTAATTATTATAATATAAAATTAAATTATTATTATAAGTAATCATTAATTATAATCACGTAACAAAAAAAAAAATATCCTACTTTATTGGTGCACAGAGTTAACGATTTGGTCTTTTTGCAATAAAATATCCACCAATCGCATGGCTCTCCTATTCCCACGGAAAGTGCGGTCGCTGTTCTCACTGTAGACAACCCGGGCCCCTCTTGCTCGTTCAGACTTACATATACCAGGCAAAGATTGCATGAATGCGTCCTCACTTTTCTTGCGTTGGGACTCCAATATGTTATTCTTTTATATTTCTAAAAAATACATATAATTTTATTTATAATTCTATAATTTTAATAAAATTTTATTTTTAAAATAAGTACTTTATTTTTCAAATTATTTTATCGTCTATACTCTCTTATTATTGCAGAGACGACTGTAATATAAAATTCTGTACTGAGTTAAAAAAATAATTTAATTAAAATGTAGAGGTTATATTAATTAAATAATATTTTGGAATAAGTAAATAATTTCCATTTGCATGGGAAATATATTAAAATAATAGTTATTATATTGTTCCAAAAATAATAAATTAAAAAAGAAAAAGGGAAAATTATTAGTAGTGGTGACAGGAAATGTACGATTTTATGCAATTGCTTTTTCGATGCACAGCTGGAATTGGCGGATCACAGCTGGCGCAGTGTACGGGAATGCAGCGGAATATGCAGCTACTCCGTCGCCGTTTTGCCTCTTCTGCATTTCCATTTTCCACCTCTACCATATAAATATATCTGATACTTTAAAATTTACTTACATATAATAAATAGATTTTATGTTGGTTAATTTTATCGAATTTATTGTTATTAATAAAAATGATTAATAAAAAAATTATATTTACCATTAATTGTATTATTATATATTAAATAATTTTTTTATAATTAAATTATCCTTATATATCTTCATGTGTTAATACATGTGGTGTAATTATGCTAGTTTAAAGATTACTTTTAATATTCTCGATGTTTGTTTTCATTTAGCAAGTAGATATTTCCGTTCGTCAAAACTCACTGAAATTACTGCTATTAGCAAAAGATTGAAAAAATATCCATTTGATTGACTTATTGTGCGCCAAATGAGTACTCTTTGATCAAACTAATGATAAAAATATACCACCTCATATGCACTAATATGTAAAGATATATTAAAGGGACTTTGATCAGAAAAATTATTTTTTTGACTTACAATAAATCAATAATAAGTCAATTGGATAATTATGAATTTTCTTTCGATTTTATTGTTGATATCTGCAAATTCAATGAGTTTTATTAATTAGGTGATTTATTTATCAGATAGAAATATTATTATGAGTATAAAAAATATTAGATGTAATTTTTCAAACTATACTAAATCATTCGCAGGTATATTAAATTTTAGAAAAAGGCCATGTAATTTTCTAATATTCATTTTTTCCCTTTATGAAAAAAAAAATTAAAAAGGTGGAATAAATTTGTTCGGGGTCGAGGCTGAAAGCAAAAAGTGTTCACATGATGAATGTCGGTTTTGGCCTTCTCTTTTTCTTTTATGCCTCATGGGTCCCTGTTGAGTTTTTTTCTGTTCTTTGGGGGTAGGGTGTTAAAACGTTCTATTTGATAGATTTTGTGCTTCAAGGAAATGGAAATTTTTGTCAAATTTACAGAAACGTCCCTGGGTTCAAATTTACATTTCATTTTGGGACAGGTGAGTTTTTTTATTTAAATTTTTAACGCTTTGAATTTATTACTTATATATGGAAAGTCATCAAAACATTCGAATATTATGGAGGATTATAAAAAATAGGGATAATTACACTCCTTTTTTATAAAGTTTAGTATAATTACACATAAATCTTTTGTGGTTTTGGAAGTTACATTTAACACTCCTGAAGTTTGCTTCTATCTAATAATAAATCACCTCGTTAGTCAAAATTCACTGAATTTGCTAATATTAACAAAAATTAAAGAATGAAAATTAATATATACCCTCGATATACTTATTACTAACTTATAGCAGGTCAAGCATTTTTTTCGACTAAACTATTCTTATAATGGTGAGATATACCTCCTCACATGCATCAACGCGTGAAGACATATAAGGGCAATTTAGTTATAAAAAAATTTATTTGACCTGCAATAAAAATTAGTAATAAGTTAATCGTGGGTAATATAGATTATTTTTTTAATTTTTTATTAATATAAGTAAATTCGGTGAATTTTTTACTAATAGTGGGATTTATTTATTAGATAAAAGCAAACCTCATAGGTGCTAGATGTAATTTTTCAAACTATTGGGGGTCTATTTATAATTACACCAAACTTTATGAGAGGAGAATGTAATTATCCCTAAAAAATAATACATTAAAAAACATAAAAGATAAAATACGATATTCAATTTATGATTTTATTCAAGTAAAAATAAAACGTTATTTCAATACAATAGATGCAAAATTTTACTAATAAAGATAAATTATAATACTCTTATGAAATTTATCACAATTAGAATTATTCCTGCATTGTTTAAAAAACTACAAATACATTCATAGGATCAACGAATTTATAACAAATACTCCCTATAATGGGCTGGCACAAGGAGTTTTTTTAAACAATTTTTAATTTTTTAAAAATTTAAATTTTAAAATAATAAAAAAAATATTTATTGATTACGATAAATTTCAAGGAGCCTGTTTATAATTTATCTTTATTTTAAATTAAAGGAATAATTACAATCTTTATCTTGAAGTTTGATGTAATTACACGTAAATCTCTGTGATTTGAAAAATTACATCTAATACCTATGAAGTTTGCTCCCGCCTAATAAATAAGTCCCTTCTGTTAGTTAAAATTTACTGAATTTATTGAAATTAACAAAAAAAATAAGAAAATATCAAGCTTTACCCTCGATTGACTTATTGTAGATCATATAATTTTTTTATGACTAAATTACCCTCACACATCTGCATTCACTAATGCATATATATTCATTGTTATAAGGATAGTTTAGTTCGAAAAAAATTATTTGACCTGTAATAAGTCGATATAAGTCAATAATGGGTAAATAGCAATTTTCATTCAATTTTTTTTAATATCAACAAGTTATAGATTTATTTGTTAAAAGAAAATAAATATTAGAAATACTATATATAATTTTTTCAATTATAAAAAATTTATGTATAATTATACAAAAAATTTAAAAAGAAGGGATTGTAATTGTGTCCAAATTAAAAGCATGGTACAGTCTTTCTTTGTCAATTGCTTTCTACGAGACGGGAAAAGGTCAGCATCACCAGTTGAACACTGGTCAACTCACTAAAACTGCAAAATTTCAAACCAGTGGCAAAATCGTCATTTGGCTTTTCCCATATTGCGAAAATTTCTCCAATTCCCAAGTGGTCAAACCAGAGTCCACCTCGCCATGTCGAAAAGGTTAGCAAATCAGGAATTCCCCAATTCTTCAGGGTTATATTCGTCATTTCCTCTCTCCTTATAAGTACCCAACACTTCGCTTTCCGGGGCACTCCCACCATCACCCCCGTCCCTCTCTCTCTCTAAAAACTTTTTTCGAGCAACTCTTCTGCGTTTCTCCACACTCGCAAAAAGCGAGAATTTCGAAAGGGGAAGAATCGAAGGACGGCGCTGCTTGGAAGCTCGGGCGGCCGTTTCGGGTTGCTTTCACTTGGAAACGGGGAATCATAGTTTAGGTGCCTAAACGGGAGTTTGCGGGAAAGTTTGATTTTTGAAACCGCCGCCTTGTTTTGATCACTGGGAGCGAAGGCTTTCTCTTTGGTTTCTGGAGGAGATGGTTGATTGAATTTGGGTTCCGGTTACTCGAAAAGGCAGTAACAGGAAAAAGGTTTGTGAAAGGAAAGGCGTTTGTTTATGGGGAAGGTGGGGGTAGCCTTGGCGGCGGGGTGTGCGGCGGCGGCGTGCGTGGTGGCGGCCGTGATGGTAGGGAGGAGTGTGAGACGGAGGAGAGGCTGGAGGAGGGTGGTGAGGGTGCTTGAGGAGCTGGAGGAGGGATGCGCCACCACTGTGGGGCGGCTGCGCCAGGTTGTTGATGCTATGGCGGTTGAGATGCACGCGGGCCTGGCCTCTGAGGGCGGGTCTAAGCTTAAGATGCTTCTCACCTATGTTCACGACCTTCCTACTGGGTAAAGCTCAGATGCTCAAGTGTTTATTATGTATGTGTGTGTAGCTGTGTATGCGTATGCATCTGCGGCGTATGTCTTAATTGAATTGTGGTTGGTTTTGTACTTGAGTGTGCTGCAGTGGAGTTTAAGTATGCGTTTCTTGGTTGGCATTGAACTTATTTTGGAAATGGTGAATGAAAAATTCAATTTTTAAATATTTCTGTTATATTCAATATTTTCCGTTTCTTCTGATAGTTTAATTTCCGGGCAGACTTAGTTTCAAGCAAATTTCAGGAATGCTAAATGGCTTGTGGCGTTCTTGAATATCTTTTATGTTTTATGCGGACCAACATTTGGAATGTGCTTTCCGTCTGTGTTACTTTTTCTTTTACTTTCATCGGAAGTTCATTATCCGCTGCTTCGGAGGTCTGTTCCTTTTCTTCTCTTGTAGAGTTGCCATTTTAGTTAAATAGTCTATGAGTAGAGAATCATGTGCATACGCTGATCTGTATCATCCCATAGACCGAATAATCCGTGTGACAGGGTTCACTAGGGTTGTATTTTTCTGTTTTAGATTAGTCTATTCCAAAGGCAAATTGATTCTCTGAAAACAAATAATTTCCATTAATGTGCTAGTGCAATCTATCTGTTCGCTTGTTGTTACTTGCCAACAGGGGCGTGTAATATTAATGAGAGTTGAGACACGTTAGTCGACATGTTTTTCCTTTCGATCTTTTGCGTTCCTAATCCTTTCCTACGTGGAGAATAACCATTGAGATTACGGAAAGATTTTTAGTTGGAAACTTCTTTCTTATTGTTTAAGTGAGTTGCTTTATGAATCTCCTATCATACTGAAAGTTTCTGGTTGGAAGATCACATACTTTCTACTTATATTGTAATGTAAAGTCATTAAGCCTTCTTTTATTCTCGAGATGAGGATAATTTAATTGTTCTTGCCTTATCTGTTGCTCTAAATTGTAATAGTTTAGTTTGAGATTCTGATTGGTCATATTGTCATGATTGCTTCAGTTCAGCTTTGATATTGGTAATTCAATGCCAAACATTTGCTTTCATATCTGGGATTCCATTGTACTTGATTTTATGAGCTTTTTATTTCACTGTTGAAAATTCAAACAGCTCCTCTTTTGTAATAGGTGTTATTTGCTGACCAAACTTCTGCTTTTTCCTTCCAGCAATGAAAAAGGGATTTATTACGCCCTAGATCTTGGTGGTACCAATTTCAGGGTTCTGCGGGTTAAGTTGGGAGGCCAAAGGTGCATCATTGAGCATGATGTTGATCTGCAACCTATTCCGCAACATTTGATGACAAGCAGTAGCGTGGTAGCTGAATTTTCATATTGTTGCCTTTTGAGTTCTGGAAATTAATACGTTTTGGGATTTGAAACATCTGATGTTATTCTCTTCAATCCTACTTTCAGGAGCTTTTTGATTTTATAGCGACATCATTAAAGGATTTTGTTGAAAGGGAAGAAAATATTTCTGAACCTTCACAAAGGGAAAGAAGAGAACTTGGCTTCACATTTTCATTTCCAGTGAAACAAACTTCTTCTTCTTCAGGAACTCTGATGAAGTGGACGAAAGGATTCTCTATCGAAGACGCGGTTTGTTGCTTTTTTTTCCCTTTCCTTTGTCCCTCACAAATCATCCGCATTCGTCATTGCAACAATTTGTAGGTTTGGTAAAACTGTTTTCCATTTCGATATCCTAAAGTATGTGTGAAAGAGTTTAGTATATTCTTTGTAATACGTATATCTTTCTTATTTACAATTAAGGAACTTGTCTTAAAGAGTCACAAGTTCCTATTGCGGTTGGTTTTATTGCTGCCCCCCTCAAGTCTAGATTGCTTGTTTTAACTGATGCCTTTTAAGGAGTTGCATGTGACTAAGTATTTAAGGATCATGAAAGATATTTTTGCTTAGATTAAATGATTATCTGATTCACTGATTTATCAGTCCTTGTGGTGGGTGAGATGAGAACTCATGTGTGCAATTTATTGCAGGTTGGTAGAGACGTTTCTCAGTGCCTTCAGGAGGCCTTGTCCCGAAAAGGATTGGATATGCAAGTGACTGTCCTTGTAAGCCCTCTACTTTGTCTGTACCTACGCATACTAATTTTCATGTTGTATTTAAGGAGAAGGCATTGGGAAAAGGCTGTGAAATCCCAATTGCAGCGTGAGTGTTAGTCGAGGGAAAGATAGAGGCTACATGAATTTCTTTTCTGTTGTGGCTTAGCCTGAAGGAGATGCAATGGAACTTGCATATGTGTCAGATTATGTTTGTTGAATTATTCTAAGTATGGATTCAAGATTTTTCTTTTACCATGATTCAACTTGATTTTTTTCCATTTGTCACCAAGTTAATGTTGACCTATCTGTTACTGACGAGGAAGAGCAAGTAATATGCCTGGTAACCATTAGACAACTATTGTTTTTTATGTTTAAGTTGTCAACTTTCTTCATGATTATCTTTCAGCTTCTAGCAATTTAGCATGTTCTTTATTTCATCAAGTTTGTCCACGTTTCTGTTGCCTGACAGAAAGGACAAAGAGTTAGTGTGCTTGAACTTCATGAAGAATAATTTCAGGACATACCATTTGATTTAGGTTGAAAACTTTTTGTCATGATTTTCTTTTCCGAGGGAAATAATTATTTGCTTTCTTTGTGTTTATCTATGATGTCAACTATCTTTAATATGGTGTTGTCTGCTTCATGATCTGAGTTTTATTTCTGGAAGCTGATGAAGGAAATTTTCTTTTGTCAGTTTTTATGTATTTCTCTGGTGTTACTTTATGGAGTGCAGTGCTTATAGTAATATGATCACATGATTCAAAGTTTACTCTTGTTTAAGCAGATTAATGATACTGTGGGAACCTTGGCTCTTGGTCATTATCATGATGAAGATACTGTAGCTGCTGTGATTATTGGAACAGGTACTAATGCCTGTTATTTGGAGCGTGCAGATGCGATCATTAAATGCCAAGGTCTTCTTACAACTTCGGCGGGCATGGTATTTTTTCTAGCGTGTTTGATTGGGCTGTATTTATTTTTGATATTGCAGATTTGCTTAAGTTTTCTTGTTTGTTTTACATTGTTCAATGGTTTTCTTAATTTAAATAGGTAATCAACATGGAATGGGGAAATTTTTGGTCATCTCATTTGCCGAGAACACCATACGATGCAGAATTGGATGCTGATAGTCCTAACCCAAATGATCAGGTGCTGTTACCTAATTCAACAATTTATCATGTAAATTTTGGCTTGATTCTTTATATTGGTGTGCGGCTGATGAGAATCATGCTGCAGGGTTTTGAGAAAATGATATCAGGAATGTATCTAGGAGACATTGTGCGAAGAGTAATTCTTCGGATGTCTCAGGAATCAGATGTTTTTGGACCTGTATCTTCGAAATTACACGAGCCTTTCATCTTGAGGTGATAATTTCATTTGTAGTCTTCATATCTTGTTGTCACCATTATAATGCTGTGTGAAGAAGCACAAGTACAACCACACTAGCTTATCATGCTGATGAATGCTCTTCCACTGGTTAATGTTTGAATGCTCTAAGGAAAACAATCATGAAAAGTTACATGCATCCTCCTTGTGCATGATTTCTAGATGAGTGATATAGGGTGTCTTTTGGCAAATTGAAGAAAGAATACCAACAGACTGGTTGATGAATTGAACTTTAGATATGGGTTTCGGTGTTCTTTTGCCTGGAGTTTGCCTGAAACTCAATTAAATCTGGTCACCGGTAAAGCTTTAAAATCCATGCTAACTTGAGGGGTTTAAGAAAATCTTTGTACATAATAAGAGTTAGAAGTGACAGTTGGAAGCTATACTTAATTTAGGATAGTTATAAGTTTGTGGCTCAGTCAGACTAGTCTTGTGCTATTGGTGCCTGCAAAGATGAAAGATGGATTTGGTAAAGCAAATTGGTGACTCTTCTATCTTTTATTTTCCTATCACTTCTAGTCTCTCAATTATACATGTATTACTGTGCGAATAAGTGACCTCTCTGTCTTTTCTTTTGTCACCACTTTTATTCTATTACATATGTGTCGTGAGAGCTCTAAGATTACAACCAATACCTACTTGACTGCATTCGGTTTATGAGTAAGTATATGCTTAGCGGATAACTGTGGAATCTGAGTGGAGAAGAAAGAGATAAATGGTTAAGTATATTGTTCTTGCAATCTGATTTACATGGATGGCAGTAGGGTAGGTTTCACCGTACTTAGACCCATCCATCCACTAGGGTTCAGATTCTTTCTGCACTTTTTGTTATTGAAGAAAGGAAACTGAGCCAATTTTGCGGAAAATTTTCATAACCTGCAAAACTATAAAGGTAATGCATTCCTCACAGTGTTGCATGCTTCAGTTTTGCATAATTGTTGATGTACCCTCAATATACCTTTTTATTTTACGTTTTTGTTGAAATTATAAGACACTTTAACTTGGTTTTATATTATGCTATGTATGTGAATTTATGGATTGGTAAATGGACAAGCGTTTTGCATATATATGCATATCGAAGGTACACACATTGACCCAGATATATGTCTAGATTATTATATACCTATTACTACATTGGCGGACTGGGCAATCCATGCCTAGACCCAGTCTGTCCAAAATATTTGAACTTGTAAATTTACTAGGCAGCCAATTGTTATCCCTATCTAGACCCATGGGGGCCACTTTATACATTAGACAAGCCCCATGACTTACCTATCTTCATATTTTTGGTCGAGAGATATCTTGACTGTAAGTTATGTTAAGTGTGACCTAACAAGTAACATTATAGTGAAATCTGATGCCGATAAGTTTTATATCGTCCTAAAAATGTATAGCAGCCTGAATGTCTGCTAATAAATCAGTTCCCCCATTGGTCCTTATTGGGCAGGTGTATGTTTCTTTTTGTTGATGTCTTTGACATGTGGAATTATTTTCTCATCAGTTCCAAACTTTTCAGGACACCTATGGTTGCTGCTATGCATGAGGATGATTCCTCCAACTTGAATGAGGTTGCGCAAATATTGAAAGACACTCTGGAGGTGGAACTTTGTTCATTCCAGTTTCTCTCCCATGCACTCAAAATACTCTAAAGATCCATATCCCTGGTTAAGCACTTATTCTTGTTAGATTGATTTCCTTGCCTTTCAGATCCCTGATGTTCCTCTTAATGTTCGGAAGCTTGTCGTGAAGGTATGCGATGTGGTAACCCGCAGAGCAGCCAGATTGGCAGCGGCTGGTATTGTGGGAATATTAAAGAAGATTGGCAGGGATGGGAATAGTGGAATGACAGGTGGTAAAACCAAAGGTGGAAGCCGAATTAAGATGAGAAGAACGGTAGTAGCAGTGGAGGGAGGCTTATACGCAAACTATACAATGTTCAGGGAGTATCTGAATGAAGCGATGAGGCAAATATTAGGCGAGGATGTGGCTCCTTATGTCATACTTAACGTGACAAATGACGGATCAGGTATTGGAGCAGCACTCTTAGCTGCCTCTCATTCAGCATCAACCATTACGGAAAACACAAATTTTATAGTTATATGAATATACATAATACATATAGCCCCTGTAAATTTGTAGAAAATATATCTTACCATAAAGCGGCTTGCCGGAGGGAGGGAGGGTTTGTGCATATATGTCATAGTAGGTTGATATCATAGGTTACAATTTCTCAATGATATTTGGGAATTCATTTAGAATATAAGAAGGCTAAGGAATTGTCAAATCTCATTTTGTGTCTTCCAGTTTGTGTAATAGGTACAGGTTAACTATGGTCTGAAGTATTGAGTTCAATTCCATTTATTCATTTATTTATTTCATTTTGACATTATTGATACATTTGTTTAGCTGTGCTCTTTCATCTTCCACTAATAAGGGTGCCTACTTAGGCTGGCTCATGTACAAGGTAAGTAACGCATGGCTTTAACTATAACTAACCCGGAACTTTTAATTGCTTATCCAGCAAAATCTGTGTCAACTTTGAATGCTGTGATGTGGTCTGCCAACAATGTTTTCAAACAGGGACTGATGATCATATTAACACGATCACCAGTCTCGAATGGATGATTTCTGAGTTGAGATCTAGTTAGTTGAACTGACTGAGATTGATGGAGTCTAAGAGTGTTGTTGCTCGTAGTGAATGGGTGGAGACTTGGGAGGTTATGTATTTATAGGGTGATGCCTGGTGATAGAGATTGGGAGCACAGGGCTGAGGGCTGGCTCACTGCTGTGGCTGTGGCTGTAAAGAGACTGATTTTTTTTTTTTCTTCTCAAGTATGTTTAACAAGTTTCTTAGTTTTTTTTTTTTTTTTTTAATTTGCGGACGAGATTTAAGTATCTGAAAAATCAAAATCAATCAATTTTAATTTTAGATGTGTCCTATCTATATAGCCAATTCAAGTTTAAATATTAAGAAGTCCTTCCGGTCATTAGTGGGTGGATTACATCTATAAAATATATAAAAAAAGAAGAATCAATAAATTAATGGATTACGTATACTAATGATAATTGTTGCTTATATATATTTTATAATACATCGATTCAATTAATAAATTAATACGATTAATCTCAGTAAAAAAATTACATCAATTTAATAAATAATTAAGAACAAATAAAATAAATAATTATATGAAACGGGATAAATACTTTACATATTCAATTGAATTCGAATCTATGAAGTTAGCATTCTAGGTTAAGACATTGTTGGATTGCCGCTCATTTTGGATGCCATAATCCGAGTGATTCATTTTCACTTGAGGAATAATTTGTAATCAACGCTGAAAATTAATGAAGGATTAATATGATTGAGACCAATTTAAAGATTTTGAAAATTGAGTCAATTCTGGACAACACATATATAGGATATAGAGATATATGGTACATCCAAAATTTATCTACCATACTTGAATATGATTGAGAAATTTTCCCAAATATCTATCAATTTCAACTATAAGTGAAATTGTATGCTACAAACATCTTGAGAATATAGCAATACTAGAGTTTGTGAGACAGGACGGATTTAACTCCAAAAGATATTCAAACAATTCAGTCTCTGTACCTTAATTAATTAGCCATATATATTTGAAACATTGCTATTATTAACAAAAATAGAGTTGAATAATTTTTTTGTTATTTCGTTTATGATTCTGCATAAGCTGATTTTAGGTGTAATAAAATAGGAATATTGATGCTGTTAGTAGGCGTTACGTATGCATATATTTGGTTATCCTCTTTTTATTCTATTTCACTGATTTTTTTCTCAGTAAATTATATGTTATTTTTATTTAGATTTTGACAAGTGTATATAAAACTATTTTATCTTAGATAAATTATTCATGACATAACTTATATTTTTTCTATTGTTAATACTGTCGTATTAAATTTTATATTATCTACAATTACTCATTTTCATATAATAATATTTGAATTAGTTATAATATTTATTTGTTATAAAGGATATAAATTTTTGACGAAAATTCTCTCCGTCTCAGAGTTCGAGTTGTAACCCGTCTCTTTTTTTGGTTTAGTAAATTGAGACGAAATATTAAATCCTTAGATAACCTATCTTCAGTTTATGATTTTATTTTAGAAATTCAAACAAATTTTAATCCAATTCTTTTCCTCCCTAACTTGTGAAAATATGGGACAGGTTTGTTTCTGTCTCTACGGGACAGGCACTAAACCTTCAAGTAAATATCTGATCTTCAAAATCTAATACGGACAATAAATTTCATTATGACACTAATAATCAGTTGCAATCTCCAAAATCTAATAGAGTTAACGATTGTTTCTAAATTATACAGCAATTTTAGATTTTCAAGATACATAATAGACAGAAATATAACTTCTTTCAGAAATCAATTACATAAAACCAGAATTTCATTACAGGTTTCCGGCAACCAAACAAGAGGGGAGAGAGAATGTAGTTAATCATCAACATACTTACTTAATTAGAACAGTAATTCTAGTCATAAGGGCTAACAAGAATTGCTCAAAACAACCATCAAAACTCTATAAAAAGGGGTTAATTAGCTCTTGAAACAAAACCAATTCTCCCAAAATAAGTGATTTCTTGATAATTATGGAGCCAAAATCCCTTTACATGCTCTCATGCATTCTCCTCATTTTTCTTCTCAACCCTTTCTCATTGATCACTCGTGCAGATCCACCTCATCATCTCGATGCACAAAAACCGTCAGCTATGGATTTCCTGAAAACCCTAATCGGAGCCCGGAAAGGAACAACATCTAAGGGCATCCCTCAACTCAAAAAATATCTTTCACGCCTTGGATACATGAACGATAACAATCATACAACACCAGCAAATCAGACAAATGATTTCTTTGACGATAAATTAGAGTTGGCTATAAAACGTTACCAGACATTCTTCAAACTCACAGTAAATAGGATTATGGATGACAATACTGTCACACAAATGTCACGCCCCCGATGTGGGGTGCCTGATTTCAACCTCAACACAAGCAACGAGCTCTTCCTCCAAATCCCAACCTCAGCCTCACACTATACTTTCCTTCCTAATAAGCCCACATGGCCTCGCACAAAGAGAAACCTCACCTATTCATTCCCGGTGATTGCACGGCGGGATGTATATCCCGCCATTGAGCATGCAACCGAACTATGGGCCTTTTTTTCGTCCTTTAAATTCTCGTACACACAAAATTATGATCGGGCTGACATTAAGATCAGTTTTCAGTATGGGAATCATGGGGATGGATATCCTTTTGATGGGCGTGGAGGAATTTTGGGGCATGCTCTTCCACCGACTATTGGTATACTTCACTATGATGCAGATGAGAACTGGGTGAATGGTGAAACACCGGGTGCATTTGATTTGCAGACTATAGGGTTGCATGAATTAGGACATATTCTTGGACTTGGGCATACTAATGATGTTAGGGCCATCATGTATCCTAATATGGACCCGGGTGTCAGAAAAGTTTTGGGACAAGATGATATGGACGGAATTAAGGCATTGTATCCAAACTAGCCCTCAAACAAAATTAAGAAAAAGAATAAAATCTTCTTGTTACGACAACATATTGAAAATTAAATAGTTTCATTATTTAATTTGGATAATTGGCAATGTTCTAGTGTTGGTTCCTCATTTAATTTAAATTTTATGACGTTGTAAATAAGGATTAAATGTATTTTTGATTCCGTAATTTAATTTATTTGACGGTTTTTTAACTACAAGAAAATAATTCAATAGCTACGAAAATTTGTAATGCTAAAATTTCAGCCAATCACAATACAAGCCCCAATTTGAAAAGTCGCATGCCTGGTATGTGACTTTTTCCGACGAGTGACTCAACTTTTCGACCAAATTTGTACCAAAATTGAGATTTTTTCAGTTTTATGGGACGAAAATAGAACCCTAGTAACTTAAGAGACTAAAACGAGAATGACCTGAAGTCAGGGGACGGAAATTACCTTTAATCCACTATGTAAAATTTAGCAAATTTAAAATTATATTATCTTATCAAATATTATTTTTTTCATAGATTCCAGAACCCATAACGAAGTTAACGACTTTATAAGAAAGTTGGCTCATGGCCTGTCGACATGTTTATTGCTATAAAGGGTATTTTCTAAATGAATTCAAATTCCATACTTTGGAGTATGGGCATTCTAAAGCAATATCAAACTATGGTGTATGTGTTTTGGGGAGTATCTATAATAAATATGAAGTGGATTATTATGGAATTTTGGAAGAAGTTATAGAATTGGAGTATTACGGTATAAGACGTGGGGTTGTCTTACTTAAGTGTCATTGGTATGATACTTTTCATAAAGGACTTAAATGACACACATCGGGTCTTGTGAAAATTAACCATAAATTGACATGACCTTTTTATATTGGCTTTCCAAGCTCAACAAGTCTATTTCATAAATTCTCCGAGCACCAAAGAGAGGCATTATTGGTGGGAGTGTGCAAAGAAAAGGCTACTGGTAAATCTGACGTTCAGTAAGTTGAAGGACAAGACGAGAATATTGAGCAAAGAGCCGATATTGCTTTTCAAGAGGTGAGGCATCCGATCCACACAGAATTGATTGAGATGAGATCAATATTGTTTTGGATGGTGTGGTAGAAGAAGTAGATGCAAAAGAACTTTAGGGACTTCAACATGGCATAAATTTCAGTGAAGTCACAATAAAGGCTGAAGATCATTGGTAAGGAGAAGAAGAATTCGAACTAGAATATGAACAAAAAAAAATATGATTCAAATGAAATTGATGAGGATATGGACACTAATAACTGAATAACTCTAGTATTGAATATTAGAACTCCATAAGGTGTGTGATTATAGTCAGCCTACAATAATATGTCCTGCCCAAATTAAGAACTTAATTAACCTAAATATGAATTTAATGATAGGAAATTCCTGTATAACCCTTGCTGTTGAAGGACATACGTAATTAATGTGCAAGTCACATGTGATTTTCTGATTAAATTTGATGGGGTTTAATTATTAAAAGACGAAAAAACCCTTCATTAAGGGCAAAAAAGATATTTTGCAAAGATCCGTGCATGAGATCGCAGATCGGGTCGCTGGGACCCACCCCACGGGTTGACCCGGACTCTGGAAGTAGCTACACACCGCATGGTTGGAGTTAGGAACGCCCAGATCAGGACACGTGGATACATCTACAGTGTTCAGTTGGATCCTATAAATACTTCAGATCTGACTCAATTGAGGTAACTGGCATTTATTACCCATTGACTCTTTGACTACAGATCACATATTTCTATCTCGACACCAATAACTAATTTGGGCGTCAGAGGATTTTCGTTGGGAACGAACCTGACTAGTCTAACATACCTGTTTCATTTCTCAGGACCCATCACATATTGAATTAATCAAAATTTTAAAATTATATGACTAAATTACAAAAATTAACTTATGCAGAACTAAAAATACTATCTGTAAAATAACTAAAATTGTATTTTTTTCCCTTAAGGATGGACACGGAAATAATTGCAATTAAGAGATATAAATAAGTTAGTTGATGAACAAGAAACTAGACAAACATATAGATAACTAGCCCATACTTAAATTTTATCCTAGAAAATTTAGCCGATTTAATTAGTAGTAATAATCTATCATGAAGTTAATCAATAAAATAATTTATAAATGATAAAAAGATTCAAAATTAAGAAAATTAATAATCATTTTGTCAACACTAATTGGGTGTTTGGCTAAGCATATTTAAAAAATCGGATAGGCTCAGTCACGTACATTTTATAAGATATTTTTAGAGCTTATAAAAGAAGTTAAAATTTATTTTAAATTAAACATAAATTCGTTAAATGTTTGGAAAATATAAAATCATGGAAGCTATAAGATGTACTTAGTTATGAAAAATATATAATTAATTTGAAGAAAGTTGTTAATATCATAATTAGAAATAAATTGGCAATTCTTCTTCTTTTTTTTTGTTTTTTGGAAATTCTTACGTATAATCTCATAATATTTTAATTTTATAATTTATTGTATCTTTTCTTAAAAAATTTACCAAACACTAAAAAATACGCTCTTGTGCTATTAACACACAATATGATTTATACACATACATATATGTAAAACAAAGACTTAATTATATTTAGACCCTATCTAAAAATACGAAATAATACTTTTCTCCTAAAAAAATTTAAAATTACATTTACATCATCTTTGAAAATTCTCCATTTATACATGACCACATTCTGTTAGGGTTTGGACGTAAAATATTGAGTTAGAAAAAAAAATACGTAGATTTTCAATTTGTCTCTCATTTATTATATTCTCATGTATATTTTTGTACTTATAATAAATGGATAAATAATATATATATATATATATATGAAATGGGGTTAATATCATTATATTTTTATCCTTATAAATACAAAATTATCACATGGGAATATAAATGAGGGCTAAAATTTAAAATATGTAATATTTTTGCAAATCGTCAATATTTTTCATTCAAACCCTAATAAAAAATAATTAAGTATAAACAATGAATTATTTAGAAGGAGTATAAGTGTAGTTTTAAAACTTGTATGTGGCAAAATATAATGTTAGCATGTTTAGACAGGGTCTCACTGTAATATACTCAAACTTTGCTGATTCGTGACCTTATTTAGGAGCTGAATCATGGGAGTCCAATAACTATATAAATTGAGGAGCTACTTTGTAGCAAAATTGGAGTGAATTTCGTATCAATTATTCCTAATTAATTGATCTATTACCATCTCATTTCCTCCTTCCTCTCTCTCTCAAACTCAGCAATTAAACAGAATTAAGCACCCCTGGACAAGTATAAAAGCACATCAATCTTTTCCAAAGACCACAACAAATTCTACAAATTATCAACACTTTGCAATCACTGTCACACAAGGAAAACATCATGGCCCCCAAAGTTTCTTACACTTGTTCATCCATGTTCTTTCTCCTTCTCTCCCTCTCTTCTCTCTACATTTCCCATGCACATTACCCACAAAGTAGTGAAGAAAACAGACCTTCACCCCTCAGTTTCTTGACCAAACTGATCGACACAACCCACAAAGGGCACGAGGCCGACGGCCTAAGTGAGCTGAAGAAGTACCTCGCCAATCTTGGCTACATAGACCACACCAACCCCACAATTCAAACACACTTGAATGATGATGTCTTTGACGATACGTTAGAGACGGCCGTCAGGAAGTATCAAGAATTCTACAACCTTCAAATCACGGGACGTCTCGATAAAGAAACCGTGAAACAATTGCAAGAACCACGTTGCGGGTTACCTGATTTCCACCCCAACGCAAACCTCACGTCGTTTGTCCATAACTGGACCGGCGCTCTCTACACGTATCTTGGGACGACATGGCCGCCTGGCAAACGAAACCTCACGTTTTCATACCCGGAGAGTTTTAGAGACGATGCTAAGCTCCCAATGGCGCTTGCATTCGGCAGATGGATAACTGTTTCGCCATTCAACTTTGAGTATAGGTCTGACTTCGGTTCAGCTGATGTAAAAGTGAGCTTCGAGACAAGGGATCATGGAGACGGGTCCCCTTTCGATGGGCCTAACGGGATTCTGGCTCACGCGTTCTGGCCGACGGACGGGAGGATGCACTTTGATGCGGAGGAGAACTGGACGCCATACGTTGCCAAAGGGTCGTACGATCTGCAGACTGTTGGGTTGCATGAGTTAGGACACATTCTGGGGCTGGGGCATAGCCAGGATCCGAAGGCATCTATGTTTGCTTATTTTCAACCTGGGGAAAGAAGGGATTTGAATGAGGATGATATTCGAGGAATCCAGACTTTGTACCCCAACTAATCTCTTGTTTTTTTATTTCAAAATTTTACTATAGTGGATCGAAAATAATTAAACTTTGTTCTGTTTAGTTTATCTTTCTTTCTTTGGTTGTCTTAAATAATACATGCATTGCAGGATAAAATCGTGTTTTAGTACCATTAAAAAATGTTAGTTTTGTTTTTGGTATCACAAATTTTGCAAGTTTGGGTTTTGGTACATTAAACAAAAAAAATAAGTATTTTTAGTACCAATTTAACGGTAGAGCCCATATGCTGTACACATGGGTCTTAACGGCCGTCAACCCCACAATTTTGGTGGGAAAAGTCACATGAGTTTGAGAAAATGGAGGAAATTTTAGTCTTCCAATATTTTATAGTGTTATGGTACTATTAAATCATTTCACCTTTCAAAAGTCAAACTCAGGATACATTTTCACCGCAAAATGGTTAGAGGGACAAAAAAAGTTTAGGAATACTAAAATTAAGAAATGAATATGAGGGACTAAAATTTAAAGGACACAAATATAATATTTATCCTAAGATTAAATTGTAAAATTTAATTTGAGCAATAAGACTAAAATTGCATCTTATGTTAGAATAGGTCACAATGTCCAAGATGGAAAAGTACTAAAAAGTCGCATGTTGGGAAATGAATAAAACTTAGTTACGGAATTTGCAACGAAAATAATCACTTTTTCAATTCCAAACAGTATTAGCAACGAATTTTTAATGGAAGGAAGACTACCACAAAAAGTGTACTTGGAAAAGAGTTCCGACAACAAAAGTTCCGTTCCAATTTTATCGGATTTCCCCGAAGGGACGACAACAAAAGTTATTGCTTGGAATTTTTGCACTTAGATATGATATTGTTCTTTTGAAATAAAAGCTAAACAAAAAGAATATTGGATTAGTTTGTTTTAAGTCTAATTCTGCTCATGTATAGTCTCGATCCAACAGGTCAACTGCACTGAGAGATAGTAAGAACTAAATTTAATTAATAAGACATTTAAATCAGTCGGAAAATCCAATTAATTGATACAATTCATGAATATTTCAGTCTATCGTCATAAAAATATTAAAATCATTATATATTAAAGTCCAAAAATCATTACAAGAACTAAATAAAGTAGAATGATGATACATATTACATGCAGTCCAAGGACTAGATATTGTAAAGGATATGATTATCAGACATAGAGCTCAGTATTATTGTATAGGGAATGCGCATCATCAAAACTGATCCAAATTTCATGATCAAGAATCACAAACTTTTCTCCACATTTCAACTACAAATCTGAAGTATGCAACTCTCCATGACTTCTTGAAGATCAAAGTCCCACATGACCCCCAGAACCCCACAATGAATCCCAAAGCCACAGACACATAAAACCAGTTGATTTCAGGTCCAGAACCTGATCCATCTTCTTCTTCACTACTCTTCGGACCTGGATTTCCACCATCGGCAGTACAATTCGTTGGGAGTGGAAGGCCGCAGAGCTCGTTTCCGGTAAAACTGGACGAGCTAAAGCTCTGGAGTTGGGTGCTGACAGGTATTCTTCCCGACAAGTTATTGAACGATAAGTTCAAATAATTCAAAAAGTTGAGATGGGTGATGCTGAGTGGAATCTCACCAGAAAGCCGATTTCTTGACAGATCAAGGGATTCCAGAAGTTCCATTTTACCGATACTAGTTGGGATCACTCCAGTTAAATCATTTCCTGACAGGTTTAACGATCTCAATCCAGCAAGGCTAGTTAGTTCCTCAGGAACTTGTCCTGATAATTGATTGTTTGAAAGATCGATGCTGCTGAACAGTGAAAGAATCGTATCGTATTGGAATTCACTTCCTTTCGTTGCCAAAAGAGCACTCTCCATGAACACACCCATAAAATAAGAATAGTAAGTTTCGCCACTGAAATTTGCCAACTTGCTTTCTGAACTCATCGCTGTCAAATTGCCGACACATGTAGGTATACCACCAGAAAAATCATTTTCTGCCAGGTCCAGGATATGAAGAAAGCTGAGGCTGCAAATTTCTTGAGCAATTTTTCCACTTAACATGTTAGACCGCAGAATGAGAATCCTCAAGCTGGACAGGCTTGTCCCTATCCATGCAGGAACATTTCCAACTAACTTATTTCCAGACAGGTCAAGTTTTATCAACCTTGTGCAGTTCTGTAGAGAATAAGGTATCATTCCGGACAGAGCATTGTCGTATAAGTTCAAAGACAGCAGATTTCCCAAGAGTCCCATGGATCCTGGAATGGTTCCAGATAAATTATTGTTTCCAAGATTTATCACTTGTAATGACGGCCAACTTATCCAGCAGTCGGGAATTTCTCCCGATAATTGGTTTCTGCCGAGATGAAGAATAGTCAAAGAATTCGTCTTATTGCTGCATAAAATACGAGAAATGCCTCCTGAAAATGAGTTGTTCGAGAGATCTAGCTCACTGACACTGTATGATACACGGGGTAACGGACCACTGAACATGTTAGAACTCAAGTACACCCAATTTGGACCATTTATGTCAGGAAGTTCGCCAGAAAGTTGGTTGTGGGATAGATTCATAGAACTTATCATAGATAAGTTCCAGAACCATTTAGGAATCTCTCCAGAGATTCCAGTGCAAGATAAGTCGAGCACAGAAACGCTTTTCTGGGTTTGGAGCCACAAGGGAAGCTGAGTGCCCAAATTCCATAAATTCAGAAAGATAGTGGTCAGTTGGAAGGGTGGAGTCCAATCTTCAGACACTTTTAATGTCAAGGGATTTCCAGAGGCTGAGATTATAGTTAGTTTAGTAAGATTGACAAAGTGATTTTCAGTCACAACACCTTCCAGCATGTTGTTTTCCATTACAAGAACTTCCAAGTTGGAAAGCTGTCCAAAACTCAGAGGAAATGTTCCCGTCAATTTGTTGTTATCTAGTCTCAGTATTGTCAAGGATGACAACCTTCCTAAAGTAACAGGAATTGGACCAGTAAATGAGTTGTTACCAAGATCAAGTGTCTGAATATTCTCAAATTCTCCAAGTTGTTCTGTCAGTTGACCAGACAGACGATTCCCTCTAAGGCCTAATGTCTCCAAAGAAGCTAAAAAGCATTCAGACATACTACTTCCAAAAACTTCGGACAACTCTCCTTGCAATTCGTTGAAAGAAAGTTCAAGAATTTGCAAGTTGCAAAGATTTCCAACTTGCCAAGGAATCTTCCCTGAAAGCTGGTTAGAGGAGAGATCAAGGACTCTCAAAGAGCTCAGATTCGCAATTGAATCAGAAATGCTTCCATAGAGGAAATTGATACTCAAAGAGACAGACTCCAGGTTTCGACAATTGAACAGCCAGTAAGGCAAAGTAGAATTGAACCTATTCTGGGAGAGATCAAGAAACCGGAGATTGGTCATGTTTGTTTCAGCACTTGGAATTGGACCCTCAAAGTTGTTTCTTTGCAGTTGAAGAGATACTAAATTGGTAAGAGTAAAAATCCAGTTTGGAACGAGAGATTGGAATTCGTTACTCGACAAATCCAGGACAGCTAGGGACGAAAAATTAGTAATATCAAGAGGAGCAATACCGTCAAGACCACAACTAGACAGATGCAACTCTATTAAGTTAGGCAACTTGTTTACCACCTGCAACCAGTTGGGCACTTTGCTGAGGTTCACATAGTTAAAGTTCAAGAACTCCAAATGAGAAAGGCCCGACAACCATTCAAGGCTGTCAACCTCTAACGATCCACTCAAATCTAAAGTACGTAAATTTGACAGGTTTCCGAGATGATGAGGAATGATCCCTCGGAATCCAGCATACGATAAGTTGACATACTCTAGACTTACCAATGAACCAAAGAAGCCTGGAATCTGTGTCCCTGTGAAATCATTTTGACTTAAGTCGAGGAACCTCAGATGCTTCAGACTGAGCAGAGAAGGGGCTATTTTGCCTCCCAATCCTGAACCAGAATCAGGGCTCTGGAGGTGGAGCTCAGACACATGGCCGGTCAAGTTGTCGCAGAGGACACCGTCCCATTCACAGCAATCAACCGTTGCGTCCCAAGAGGACAGGAGATTGGAGGGATCGTCTAACTCTTGCTTGAAGCTCAAAAGAGCTTGTTTCTCTCTTTCTCCGCACAATGCAGAGTTGATCAAGCTGATGCTTGCTGTAAAAGTGAGTACGAAAAGCAAGACTGCAGTTGTTCTTTTTGAGGCCTTCATGATGTTCAATTACGGCTGATATTTTGGAAGTAGGAACACATATGTATTGTTCCATGTTTCTAAGTTCAACCTTTCTCCTTTGTCTATTCTGGAAAACTCCATTCAGACAACATAGACCAAGAGGTTGATTGCATTGCAAGAATATAAAAAGATCATGTGCATTTTGTCAAGGTATTATTAGTCTTCTGCATCAGATAAAACAGTAGTCTAAGAATTTATTAGTTTCTTTTTCTATGTTACATTCATGTTCTCTTTAAAATATTTGCATTCACTTATCATGATAGAATCATTTACCTACTTCAGGTGGACTTTTAGTGGAACCAAGAATTTGACACACGGTTTCTATTATTGTTTTATCTCCGTCTTATGCTTGATACATGAGAACAAGTTGTCGTCAACACATACTAAGTAGAACTAAATACATTGACAAATAACCTTGTATATTCACAGAAATTTCGTCGAAGCAGACATACAAGATAAGAACCATGAGAAAGAGAAGTGGTTTGCCAGATGGAGGCCGAGAGAGGAATGTCTGCTCAAATTCTTCGATTCAGATTTTCAAATTATAGTTTATGAATATTGATTGACTTAATTTTTTTTTGTTTTTTTAACATGAAATTGTTTTAAATCAATTTCTTCAAATTATTTGTTGAGTGAAAACGAAAAATTGCTAAAGGAAAGAAGTTGGTGTATGTGACAAGGTGTCACTGGCCGCATCTTAGCCAAGAATGTTGCAGTGGCTCAAAGGGAAGTGCGGGCGGCAAGGATCCATGCCAACACGCATGCATGTGCACAAACGGTAAGTGAGCGGAGACTCTTACAAACTAGAGATTGCAATCTTATTTATATGGAAACTTCTTTGAGGTATGAGATGCTATTCGTCAAGTATGAAGTCATTTCTCAAAGGTTTGGTGTAATCCAAGACATTTCGCTGCAATACAAAAGAGTCTGCCCGTGACATAAGGTAAGTGAGTGGGTGGGGTGGGGTGGGGGAAGGAGATATCTAGGGATGGCAATCGGGTCGAGGAAATTCGTAGCCTAGCTCAGTTGGATTGGATTTGGTATAATTTTTGACGTGTTAGGGGTGGGTCCGAGTCCAATGATTTGGAACTTGGTTGGGTTCAAGGAGGGTTTCGGGTTTTATTCCAGGCTCATCCTACACTAGCCCCGTTTTATATCTACTTATGCATATACTAGGTGCTAGGACATAATGGTATTAAATATAAATTTTTAAATAATTTTGCATATATTCAATTTTATATAAAAATATAAAAAACAAATAATTAGTCGAATGTATTTTTTGTATTATTTAATTTAATTATTTAATAACCTACCTCAAATTTATTAATATTATTTTATTATAAGATACAAAATTTATAATAAAAACAAAAATTTTGAAATCAAACCAAATCAAGGACGGTATGGGTTGGCGGGTTTCGGGGCAGGGTTATTCTTATTAGGTGGGTTTCTGATCCAGACAAACCCACTTCAAATCTATCTAGCTACCATCCATAGATATCTCGGATAAAATTCATTTTCATCCTTCTTTTCAATTTAATTTCAAATTGATCCCTATCTTGTTAATTAACTTCAAATAGTCCCTCCAATAATTTTTCAGCATTAATTTTTGGTAAAATTATATAATTTTCCTAAATTGCCCTTCATAAGTTTTACTTTATTAATATAATCGTCCCTCACATTTAATTTATAGTGCATTTTACTCCCTTGTACATAGATTTATATATAAAAAAGCCTAATATTTTTTTTGTCAAAATAGTGTTGCATAAAAGAATTCAATATTTTTCAAGGAAAAAATTATTTTATCAAAAATATTTTTGTCAAAATACTTTTATATATAAGAAATTATATTTGTCAAGATATACTTTTGTACAGAAAAAAAACTGACAGTTTTGTCAAGATATATATTCAGTTTTTATTACATATTTATTTATAGAATAATTTATTCTTGTAACATGTTTATATATTGTTTTTTATAACTTTTGTAACTCAATAAAGAATATTTATTTTTAATCATATTTCAAAAAAAAATATTGTAATCTTTTTTTTCAAAATTAACTCTTGACAACATATGTTAGGTGCACAAATCACACTTTCATAAATGAGAAATCCTGCATTTTGTTATATAAAATAGTTAACTAAAAACTAAATAAATACATAATATAGAATGATATATAGAACTCATAAATAAATTAAATTCAATTTAAAATTAAATAGGCATATAATTCTCACTTGCTAATAACGAATTATCAATATTATATTCATGCATACAATATAGTTTTTTTGAACTTGAGGACTTGTTATAGTAAAATATAAATATGCCTAATAATTTAAATAATTTACTAACTTGAAACTAAAGAAACACTTATATTTACTAATATTTGACAAAAATATTACTTTTTACATGCAAATTGGTGTGTAATGAATTATATTAAAAATGATAATGTGAAGGACCAAATGATTTAAGGTAAAAATTTTAGAAGAATAATTTAGAAAAATTAATATAATTTGGTCATAAATTAATGCCTGAAATCAAAGGAGGGACTAATTTGAAGTTAATTGAAATGATAGGGATGATTTTGAAATTAATTTGAAAAGTCAGGGATGAAAAATGAATTTTAGCCTAAATATCTCTGAGTGATGGGCCGGGTAAGGATCCATGCCCGAACCCGATCTGTAAGAAAAGACCTAAAGAATATTGAAAAACTAGCCGTTAGACCCCGAAAAAAATGCATACTATGCGGCGTGCAAGTAACGGTCGGAAATGATTTTGAAAAGTTGAACAGAGCGCTCCCTTTTATAAGCATCTGCTATTAGCTTCTGTTCCCGTCTACTCTCTTTCTCTCTCTCTAAACTCTCTCTTTCTCTCTCTCTCTCGCATCGCTGGTCGAAGAAGAAGAGACCCCTTTCAGTTGTTACTCTAAACTGTCTCTTCTTCTTCGATTTTGCGCAGATTCTTGAATTCTTAGAGCTGTATTTTTCATTCTCTTGGAATCTGTTATCTGAATTAAACAGAGATCGAAAAGAAGAGGAAAAGATGGCGACAATCAACGATCACCACCAAGACAGCAACCCCAACACTCCCGCCGCCACGGCGCCGGCGGTGCCCACGGCAAAGCAGGCTGTTCCCACTGCCAAAACCGTTGATACTCAGTCTGTGCTGAAAAGGTATAGCTCTATAAATTTCCTTGATCTCTCTTTTCTCTATTAAGATTCTGATGTATTTGCCATAGGAAATTAAGATTCTGTAATTAGTGTTTAAGTGAACAATATGTTCATATATATGGGTCAAATGTGCTAAGCCGATAAACTATAGGATCAAAAGTGGAGCACCCTCTTTCATGTGGGGCCAAAAGTGCAATTTTCTGTGAATCATGTAATGTTTTTGTATGGTATTTACGTCTCCATCTATGGTTATCTGACGGTACTTTGAATGATTTATCCAATTAAACAGGTTGCAGTCTGAGCTAATGGCCTTAATGGTGAGAACTATGGATCCTGACTCCATTCTTTTTAAATCCACGAACCTTGCTTCTGAATAAGCAAGATTGATCCCTTTCAAGAAATCATTAGCTGACTCTTATTTTCTTTGCAATCCGCTTTATGCGTAAAATCCATAGATGGGTGGCGATTCCGGGGTATCAGCCTTCCCTGAGGAGGACAACATATTCTGCTGGAAAGGAACGATCACTGGCAGCAAAGATACCGTCTTTGAGGGAACTGAATACAAGTTATCCCTTTCTTTTCCCTCCGACTATCCTTTCAAGCCCCCTAAGGTTAAATTCGAGACGGCTTGCTTCCATCCCAATGTCGATGTATATGGGAATATATGCTTGGACATATTACAGGTTGCTTATGATGAACTTTGCCTTTGAAACTATCCTAATTTTCTCACATGATGTATCTGACTGTTCTTTTTCTGATCTTTCACAGGATAAGTGGTCATCTGCCTATGATGTTAGGACAATCTTGCTGTCAATCCAGAGTTTACTTGGAGGTAACTTTTATGCCCTTTGTTTCATCCTTACCATTTGATTGTCCTACTTTAGTTGTTTACTGAATTTGTCTATTATGTCTTATGTAGAGCCAAACATCAGTTCACCTCTCAACACTCAGGCAGCATCACTTTGGGGCAACCAAGAAGGTAATAATACTACACTACTTAAAACATGTGTTTCTTGGAAATTGTTTTACCCAAATCAAATTTGGTCGAACCAAACCGATCACAAAGTGCAAGTGTACCATGTAATTGATCATTTTTCTTGAATTATACACCAATCATATTGGAAGTGTATTGTGCTTACCATATAATTGGTTCAAATTTAACTAAATCCGATTTGAGTTGGAATATTCCCTGTTACATGAGGTCGTACCTCTAAGTATAGTTTTTCCTATCAACTGCAGAGTATAGGAAGATGCTGGAGAAATTATACAAGCCAAGTGCATAGAAATTTCTCACAGGAGCTAATTAGACAGATGGAAGCTTGGTTGAGATTGATTCTTTCTGCAGCATGATGTTCACTTCATTCTCTAATGTCAAGAGATTAGTCTTTTGACGTGAAACGAAAATTGTACTTTCGATGATTATAGTAAAGTTTCTCGTGCCAAGAAAATGTGGAACTTTTAGCCTATGTTTGGATTTGTGTTTTGGGCCATTTTTAAGATGGGCCAAAACCAAATCCATGTTTTGTTTAGAATTTTGCACATAATTAGGTCTGAGAGTGTTTTGCTTGGGTTTTTTATGCCCAAGCAAAATACTTTGCAGATTTTTTTTAAAAATATTTTTTTTTTCTTTTTTCTTCTTTTATTTTTTTTCTTCTTTTCTCTTTTTTTAAAAATTATTTGTATTATATGTATTATATATTATTTAATATATAATATATGTCAAATGTAATCAATTAGTACTATTAAAAATTAATTATTAACTTATGAAACCATTAATATTAAAGATATTTACTATCAATGCTACTTAGTTTATATTTAAACTTTTCTACCTAACAAAAATACTGTAGCAGTTGCGTATACTAAGGACAGTATATTAGTACTATATACTTAATTCGTATTTTTATTACTTCAATTATCTATTAAAATTTATCAGTTCGAATATGAAAGTCTAATGAATGTATTTTCAACATGTTAGTATAGTGCATTTAACTCTTAATTATAAATTTTTTCAACTTAAACTATTTAAATCTTTTGTACTCAAAATTTTTCCTATTTCAATGAAATATTTGAGAAATTTGAAAATTGAGGACAATATACCAACTCTTTATTCTAAAATTTTTATTTGAATTTTATATCTTATGTTTTTTCATTCTAAAGATTCTCATTTTGGAGACAATACTACAATGTATTTAATTATGCATTAAATTTGTAATTATAATTTAAAATGTAAAATGAAATTCCTCAACAAAGAAAATTACTTACCATACATGCGTACACATATATTTCACTAACAAACAAAATATATGAATACACATATCCCAATGAAAAGTAATTCATGTCTCCCAAATCCCAATTTCAAACCTACACCCCTTATTTTACTCTATTTTATATATATCAAAGTACAAATCCAAACATACCATCTATCTCAAACACATACTTATTTATCTCTATTTTTTTCTCTCTCTATCTCCAAAAACACTCAAAATACTAATTGAAACATAATGTTAATTTCTATCAAAGAGGTTGATTTCGTCATCAAGAAACAATTTGTGTGTTTACTATAAGATATAAAGTAAATTATAACGAGCTACCATGGGATTAATTATTTAAATATTTTTTAAAAAATTATAAATACATAATTTTTATAATAATATAACAAATTTATAACGAGTTGTGGATCACATCTACGATCTGAACTAAAAAAAGGTTTGAAAAAAAGCACCATATTGTGGATAGCATTCACGACTTGGTATCGTGGTTGAAGTCGTGGATGTCAGCCACGACATCCTCTTTTCATTTTTTTGTTTAGTTTTATTTTTTATAAAATAATTATATTTAATTAATTGTTAACAACTTATTAAAATTTAAAAAATTATAATATTAAAATTGTATTAATTTAAAAAATTGACCAAGTATTTTGCAACTTAGAGTTCGAAGGTCAAGTGGAAAGTGAATATGTAGACAGCGCAACCCATATATTCGCTTAAGCATACATCATTAGTTGATTGATTGATATTTACTTTTTTTAGATATGTTTTGTAAATAGGAGCTGTGAGGGATTTTAAAATAAAAGATTGGACGTTGGATAATAACCAAATATGAAGAGGACCATACATATATTTTGAATTATATGTCCCTTGAACATGATAATCTAGATAGTGATTATATTGCTTTTTTGAATTTACGACAGGTAAAATACAACCTTGCATACGGAATAAAACATGTCATTCAAATTATGAAAAATCATATAGGGTACGACATATACCAAAAGGCATGGTACAGTTTGAAGATGGCACGTGAATTTGTTTACGGCACATGGGAGAGCTCAATTCGAAAGCTACCAAAATACGTGGGAGCTCTCCAAAAATTTAATACAAGAACTATTATTGAATGAGAACACAAAGCCTTCCAACCATCAACTGATGCATATGTGTTAGGATACATCTTCTAGACGTTCAAACCGTATATTGAAGGGTTCCAATACTATCGCAAACTTATCAGTATAGATGAAACTCATTTATACACAAAGTACAAACACAAAATGTTGATTGCTGCTGCCACAAATGGAAATCAACAGTTTGCAATTGTCAATGAAAAATCATATTCATCTTGAAAGTGGTTCTTAGATATTTGAACAGACATATTATACGGGAGCGACGTGGGATGTGCTTAGCCATCACCCCGGTATAATTAAAACAGTAGGTGAAAGTTCGAATTTTGTGCCACCTCACTGCATGCAACAATATTTCAACAATCGTTACAAAAATATCGTGTTGAAAGATCTTTATTGGAGAGCTGACTCTGAATATTAAATCAGAAAATTCAATCGAATTATGCAAGAGATAATGAACCAAAAACTAGGTGCATTTGAATTCTTAGACCAGATTAACATAAAAAATGGACAGTTTCACATGAAGGTGGATGGTAATGTGGTATTTTGACGACCGACATGTCAAACTGCGTCAATGGGTTTTGAAAGGGGCTCGCCGACTACCGCTGACAGCAATAGCTGAGATGACGCTTCAACGTACTGTCCATTATTTTTGTGAGAGGTCTGCGAAGAGTACTGTAATGTTGACCAACAACCAACTGTGGACAGATTTTGCATACAAGATGTTTACACCGTTGGCAACAAACTTGTTACAAAACGTCAGTTTCAAACACCATCAGTTTCAATAGTCCGTCTCGATTGTTACAAAACGTCAGAATGAACATGGATTCAATACACATGTTGTCAAATTTGCGAACCGAATGTTCGTGGGTAAGTGGACTCAATTTGGTATACATGATTAATGTTGGATCAATAGTGAATGATTATTATGATTTAGTGACTTATAGGAATACATATTCTAAATCATTTGAACCTGTGCATTCCGAAAATTATTAGGATGTCTCGGAATTTGAGTTGGTCTGACACTACTATTTGTATCTTTACACGCCCTAGTCGAAACTAAACATCACGTATTCACAACAAGATGGATCGCCCGCAAATGAATGAAAGGCAACAAACCCAACAAAGAGATTATTCTACAAAAATGTGCAGGTGTGGGGTTCTCAATAATAATTGACTTTTTTAATTGTGTTTTTTTAAAATAGTATAAAAAAAATATACTTTATTACATTTGTATAGTTAAAAATAATTATAAAAATTTATAAAAAAATAAATTGTTAAAAATAATTGTCTATTATAATTTTTTAAATTTTAATATATTGTTAAAAATTAATTAAATATAATAAATTTATAAAAAATAAAACTAAACAAAAAATAAAAAACATCCACGACCTCCCTATTTTTATAAAAAAAAATTTAGGTCGAGTCGAGGACGACCTAAATTTGTTATACAATTTATATAAGTTATATTTATATAATTTTTTTAATAATATTAAAATAATTAACCCAGCTACCATGAGGGTTTGCAAATACTTCTCTCTTATAATTTGAAAAATTATCAATACTTTTCTAATTTTAACAGCCGTCGTCTATCAACTAGATCGATCTATTAGTCTCCATTAATTTTTTGTCCATTTTTTATGGTGAACTAACCAAATGTTCTTGTGAACTATGCATTATAATATATTTATTTTTTTAAAAGAAAATACTTTTTTATGGACTAAGTGTATAATTTAGTTACAATTTTTCATTCACCTTATTCGTTTTTTTTAATAAAAAAATACAATAAAAATAAAATTGACAATTTCAAACATCTATATAAAAATTACATAATTTCACAAACATTAAAAAATATTAACAATTTTTTTAAATAATACAAAAAATATTTATAATTATACTGAACATCATTGTAGTTCATAGTAATTTATTGTAATATGCATAAAGTTAAAATAAATAAAAGGAATAGGGGTTGGGACCATCTCCGAACTCAAAACCCAGCAAATTAAATCTAAATTCACCCTCAAGTGACGAGCAACATCATACTCTATTAAAGTTGAGTGGATGCAGGCAGGTGTGATCAGGTGCTGATCCCCAGAATCTCTACTTTTATGACTAACCAACTACATCCTCTAAAAGCTTCATGGACTCCAATATTTGGATCCTTGAACTTGCCCATATTAGTCACCACCCAATCTGTCCCATCTCCACCTCACCATACATATATATTTATATATGCATATATGCAACCCTCAGTCCCATGCTATATCCTATTTGTAACTATGGGAGGGTCCCTTTCCTCCTCCTTGTGCATGCATATGCTTTATGCCAAAACATTTTGAGTGAAAAAAGGAATACATTAAAAGCTTCCTACATATCACATGTAAATTACCATACATTAAATTTTTCATAATTTGAAAAATAACAAATATTTTTATAAAATTAACAGTCGTATAATAAGTACTCTGTTAAAAATGTATTTGTAGTTTTTAAAATAATAAAAAAATAACGAATTTAAAAGAGTCCATTGTAATTTACCAGTAAATTATTATAATTGAGAGTATTTGAAAGAGAACAGACACTGTTGAATCCCTCTTTAAGACAACCCCGTCACTATGGCCCATCTGAGGCTGTCCCCTCATGGATGCATTGAATCTAGCTACTTGGTTTTATTTCTTGGAGAGGAAAATACAATTATATATAAGATGAAGTATCTTTTTTGCAATCATTCATGTAATGAATTGGCAACGTCCATGAGATTTGGTGTGTGCATTATTTGTAGGGTTTGTTTCACTACTTGCTCATGTCGTCGACACGGATTTGTAATGATTTATTAAGTTGGAAAGATATTGTTTTTTGCTCTTTAATTCATGTACAAGATAAATTTAACTTGTGGAGTGTATATTATTTTTTTATTTATCTAATATTATTTATTGACGCTGAGAAATATTTGTGCTGTTGTTTTTCACGTTAATAGTGAAACTTATATTTTATTTTTCTTGTGTCGACTAAATGATAGGTTTGACGAGTTAGATTTGTATTTTATAAATTTGAAAGTATCATTATAATCTTTTAAATTAATTTGGAGGCATAATAATATAATTTGCATCTTCGACTGAGAAATATAATAATTTGAAACGTAGGAATTTAATTAAGATGATTTTTAAATCTTTCTTTCAAATAGAAGATTATTATTGGGGAAATATTATGGGGTCCACTAAGTTTTAATTTGTAAAATTAATTAAAATAGTTCGTCCATCTGAAAAAATTATATCTAATATTTCTAACAGTATTACCAAAACTCAACTGTTGTTTTATGGATTGAATTTGTTGATGTTCATATAATAATAGAATTAAAGTCTAATTAATCACTACAAAAAATACAATATTTAAAACAAAATAGTCATAGCAAATAGTCATTGACCATGGTCATGCAACAGTTGTTGGCCGTGGTATCTGCGAGAGTGGCTAAAATATTTGCCATGGCTTGGTGGAAAATCTACGTTTTGTATCGGTTTTATTTAACTGTGGTCAATAAAATTTATTTATTATAGTTTTAGTTCATAACTATTAAAATTATAGGCAATAGTCATTTTTTTTCTAGTGAATCTTAACCTTTGAGGTGAATAATCAAGGATTATTACATAAAATTCCACTTAAGTATAGATCTTCTAACATTTTTAAAACGAAAAAAAAAATATACAATTTTGTTCCATTAATTATGGGATGGTGGCACTTTTAGTCGTGCCCGATTTGAAAATGTAATTGAGGATCGTAATAAAAAAAATAAAAAATACATTTAATCCAAATTTCATCGAAAGAAGTTAAATTGATTGAAAATTATCACATGTTGTACCTTGCACTCGACCTAGTTAATTTGAGGTTTGAAAAAATTATATTTTTGGTCCCGCACGATAGGGTGTGTTTCATTTTGAGTCCCACAATTTATGTGCTAAGCACATTTAGTCCCATGGAATAAATATTGTAGCATGTTTTTGTCCCATAAACTAAAATTGTAGCACATTTGGTCCAATAGTATATAAAATTGTGGTTCATTTAGTCTGATAGAATATAAATTTATTTATATCTTAAGGGATCAAATGTGTCATAATTTTTATCTTATGGGACCAACTATGCCAAACTTTTATCCTGTGGGACCAAAAATAGTATAATATTTATCATATGAGATTAAATGTGCTAAGCTTGTAAGCTATGAGACCAAAACTACTATACACTTATCGTGTGTGATTAAAAGTGCAATTCCCCGTTAAGATTTGTTAAGTTTTTCAGCCACCTTTGTTGACGTGGCATAAGGAACGTAAGGAAAAACGCAATCGTGGTTCTATAACTATAAAGAACGATATATTTAGTCCAAATGCCACCAGGGTAAATATCCCACATTAGCAAAATTGGTTGGAAAATTAAAAATCACAAATTATATAGGTCACGTGCCAACAATGTGCTAGCTTCCAAGGATTAAGCATTTTTCAGTAATATCTGGATAAATGTGCGAATTTTTTTTATTTTTTATTTTTTTAAAAAATTGAGGAGCAAAATACTATTTTTTTTGCAAAAAGACGAGTTTGCTTTTAAAAATATCACGTGCAGATCATATGACATATTTCCAGTATATTTTTTACAAAAATTAGCCGACGGGGTAATTAACGTGCAATAATTATTAATAGATTTTGGGGAGTAATGTACTACTTTATCATTTTTACGGGGTTATTATGGAAATATAAATTATTGGGGGTTGATGTGCTGAATATTTTTAAAAATAAGTACAGTATTATAAAACTTGAATCTTGGATTTATACTTGTTAACTTAGTTTGTAGTTAAAAAATACCTTTAAATGTTTAAGATATATTTTTTATTTTATTAGAACAAACATTAGATCATTTTGAGGTCTAACAGTGAATTTTAGAAAAACTCAAGGAGCACAATTGTAATTAATTCACAAAGCATTACCACTATTTAACATTAACACATAACCAAAAATAGTGTCAAACTAATTCAACCACCATTGCGTGTTATCATAAAGGGAAAAATGCAATTTTAGGCCGATAATTTATAGCTGTGTTATTTTACGTCCTGTATGAATTTATTTTGTAACTTTATATTTTAGAATTTTCATCCTTTTTTGGTCAATTTAGTCGTATTTGACTCAATCAAATTGCAATTTTAGTAGTACAACTTAAGAGGCGTTAGTATTTCTTGTTTTGCATGAATTGATTTAACCAAAATTACAATTTAATTGAAACTTTTTCGGGCCAACTAAAATTGACAAAATTATAAAGTAATAGAACTAATTTCGAAAACCAATTTGTATGCAACCCAAAATACCACTTTTTAAGTTACAGTACTAAAATTGTAATTTCTACCGTCACAAAAAAGCATGTGAAGACGAAGACGAAGACGAATTTTGTCTATATATAGATTGAATTGTCTTTCAATAATTGACTGCTGTTCATGAACAGATAATTTGTGAGGGGGTGAGGACAAACAAGTGAACACAACCACTTGGGAGAAACAAAAAGACAAGTTCCTCAAATAACAACAACAAAGAAAGGATTAGAATTGATAAAACATGCTGTAAGATCACAAGACATGAGTCTATTCATATCCTTGGGACTAAACCAACCTGTTGACATCATTAAGATGTCTGGAAGTGAAGTACATAGTTAGCTAGCTGCTGTCTCATACTATCAACAGGTGTATGAACCACATCGACTCATGCCTAAAAATCCAATCCAATAACGCGTTGAGCCGTACGTCTGATGGTACTCAAACTCAAACTGACGTTGATAACTATCGACATTTATGGAATCTTGAAAATCGTTTCTTGGACGTCACGCGGAACTGAAATAGATTATACACTTCACTATTATTGGTATTTGGTCAATTGAATTCCAACATATGATAGAGTTGATACAAGTTGAGTATAATCTTTTAACTTCTGCCTTTTTGCCCAATATGGGACCTTTCTTTTTTCTTGTATACAAATTTAACTGAGAAAAAACACTGAAAATTTGTGAAGTTTTCATTTGCTGTGTGGGAGTTGAGGAAAATAGCCAAAATTCAGGCCTAATGCGGCAGATTGAGCAGAAGGGATGCCCTGGCTAGCTGCATTTTGAACCTCCAAGGCTTCGGACGCCTTTGCTCTCTGCAAAGGCAAAAACTTTCTCGTTAGTTAACCATCATGTACAACGCTCGTGCATTTGTAACGTGGAATATATATGACGCAAAACACTAATATTTGTTCGATTGATGTGATCATTTGAGGTTGTAGGAGCACACCTGCAGTGTGTCGATGCCATCTGCATCGGTGTTGAAGTCGTAAAACGTGCTTGCTGCCGTAAGCTTCATAGAGAGAAACTGAATTTGCGGAAGAGAGAAGAAATTATATCAGGTTTTGATCTGAATCATTGTATTTTTATTTTCTGTTGTGGTAAGTGTTGATCACTGACCTCTACTTGATTCTGCAAGGACTGGACATAATTGATGATCTGATCCAACATTACTGCCATTCCCATGGACTGTTCGTTTTCGGTAGGAATGTTAGAATGATTACATCAAGAATCAGAACAATACTTTGGAAAGAACTATATAGTTGGAGTAGAATATTAATTAATCACCTTGTAGCATCCTGGAACGATGTCTTGCAAACATCGTAATCGCTCGTTGATTTTTCCTCTTCTGACCTGATTCAGGTAAGAAAGCAGATCATTGTAATTTTCTGTTTTAGGAGAGTAGCCTCAGCTGAAAACAGTAGTAAATTTGAACTTACTCTCTCTGCTAAACTATGACTATCAGTGGCCTGGCCTCTTTTGGCCCTGACATGAATCACTTCTCTTGGCATATCATCTTTCTCTTCATTGGATTTCACTTTCTTTCCTCTTCCTGCAGCCTACGAGCAGAAGAATTGTCTGAAAAATCCGAGGTAAAGAATCCACCTAAAAAGAACTCAAGAATCGAAAGCTTACATTAGTCTTTCTAATCCCTTTATCAGAGGAGAAACTGTTTGCAGAACTGCTTTCAGGCGTGCTGATATCCGTTGATTTCCTTTTCCTGTCTTGATGATTGTTGTCATTGGAGATGGTGGGCACAGGGACAGGAGGAATTACAGTGTTGTCATCAAGGAAGAATAATCCATGGAAATTTTCCAGGTTTCCAGGAAATTCTGGCAACTGATGGAAATTAATGCTGTCATGGGGAAATCCCATTAAGCTGTGGAAGTTCAGGTCTGAGGTGTCTTGATGACCTGGATTTAGACCTGGAAAATGGTTCATGAATTCAATGTTTGGATCAATGTCTGCTAAAGAGAAAGACTGTTTGATGTTTTGCAAGAAATACTGATCAGCCATAGCGACAAAAACACTTGCTTTTAAGGTTCTATATCGGCTTCTTGGTTTTGAAGCAAACTGCTGTTTTTTTTATTACACTATAATAATAAGTTGTGAGTTGTGATTGTATGTATGTATATATATGTTCATATAAGCAAGATCATTTTTTTTTTTTTTACTTTTATTCAATAATGAAAAAGTGTGCATTTAGAGGGTGCCACGTGGCAATCTGGGCTTCTATGGTTGCGTTTGTTTGGTGGACCCTTGTTCAGGAGATATATCCAAAACATGGGGTCCATCAATATGCAATCTCAAGTGGAGAGTTATGGGGAAAAGATCAAAGCGTAGCTGGAAACTATTTGACCCTCTATTTTAATTGCAAAAGAAGTTAGGAGTTGACAAGACACTTCTTCTATACAATGCATCTTCCTCTCATTCCCCAAACCCCCTTCCCCCCCACCCCACCACCTCACCTCACCTCACCCCACCCCAACCCAACTACTTTCAGACTGTTTTGCAATCTTGACAATCATTTTCATCAGTGTATCCGTCTCTTGAAATATAGCATTCTGCTGTTGTCTGAATTCAGCAAAGTGGCAGTTCTGTCAGAGTAGGGCAGTTTATGGAATTTCAGAGTTATGCTACAGCTTACATAAGACAAATGAATTTCTTGTATCATAGACCAGTCACGTGATAAGGTTTACGGGTTACATGGCTGCTTATTCTATGTAAAAAAAGAGAGGTTACAAACCCTTCAAGTATCTTGTCAAAATTAAGGGATAATTAAGTCTACACCCCATAATTTACAATTTATTTATATAAATGATCTTTATTTTTTAAAGAATTACACATACACTCACTACAAACATCAATATTATTTACACAAATCGTTCATAAGTTTTAAAAAACTACACACCAAAACATCGACAACGTCATACAAACTACCCCTACTTTTTAGTTGTCGGGAGTGACTTTTGTAATTACGCAAAGACTGAGTAATTTATATAAATAAATCATAAATTAAGAAGTGTATATGTAATTATCTCTAAAATTAATGATGTAACAGAAGACATAGGTTGAAATGCCAATATCCGAGGCTTATGTTGAAGGAAGAGAAGAGGAGATTGAGTTTGGAATCAATACTTAGGCTAATCTTGTAACTAGTTATTCAGTTGATTTGCAAGATCAAGATTATATGTCCAGTCTGATCTTCTTGTTTGAGAGGTTGATGATGCTACACAATGCATGTTCCCATCCCATATTGACGGCAACAAAGGGTTTGCATGACAGAGAAGCGTCGAGCCCCTCAGTTGATAAAGCAGACAATTCCGCACAACGGCGTGCAGTTATGATAGAACAGTGAAGTGGCACATCAGTACACAAACTTATTGCAACTTCTTAATTACTTAAGAAAAATGAAGTCCAAAGTCTTAGGATATTAATAATATGCTCTTACAAGGGACTGCAATTATTTAATAATTTACACAAACATACACTTTTTGTTTGAATCGCATATCATGAAATATACTACAAAAGTTTCAGTTTGGATGTGAAACTCGCCAGAACATGCTTGTATGCAGTATGCACAGTTCAAATAAAAGTTAAGAAACAACAAGCCAAGATAAGATGGTATGAAGCCAATGAAGCAGAAAGCGAAATATTTGATGAATTTGACTGCTTCACTTTCAAGAAACTGAAAAAACTTCTAGGTTCTTGCACTATTTATTTCACTAATACAAAGTAACTAGCGACGTATAGCGTCAAATAAAAGCAAAAAGAGCTATTTCTATTTATGCGACATCACCGGCTTGCTCATCAGTTCATAACAACCACATGTATTGAATGGCTTTGAACACATGCTTAATTGCATGAGGAAAACAAAATATATATAATATCTCAACTGGAGACAATATCAATATAGGCAAAAATTTTCAAACTACCCACCATGTTTAATTTACATCTTCTGCATTAGCA
The DNA here is from genome assembly GCF_000512975.1 of Sesamum indicum. Lineage (NCBI taxonomy): Eukaryota > Viridiplantae > Streptophyta > Magnoliopsida > Lamiales > Pedaliaceae > Sesamum > Sesamum indicum. The sequence continues at coordinate 4,146,562 of NC_026150.1, forward strand.
AAACTAAGATGGTTATGAGTTCTTCAAAGCTGACAATGCATCCTTCGTTGTTGCTGAGATAACAGCATCTGAGGCATTTGGCAGGTAGTAGTATTTTCCTGGAAATAGAATCACAAATGTGTCATTGAAAGCTTCGTTTCCAAAAGTTTGAATGTGAAATAGGTTACCTTGAGCAACACGGGCAATCTCTTTGGCGAAACCAGTTGAAACAAACTTATTCTCCGTATCAATAACAAGAACCGACATCCCTGCTTTGTATATTTTTCCAGCAACTTCAAGAATCTCATCCTGAAAGAAAAATTAAGTCATCAGTTCTTCATATTGATAGTTTTAATTTCTGGGGTTAATTAAAGGACCTGTGCAACTGAATCGCTTTCGTCCAGTTTTGATAAACTTCTATTTCACTTCATAATATATGCTCCATATTTAAAGAGCGTTCTTTTAGGATATAGGTCAAACAAACTTTATAAACTTGGCACAATATGTGAAGTGGGGCATAAAATGGAACAATTTTGAAATATAGGATCTTGACTGATGGTTTCACCATCAAGGCCACAACCATTTACGGAAGCCCAATACTTCACTTTTGGGAATATTTTCGGGTACTTATGGAGAGAAAGAAGCCTCCATGGATGTTAATTCTAGGATACTCGGAAAATGTCTTAGCTGTTTTACCTTCAACTCTTGAGCAGAGGGTCGAGGCATATCAGCAGTAGCTTCAAGATCAGTAGATCTTTTAAGTGATATGTTTGCTCTGCCATCAGTTAAGACGACAATCATTATGCGCCCAACGTCACCACTCTTCTCTGCGTTCATTCCAACTCTAACAGCCTGTAGAAAAGGTTTAAACAGGGAGTGAAAAGGCAATAGATATGCAGAAGAGAGATCATTTAGCAATTGGTCATGAATAGGGATGCCAATGCTAGCAGTTCTTTTTTACATGATAAATCAGTAGTACAAGAAGAGTGATGTCTTCTAGAAGAAACACAGATCTTTATTTTGAAGTAGAGAAAAAATAGAAGCTCAGTCACATGCAGATGAAAGAAACATTTGTTCATGTGGTCCTGGATTGATTAAAAGTTGCACTGCAGTCCATTATAGTGGCAGCACTTAAGAGCATAACATTGCAGTAGAATGTCAGTAAATCAAATTCATCAGACTTTTACCGTGGTAAGACCGTGAGCAAGAGGAGAACCCCCACCACAAGGAAGTCTCTCTAGACGTTTCCTTGCCATGGAAATTGATCTGGAAGGAGGAAGCAGAACTTCTGCAGCGTCTCCACGGAACGGAATGATACAAACCTATTCAGACCTCAAATCAGAATGGAAGTAGTTATTTCATGTTGTCCCCAATATAACTTGAACAACTCTAGTGAACAATGAAACGGAAGAATTCAGAATTTATCTTTCCAATACTGGTAAACAGCAGAAACCCTATCTTAAGGAAGTGAAACAAACAGTAAGCAAATAAATCAGTGCCATCCTCCTACTAAATTGGATCATGCATGCAACATAAAGAAACTGTTTTCTCATCTATGCAACTAGTAATGGACTCAGATCTCTTATCAAGCCCCATGAAGTTCTAGATCCAGTCATCGGCCACATAGTAATAGATGGGAATCATAATGGCTTGAACCGGTTGGTAGTATCCTATTCCACCAGATGACGGGACATGTTCACTTAAACCCCTTAATACGTAATGACAAAAGAAATTCAAAAAATAAATCATAACTGCTATCGCATCGGGGAATTAAGTCATTATGACCACCATGACAATCAATATGGATGCCCCTAATTGCTAAAATAAACAAAGTACAAGGCCATAGCTCCTTGCATCAAGTTCTACTTCAGAACATAAACATGACGTTTAGCATAGTCCTTAAAGAGTTGATCAACATAGGATCCCTGTTATTTTATCCTTAATCAATTTTCGCATCCTGGTCAATATCGTTTAAGGAATTGGAGAGACAACTGAGTGGACAGGATCTAGTGTCAACAAATCTGGAATGAACATCATTTAAATGCACCTGATCTCTGCTCGTATAACTCTCTGCAAGCAGCTTAAGTGCTGCGCCCTTGGCATTTTGCATTCTGTTTAGTGCCATGCTTCCACTTGCATCAACAACAAATATAACCTGTCATATTAACATATCGTTAACTGATAAATTTCATATAATCCTCCATCCATAACAATGCGATCAGCCCTTTGTAAGTAACAAAGTAAAAGCTTATAAGATTACCATTCATGTATATGTACAACACTTCACCATTCAAAATATTTAAATTAAAATAAAAAGTGCATCACCCTCTAAAAAAGTAAGCGGTAGTCAACAATACATGTATCAGCATTTATGATATCATGTTATACTTCATATGGGTTAATCTCAACAATATAATTCAGTTTTCCTTTTTTTCTTGTGGGTTCCAGAAGCTATAAGAAAGTCTTTCACGTCAAACTTTAAAGGGATGAATATCTTGTTTATAAAATTGGGTGGCCATTTGGGTTAGAACCCATGGGTCCAACCAACCCAAGTGGTTTTGTGTTGGTTGGGTTTAAAATGGTTTATAATGGGTTTAAGTGGGTCGAACTTAATTAAATTTTATTAAATCATGGGCCTTACATGGATTTGTGATGAGTTTTATGTGGATTAATGATAGGCCTAAAATGGGTCCAACAATAGTTTAATTGTTTTGAACTCATTGTCAAACTAATATCTCAAACTATTTTCATATTTTCTAACTTTTGTTCACATTTTTTATAAGAAACATATTTAGTATGATCTAGTTGAACTTAATTCAATTTTATTGCACCATGGGCCTTATTGGGTTGGTCGGTGATGGGTCTTAAATAGGTCCAACCCATGGTTTAATTGTTTAAATTCATTGTTGATTAGTTGTATTATAATTCACTAATTACTTTTATATTTCTAACTTTTCACATTTTTTATGAGAAACAAATTTTCCAAAACAAATTAACATTTTTCAAATTAACGAAGAACAAAAGGAGAGCTAAGATTTTATAACATAGCCAAAACTTGCAACTTCTATGTGATCATGTAGAATTCCTTCTTTTTTTTAATTTAATAAATCGACAATGTACCACTATAGTATGAATTCCAAACAACATATCAAATACCAACAATAAATATATCAAATATCAAGCTAATAATAATTCATAATGAACTAATATTTCCAATTAATATAGACAAATAGCTATTATTATTATGATTGAAAATCTAAAATTCAATTCTACAAGCAGATTTGGAGAAACTGATTACACATCTATTGATTCCATGATCTGTTTTGAAAAATGTGGTATTTTGTATATGTTACGAGTTTTCAATTTTATTATTTAACAAATGAATCTTTAACGCACACGTTACTTTCAAAAAACAATGAATAACACAAGTTTAGTCGTATTATATTACAAATAATAGTAAAGATATTGCCATCTTTTTATTATGTGAAATTTTGAATGTTTTAGAGATTAAATATAAGAAAACAGTTACCACCGACCTAACCCGACCAGTTTGCAACCCAGCTCATTTTGAACCCATTAATTTAGACCCATTTTGAACCCAACTCATGTGGCCCACCCCAACCCAACCCAACCAACCCGCCCATTTACCACCCCTAGTTACTATAAAGACATTAAGCACAGAAAAATGGTGTAAATTTAACTAGAACTCTACCAGGGCTCCTGCTTTCCGAGCCATTCTTTTAGCCCGCATGTCTGTTTTTTCTACAAAAACTTTTCGGCTCTTCTGGATATCCTTCTCTCTCCGCAACTTCTGATAAGGTGCAGCTGCTCTAAGAGTTGCATCCACAGCCAACCTCTTTACAGGACCCTGCTTTGATCGAGAACTTTGTAAGAGAAGTTGCTACATTAAAAGAATAAAAAATAAAATCAAATAGAACTTATCTTAATATAGGAAACTGACTCGTTTAAGAAACTTAAGAAGATGCTTCTAAACAGGCAACTAATAATTATAGTATCTCCACCATTTGAGGGTCCCAAAACAACAAACACCTTTAAAGAGAAACGGAAAGAAAAAGGATCTGACCTTAGGAAGCATTGGCTTAATATATCGGCCTCTGTCCTCAGAAAAGATAACATTCTTTGCTCTCCCAGCTTTCCCTCGTTTTCTCTGTGCCTGCTGCGCAAAGAAGAGAAGTTTTTCGTCCACTAAACCTCCTTCAGCATCAAAGATGAACTCTTCAGGAATTTGGTCTTGTTGCTGTTCATTCTCTTCATCATTCTCATCCTGTCATGAAAATGAACATTTTGGCTAATAAGAAAGCAAACAATCTTTTGTATCTTTCTTAATAAGGTGTCATTTCTTCCTTCAATAAGTCTCAAATTCTGCATTGGAGAAGGCAAGTGGCAGATTAAAATTAGTGAGTTGTAAGCAAACCTCTTGATCTTCCTCCTCATTCTGCTCCTCTCCAGAATCCTGGTTCTGTGGAGGAGGAGGTGGAGGAGGTTGCTGGTTTTGCTGTTCTGGTGGGCTCTCAACAATGATGGAACGTGGAAGGATCACTAATTCTACCTGCATTAATAGTGAACTGTCACAATCCTCTCCAAGAATATTTGATAAGGGAGCAGTTAACAGGTTGACTGATGTTATTTTCCTCAGTCAGTTGCTTGATATGGGTGTAAAACCACATCCAGAAAATAAAGGTATCCAGTTTATTATATCTTTTGTGTACGTAGTATGTGTTCTTTCCTACTCATTGAAGGTTTAAACTCACTAAGCAACCAAAACCTTCATGCAATCAGTTGAATAAACTCAAATATCTGTTTAAGAAGAAACATCAGTTGTAACATTTAACAATCTCTTAAATGATTCTTGCATCACCTTTAAGGCTCTTCAGATGAATGAAGAATCCATAGGCCATAATGTCTGATAATAGCTAGATCTTTTTCCAAAGCCACATGCAGTAGAATGTTTAACTTAGTTGCCTTAAGGCTGGATTTTGTCTCCTGTAATGTAGCTTTGAGCCAATAGGCCCACTATCTTACCACCCAAGCATATCTAATCTTTTCTAGAACCATCGCTAATATAAAGTTCTTTCATATTTTTCTCAAACAAAACTAATACCACCTTGGTAAACTATGGCAAAGTGTCATAAAGTAGTTATGCTACAGTAATGGGTATCTTCAAATCATCAAACGTCTTATTCTGCCTCTTAGACGTTAGTATTGCTACTAAAATGTAAAGCAACGATTAGTAAGGCAAGAATATTGGACTAACTGCTTTCTTCAGGTCATCCACATTGACTTTTTCACGTCCCTCTAGAGCAGCTAAACATCTTGCGACTCGTGCCGCATATAGCTCAGCCCTGTGCCCCTGCAATTTCAGTGTGGACAATCAAAAAATGCCAGAATGAGCTCATTGACACATAGCTTAGGTATTATATATTCATTAGGAAACCCACAATGGTTCTTCATATTCTCCACTGTATTTATCTCCCCTCCCAACCAACACGCATCAAGGTGTTTCGATTTGTTGCTCAGCATGGCTGGCTAAGCAACATGCACGGGACTTAAAAGTCATCATGCCAATATTTTCACATGAAAAAATTACAACTGAGACAGTGGTCAATGAATTTTCACATTCATTTAAGGGTAAATTACATTCACACCCCCCGAGGTTTGTTATATTTATAATTCCCTGTTATTAGAATGACAATTCCAACTACCCCACCTAAGGTCTAAAAACCTTACGCTACTTGTTGCAAAAGTGCAAAAGCACAATAATACACTCGTGTGTTTCTGGCAAAAAAGAAAGAGAAAAGTATAATTAACAAAAACAAAAAATGCAAGGGCATATGTACACAAATTATCAAGGGTAAGTTACATTCTCACACCCCTACTAGATTAAAAATTACTATTAGCATAACTGAGATATACCCTGTCTCACATAGGGTTCTCATGAATTTACCATTCCCTACTAGATTAAAAATTACTATTAGCGCCGTAACTGAAATATACCCTGTCTCACATAGGGTTCTCATGAATTTTACATATGATATTTCAATATTACCTCTCATAAAAATTTAACTATTTTTTCTGACCAAAATGCCCTTCGGACCAGATTGCAGTGTTTGGATTTTTTATTTTTTCATTTTTTTGGTTGGGAGGTTTCGAAGGTCATGATTTAAATGTGGTTAAATTTTATATTTTAATTTTTTTTATAAACTAGATCATTATGACCATTTATAGTCAAAGGAATGCCCCTATGCATACATATTTGGCTAAATTACACTTTGCACCCTTGAAATATTTTAAATATGCACTTTTCACTCCAAGAAAATATTGCAAATTGCACTCTACAAATTAATTTATGTTGGCATATTGAATTGTTGGCACTTTTCAGCAAAACCAACTACCGGAAGGAGGGCAAAACCATCAACAAAATGAAGTTCCCACCAATTTTCACCTGACCATTTTATTTTGGTTGCACAAAACAAAACATAGCAAACGCAAATTAGAAACTTCTACAACATAAAAAATGGAAGCTTCTTGTTCAAATGGTGGAAATAGTTATTGGCACTTTGGAGATAGGATTGACAAGTCATAAGTTATGATTGTGGTGATAAAATGCCATTGATCACTAATTGAAATAAAAAAAATCTTGGATAAGATTTCACAAATGTCCAAATGCATTAAAATATTTTTATTTATTATTTTCTCTAAATGTCCTACCTCTCATACATCAAAAAGGTAAAAAAAATTCCGTGTGAAAGATCAAGAAAAAATTATATTGGATTGCTACGAAAAGTAGATGTTGTGAAGAATAATACAAAAAACATTTCAAAAAATATTGATGAAAAAGAAACAATAAAGATAAATGCTATAAATTGTAGATTGGAATGAGAGACTTTAAAATAGAAATTGACAAAATCACGTTCAAGGGAGGATATCCTTTTCATTTTAGCAATGACGGCATGGTTGATAATAGCATTAAAAGTGCTTTGGGATATCTAAAGTAGTGCAATTTTTGGGAATGTATTGCAACTTATGTGAAGTTAAATTAAGCTGCTTGATGGTACGTTTATTACATAAGATTTTGTTGGCAATCTAATGCTTATTTGTTCCCATGTTTATTATGTTGCATGTCACATATCAATACCAAATAGCAATGAACAAAAAAACAAACAACCATAACTTGCCAATTTTCACACCATTTTGAAGTTTTAGCTCTTGTCCTCTGACAACTTTCAAAAGAAAAATTTTGGGAAGAGCAGATTTTAGTGATGAAAGGGATAGAAGGTAAATTCTTTGAAGGCTGAAATTTTTACCATGTGAACTAGATATTTTCTTTTGAACTATGCATCCAGCATTTACCATTACTTGCGGGTGCAATATACAATCCTGTTCCTTAAAATCATGTGCAAGCCACATGTGCAAATAGTGCAAGTGTAAATTAGTGGAAATTTCATTATAATTTTCTTTTTTTTTTTTGACAATTTTGCTCTCCCTCCTGCCACCGGTTTTGGCTAAAAAGTGTCAAGAATTTAATGTGCCAACATAAATAGATTTTCAGAGTGGAATCTGCAATTTTTTTTCTTTTTATGGTGTAAAATGCATATTTGAATTTTTCAAGGGTGCAAAGTGTAATTTATCCTACATATTTTGGTCTAAATTCTTTGTTTATAATTTTTACATGGCTTCTCAATGTACTTCATATTCTAGTGAAAACAGGTTAGGATATCAAAAAAAGAGATAAGCATCATACATATTTAAAGAAAACCGTTTCTGATATACTGCATAAACATCCAATATCTACGATACTTGATTACTGCATTCCACCGCCATTATACATATTGAATGTTTATGTAATCGTATACTGACAACGATTTCGATCATTCAAGTGCTTAATATCTCTTTTTATATTTCAATCTATTTTCACTAGAATATGAAGTGATCCATCAAGAGGCCATAAAAAAATTGCAAAAAATTGGCTTACATTGCATATGTATATATGGATGCATTCTCAAACACCCATGTTTCTTACATCTTTTTGATATCTCAATCTTTTTTCAGTAGAACATGAGGGCTCAACTGAGAAACCATATAAAAATTGCATGAGAACGCCTTTAGGCCAAAATATGCATATATATATATAGATGCATTTTCAAAGGTAAAAAAATGGCTATTTAGCAAAAAAAAAAATTTGAAATATAACCTTTAAACATTATGTATAATAAATTATAAAGTATAACTCCCTCAGTTTTGTAAAACATTAGAATTTAGTCCAAAGGGTATTTTGGTCCAAGAAATTGGTCAAATTATAGTCAAAATCTTACAAAGGGTATTTTGGAATATCACATGTTAAAATCGCTGGAACCTGATCAGTGATTGGTGGGCTCATATGTAAGAAAAAACAAACCTCATGAGGGTAATAGTAATTTTTAATCTGAAAGGATATATTTATAGTTATGTCAACCCCAAAGAGTGTGGATATAAATAAATTATCATGGATTCTAAATCAAGAAGATGAATGCATCTTATTCGATATTTTCTAATATGAGGGCGGAAATACTATGTCCTATCAGCGACTATGACAAGCATATGACCCTTAATCATGGTAAGAGAAAGCAGCTTAGAACATCAAGAAGTTTTTTAAACCACGAACCTGACAACCGCCCCTGAGGGCTTCCATGACAAGGTACTTTAGCTGCTCTCTGCTGATGCTCACGTCCTTCAAGTACTCCCTCGCCAAAATTATCTGCATAGATAAACCACAAGATCATTACAATCTTCGAGTCATAACTATACATAAACCTATGTGCATATTTTAGTATCAATGTTATAACTATAGTATTCACTGAAATCAAGTACAATTGAAAAAAAAAAAATTGCCACAAGGATGTTAAGGTTGTAAATTCTTTTATTAATTTCTAGCAAAGATATGATCAGTAGAAACATGCAAATCTAAGAACATGTCATGAAACCAGCAGAAGTACTTTTTTCGGTGGGAGAAAGCTAGGGGTTTAACAGAGGCGGAGAGAGAGAAAGAGATGCGCGGGGGCCTTGATGAGTGAAGTTCCCAATTCCATTGCATCCACAAGACCTTACAAGAGATATACTGTTCTATGGCACACACTTTCAAGAAAAAAATTCCAAACAGCAGGGAAAGTAACACCTTTTGGAAAGGTGTGTTAAACTACAAAGAGTCATGTGGCAACATGATGGATAATCCTAATAATATATGAATAACCTCCACAACCTGCATGATTGTGCAACGCTATAGCACTTGTTCATCTATGATCTTCGAGATTCACCAAAATTATTTATTCTTAGGTAGTCTTATAACAAATGTGAAACACAGCATAACAAGCACACAGTGGATGTCTGGGTGTATCAAGGTAGTTCAAATCCACCAATATCAAGATTCATATGACAGGATAGCATGTGCTTTTACAATGAAATCTTTGTCTCATAACATATTCATCTTGGAATCTAAAAGTTCCAATTCATTACAAGTGATATCCTCCACGATAATTGGCATTCATCATATCTATAAAACCAGCATTACCTGTGTCTTTGCATAGTCCATTTCTTCCTCAACCATTTTGAGAACTTCATTACTTCGTTCTTGAAACTGTGTCGCTATTTCAACAGCTGCAACACGATCTTCAAAACTCATTGGAAGATCTGCACTGCAGAAGGATGGTGTCATTTACAGTAATACAATATTTAAACGCAGAAACAATAAATGATAACATTAGCGGATGAGAAACTTCAAATGTTAAGTATTCAAAAGCAAGGAAACAAACAGCTAACCAACAAGAATGTCCCAGAGGCATCACATCATAGTTCTACAAGTACAAATTGAGAGACTGGTTACTTCTCTTAAATTTGAGGGCTTAATGCAATTTAACACTTGCAAAAGTCTACATATTCAAAAAAAAAAATGTAAAAGAAATTACCAAACAAACCAATTTGTGAAAAGAAAAAACAAATGAGAAAAAGACCCCCAATGTTGGCAGTGTATAACATGCATTTCTTATGCGAATTTCTTTTTGCCCCCCTTTAAAAAATGACATATGTACCCTTATTCTTAAACTGTTGGATATTATTTGATATATATCAACATGTCTATATCTTAAGTGATATAAATCAACAAACAAAATTTAAATTAAATCAACAATCCAGATTTAAGTATGTAATTGTTATACATTAATAAATCTATATAATAGAAAATTATATTACTAATTACATATGATGTATATATTATTTTATATTCTATATCTATATAAGTATAGATATGTATATATACACAATGTGGAAGGGGATGAGAGGATGGCGGCGTGAAGGGCGGGACTGCAGCACCATTTATCGGCAAAGAGGGGCAAGGTTTAGGGCCAATGCTGGTGTGGGCAGAAGCGGGGGTGAGGACCGTGGAGGTGAGAGGGGCCAGTGGAAGATGATAGAGGCAGGGATACAGGAAAGAGGGGGGTATGGTGTGGGGAGGGGAAACATAGGTTTGTCGCCGGCAGAGATGGGGAAGAAGATCAAGTAAAAAAGTATATATGTTTTATTAAAGTTATCTATAAGTAGATATATATTTTAATTTATACAAATTTGATTTTTTTTGCTTATATTGCTGTTACATATTTATTTCTGTTCTATTTTTTTCTGATATATATACACAGTATAGGTAAGATGATAGGGGATACAGGAAAGAGGGGGGTATGGTGTGGGGAGGGGAAACATAGGTTTGTCGCCGGCAGAGATGGGGAAGAAGATCAAGTAAAAAAGTATATATGTTTTATTAAAGTTATCTATAAGTAGATATATATTTTAATTTATACAAATTTGATTTTTTTTGCTTATATTGCTGTTACATATTTATTTCTGTTCTATTTTTTTCTGATATATATACACAGTATAGGTTATTCATTTATATAAAAATATTTTTTGTTCTTTGTTTTTACTTTTTAGTTATTTTCCTGAAGTATTTATTATATACATATTGGATTCAGACCGTTACTTTAAATTAAATAGAGTATAGACCACGAGACCTAAAATACTTATTAATTTGTTGAATTTTTTAATGAAAGCAAAGATAATTAAGGTAAAAAAAAAAAGGCACTTGCAATATGGGCAATGCACATAGATTTTAGTAGTTTAAATAAACATAAATAGATTTTTTAAAAAGGAAAAATAAGTATGTAAATACATCAATAAAATGTACTTAGAAAGCTAATTATAGGAATTTAGAAAGTTAGAAATGAATCTAATCCATTCAATGAAATCTTATCAGAAGACTATCAACATTCAATTCAATTAAGATATTTTTATTAATTTAAGATCTAACCAAATTAAGCTTTAAATAATCACAATATTCATAAACATAAATACCACTAAAAAAACTACTAATTATTTAGGACATTATAGTCCAATCAAAAAAAGAAAGAAACCTTTTAATGCTATCCATACTTTTAAGACACTGTACATAGAAAACGACCATCAGTCTTACCTCAAATTTATGGCTATGCGGTCCAGTAGATGTTCCCGGACAGCACCCTCTTCAGGATTATAAGTAGCAATCAAAAGTGGTTTGCATGGATGACGAAAGCTGATCCCTTCCCTCTCTACAATATTGACTCCCTCCGTCAAAACATTAAGCAGCAAATTACTGATACCTTCATCCAACAGATTTATCTCGTCTACGTATAAAACTCCTCTATGAGCCTCTGCAAGTAACCCTGGCTGGAAAACTGTTGTTCCAGATTTTACAGACTCCTCAACATCAACAGACCCCACTAGTCTATCCTCCGTAACACCAAGAGGAATCTGCAGAACAAATATAATTAAGAGAATACCAAATAGATCTTTTTATTTACAAATACTCTCTTATTCATAAACTACCTGAACAAAAGGTGACCTGACTATTTGGGTCTTTATATTACCAGCAGAGTCATACTCTACCTTGTTGGAAAGCCCATCTTCCCACCTTCAAAAATTATAAGAATTTACTAATTTAAAGGTAATGAAGAACAATATAACTCAAAGCATGACAGTGACCGTTGAAAAGGTTGAAACCTAAAGTGCATAATTTCTTCACATACAACTATAAAACAATATAGTGGAACAACAGAGGTAAGGTTAGCCGCTGAACTAGAAAAGGTCTGAGTCAAAATCATTTGGTTCTAGATCCAATATCAAAGTATTGTTAGCCGAGCAATCATCTTTATGCAAATGTCCCACTGATATAGTGATGTAGTCCCTGAACCTAATGTTCCACAATCTCATCTAACTGCAACAAATAAGAAATTATTCTCAAAATTATTACTCATTTTTCAACAAATCAATCCTCGAGAGTTTAATATGCAAGATAACAATTCAGCAATATTCATGAGCCAAGTGAACCACAAGAACTTCCCAGGTCGCATAGCATGCATAAATAAGGAAAGAGGAAACAACTATATCCTTTGCATTACAATTTATCATGCCAAGTTATGTTGAAACTTGAAATCCGTAGCATCTAATTGAGCTGCCAGATCTAGTGAACCTTACTCTTCAGGGCATGCTGGATCAGCATTTGCAACTGATCCGTCAACTACTTCAATAGGTGGAAGAATTGCATGCAAACCACGGGCCATTACTGTTTTGGCTGTTCCTCGCTTTCCGGAGATTGCTATTCCTCCAATCTCACGGTCTACAGCCCCAAGTAAAAGAGCGGTCTTGATAGCATCCTGTATAAGAAGTCAATATACACACTTCATAAAGAACTTCTGATATTACATACTAATTATATAAATGACTAGTAGTGTGAATAGAAACATGTCTCTACCCAAGTACGACTATGAAATCCAGCACACCGCAATATTTATGCGTTTTCACATAAATGTCCTTTTTCAGAAAAATTGAACTTTTACAGCACAACATGGCACAGAAAAATGCTTTCCCACTGATTTTACTACACTAGACAGTAATACCATAATATACATTAAATATTATCTCAACCAAATAAGCCACCTATCTTCTATAATGGATTAAGTTATACGTGGATATTACCTCAAGAAAGGAAGATTACTCTGCCTCCTTTCATTTAAACCAACAAGAGAAGGGAAGATATTCAACGAGCCAGAGTCATCTTTAAAGACACACTATAAGTTCCCCATAGGAACAGCATAAAAAAACCAAATCAAAGTAACAATAAATAAACACAGAGTACGGAGAAAAGGAAAAAGACAGAAAGGTTGAAGCGATCTTAAGCAGACTAAGGACCATAGAGGAGGATACATGCAGTTCGATGCGAACGGGATACAATTACTCTCACTCATCACATTATGCAGCATATGCAAATCATTAAAGCACAGAGTTACATCTTAGTCTATTACAAAGATTTTTTAACCTGGGAATCAAATACTGAGAAGAATTGCAAGTCATTTACAAATATCTCAGGTTTCATCTGACCTTTAGCATCATAATTACAAAGTTATCCCCAAATCACAAGTATTATAAACAAACCCATCAAGAGGAATCAGTTCAATAACCAATTAATCAAGATCACATTTAACTATGCAAACACACACGCACACACAGAGAGAGGGGGTGGAACCTGGCCGACAACAGCTGCCAAAGGAAAAAACTGCCTGCCATATGGACTAGCAGGAGCACTTTCATCCTCCTTCTCTGGTGCCACGCCAACAGACCCATTGCGGGAATCAAGAATGGCAGTAGCTTCAACTCTCAGCCTCCTACTTTTTGTGTGTGAAAAATGTGTTCTTGGCCTCGAAGAATGGGAATAAACAAGAAGCGGATTCAATGGCTTCAAAGATTTCAAACTCAGGAGGGATTTTGAAGGCGAACATAAAGGAGGAATTGGAGTAGACAGCGCCATTGCGCAGTAATCATCAAAACAGTGAGAAAGCACTGCACCTCCTTCATGCTTTCTGTTATCCCATCTTATCTTTCTGGTTTAGAACGGACGTCGTGTTTCCAAACAGCGGTATATGCTGAAGACTCGCTTTTGAGGTAACTCTCCTACGCGATTTTAGCTCCAAGCTGATACGGGGTATGGAGATCTCATCATGCAATTTAGACCGCGCATGTGCCCACGTCACCTCCTATCTATTCGCGCTTCTCTTCTCCTCTCTCTTAATTCAATTATAAATTATTTGAAATTTTAACTCTTTTAAATAATTACATCAAAATTATTGGAAATAACACTTTGTTCTTAATTAATATTTTCTAGTACAATCTAATGCTTCATTCGAATGGATAAGTTTAGATTTACATGAGGAATTTGAAGAAAAAATTTCAAATGCGTTCATACTAAAAGAGTTCAAAATACGATGCACAATGTTTGCTACAAATATCTCAAAATAAGTATCCAAGGATTTCAAATTATTTGGAACACAAATTTATCCAAACAAATGTAGTACAATTTTTTTAGTATATTTTGATTTTCAACAAATACATATGTATAACTAAGATTAATAATAAATTGCATCAATTCAATCAATACATCAATATTACTAAAAACAATAATAAATTAAAATAACTCAAGCGCTCAATTTTATCAATACATAAATATGACCAAAAACAATAACAAATTAAAATAACTCAAACACTCATGTAAAGTAAGATATGATCGATGAAACTCGAAGCCATGAAAAAGAACTTGTTCACAAGACCTCCACATTAGTTTTAGCCACTAGACTAAGACATCATTGGTAGGTGTAGTGAATTTAATAACTCCAAATACTGAAATTTGGGGACAAAATCTGAAGAATTTTCGGACAAAATGCGTTTTGAGTTTTGGCTACGAATCCTGTCGCTAATTTCAATACGCTATACAGAGCCTTCAAAGAGTAAACTCCCCCAATGAATGCAAATTTTATCCTTCACCAGTTTTTGCCATCACCGGAGCTCTCAGGCCCGCAACAGAATCTGCATCTCATTTTCAATTTTTAGATGAGACTAAGCATCGCTGCATCCAAATGCAAATTAAAATACATAGTATTCACGACCATGGATCAAAAACAGCTTCAAAATAGAAGGATGCTTGGGGATTCTGATGCGGCTTTCCAGTAGAGCAGTCCACATGGGACTCGCATCAGTTCATGCCTCTATGCTGCACTGAATTTCACCATATCTGTGTCGTTCTTACTGGCATTCTGTTGCAAATAATTGCCATAGAATCACATGCAGAAGATATCCTGTAGTACAGTCAATTTAGTGGAGGAAAGTCGATTGTTGCTCCAGTGAATTGACTTGAATACCAATATTCAAGCAAGCATGCGAATCTCAAAAAACAATTTAGTGTGGGAAAGGTCACTTATATTATAATGTATAACGGGGAGGATGTGGTTCCAAAAGAACATGGAATGAGCATAGAACTGCAAATCAACCTAATTCATATGCATAATTTATAGCTCAAGAGAGCTTTTTAATCTCAAAAGTCACTAATTCTTTCTTTCATGTCTACTGATCGACCACACTTTCGCTGATAGAAGCTATAAACCAAAATGAAAGGTTCATAGCATACCTGCCAGAACTTCTTGGACGCATTTGTGAATGAGCAGGTCCAGCACTCAAAAGATACGACCAACACTAGCCAAACCCATTGAACAGATAGCACCAATATCACCTTCCGTAGTACAATGAGTTGATCATGCAAATCCCATAATAGAACTGCAGGAAAACATTGAACATGGATCTTTGTAAAAGCACACTCATTAATGCTACACAAGACTACAATAAGGTGCTAGACCAAGACGACCTTCTACATGATTAATCTATAAACCTAATGAATAAAGATTGAAAATAAAGATATGCCAACCTTGAGCAAATCTAGTTCATGCAAACCCATCAACATTGTCTAGTATTTCATCGGAGTAGCTTGACTTGCTTATATACATGCAATCAATTTTGGAGACTACAGAAGATAGAAAAATCTGGAAATTCTATGAGAACACCTGATGATGAAAAACTTGATCACACATGCTTCTGCTTGTTCCCAACACCACAAGAAAAAACCCCTCTCCAAAAACAAAATAAATAAATAAAAATCCACCATAGAAAGATGCATCAGTAAAATCTAAGTTGTCATGATAGCTTTGTAGTATAAGATTGGAAAACATTAAACCCAATGTAAGAATAAACTTACTGCTATTAACCATGATGTTAGTTGGATGCCCTTGTACACGTAACAATCTGCCTGATAAACAGCACAAGGACATCGATGAAGAAAAGAACTGCGTACAAACAATTTTTTCAGTTATAGACAGTACCAGGCGTAAATTATGCACAAGGACACGCAATTATATTCCAGCCACATGTGATCTTTGTAATACTTTTATAATTTAATCTTTTCTACATCTGGTTTGCAGTAAGTACATCATTTACATGGATGCATACACACACAGACACTATTCAAATGTGTCTTAGTGTTTGCATAACTAATTTTACCAAAAGAGTATGCTTCAAATTTACAAGTCAAAAGAAATTTGCCCATCCCTCACTTCACTGCAACTAATCATCCTCCAAATGGAGAAAAAGTAGTGAAAGAGTTCTGATGTTCTAGATGTATCAAACATCAACTAAAACTTCCCACTTCCAAATTTACATTGTAATTACCAAGAATAGCCAAACCCACTGTCAAATAAAACTGTTACACGCTAGAGGCAAAACATTGTTCCTACAATCACTTGCTCAAACTCCTTGAATAGTTATATAATCAGCTGGGAAGATGGTCAACCAATTACCAACTCATACCAAAGCTGCAATATTGCCAGACGGAATAGTTGAATATGACTAATATACATTTTTATGCAGAATCTCAGACATATATTATAAAATGGATAAAACTGGATAGAATCATAGTGCTCCTTATGATTTATGTCATCTTCAAAAGTTACCTTGTTGGTTGTTTTATGGGGACAAAGCAACAGCAGTGCAATCCTGTGGTTACACTTCAAGATAAGCTCCAAGAATATTTTACTTATAGTTTGAATGTTACCTCAATTTTCAATTTCATTTTGTAAAGATTCTATTAACCAAACATAAATGTTAAACAAGATATAATTTCTTCTAATATTTTCTTTAACATAATATTTCTAGGAACAAGGAAAAGCCTACTGAGGGCATGGAATATCTTTAAGTTTGTTCGAATATCATCACTCCAAACAGGTATTCCAATCATATGAAGTGCTCGTGCAATTCAGCTTCAGCTATTATCCTTCTTTTCCTTTATGCATTTCCACCATACATTTTCATAATCTTATATCCCAAAAAGCACAATGTACATTAAACTTACTTCCCTTGTATGAATCCTATTCGAAAAGCCAAATCCATGATCATTGACAAAATGTCGAGTTCATTCTAACAAACAAGTATCAGAAATTCAGGTTAACAAGAGCACATTAATAACTAAAAAAACTCTTTGTGACCACCCTTTTAACACTGAGCTTACTAGTTATCTTTAGAACCACATTTTTTCCTCACCTTTGAGACATGCTCAGAATCTGTATTTATTTTAAGGATAATTACATTTACAACCCTTGACCTATGGTCTATTTACACAAGCCACCCATGTCTTTTGCATAATTACAAAAACTACCCCTGACAATCAAAGAATAGGGGTAGTTTATGTAATGATACTAACATTTTTAGGGTGTGTGTGTAATATTTCAAAAAGTAAGGGGTGGTTTATGTAAATGATAATGATATTTTGGTGGGTGTATGTGTAATTATCTAAAAGATAGGGGTGATTTGCGTAAACAGACCATAGATCAAGGGGTGTAAATGTAATTATCCTATTTTTTTATTTTGTCCAAAAAACTGAAAACTTTTACTAAATTTGGTAAGGGTTCTCCAAAAGCTCCTTTGACAATCTTATGGAGTCAAATTCAGCTATGAACATTATCGTCTATATTAGAATATGCAAGCAATCAACTTAAATAGGGAAGAAAACAAACCTCTATACAACAAAAGCTGGGACCAGATAATGGTTTAGCATTAACCAAATTGCTGATGTCACTGGCCTTGTGTCTTCAAATTTCCTGCAACATCTTGAATCTTGACCAATTACATGCCAGGTGTGTGTTGTAATGTGCTTGCTCGAGATATCATCAGAACAAACACCAGTTAACAAGAAAACATGATTCAAGGTCAAATTCGAAGCTGACATAGTCAAATAGCAATTTGACTATTTTCCTAGCTAGCTCCATGAGTTCTTACATCTCCAATGTCCGCGGTCAAGCCATTGATTTGCATTCAAGGCCTGATAAATTGATATATCCTTTTTACAACTTATTGAGTTGAGCAACACCAAATTAGATTCAGATATATGCAGAAAGAATTAGTAGGACGACTAGTTATGCGAATGTGATGCCATCCAGGTGAAATATCTCACCAACTCTCAGATTATATTGGCAATGACAAAGGAAAGGAAAGGGTTCATGTAAAGCAGAACCAACCACATACTAGTTAGTTAATTAGCAGAACATAATAGCATTTCCATGTTAAGCTGAAGACTTCTGGTAAACATGTTGTAATATAAAAACCTCCATTTTCTGATCCGCAATTAAAAGTTAGCAAATAGCCTTGCAAATTATTTTCATTCCACATGAAACTTTCAAGATTTAAGAGGAAAACAAATCTTAAGAGAAACTATCAATGCCATACGATAATAATGAAACGACTGCGCATACAAATTTTAAAACTCTCTTTCATGATATCAAAAAGAAACGAGTGTGATGCCACTTTATGAAAACGACCAAGATAAGTACCATAGCTGCAAGATAAGTACCATAGCTGCAAGACTGACAAAAGAAACAAAGACGATTTTTTCTGGCAAATAGTAGCAGTGACTGAAAATGGAGCCCCTGAACTTCAGGCTTCAATTAAAATCAATTTAAGGAATCAGATGTAAAGAAGATGTATATATATACAGAGAGAGAGAGAGAGCTACTTTGCACATTAAAAATAAATTCAGATGCAGCAGAAAAAAAAACGATTAAAATAAATAGAGGATATATCATACTGAAGAAAAAAAAGAAGCAGCTAGTTATTTCCTATCCGCAATTTCATGGAAATTCCATGAAAATCATCTCAATGAAATTTTGCTTTTCAGCTAATATATCAAGTTTCATAAAAAGGTTTTAACATCTGTAGTATTAGCACAATGCCCTGTAAAGGGAAAAGTATAAACATAAATCTAATCTACGTTTTCCTCTCCCACCATGCAGCAAATCACCTGACATTGGAAACGGTTTGTGGAGACAACTCAGATGCGTCAGAAAGAGCTCTATCCTTTCCAAATTCCTGAACTTCTTTATTGTTTGTCAAACCATTCTTCACAAGGTTATGCGTTAAGGGTAAATATTCAGCTTCCTTGACCATGTCAGAATCATGAGTAGTAGATTCAGTTTCAACAGCATTCAACACCCCTTCTTTTTTGTCACCAAGTTCAACAGAATCATTTCCCAGTAGAATCTTCTCAGACAATGTGAAATCATTATCTTTCTGATCTGAATCAAGCATGGATCCTGATGACTGCTTTTCCCTATCAACAGTTAATAACATATCCTTGGATTCGTCAGTTGAATGAGACTTCTGATCTGCTGATCTGTCATCCGGGTGGGTACAATTAGAATCTTCTCCAGTGCAATCAGTCTTGGTGTTATTTTCTGAAACAAGTTCAGCCTTGCTGCTTCCAGTTTGACAGTGATGAGGGCAGACAGGAGGCCTCTTATTAAGACACTTGTGGCACTTAAAGCCGATAAGATTTTCAATTTTATCAGCTGTAAGACCCAAAGCATCTCCATGCAGCCAAGCTGCAAAAGATTGCACACGGAAAAACAATCAGCTAGGAAGAATTTCCAGATTTCAGTCAAAAGAAAATCACACTCCATCAGTTGAACCATTTTCCCTTCCACCACTTCACCAAATTCAAGTGCGTGTACAAAACTTATTTCCGTTGAGATATTATATGTCTGGACTTTTTGCAGGGCTATCATGTTTAAGCAAGCGTCTAATGAATTCAGAGTCATAAGTCAGGCACTTATCTTTCCTAAAAAAAGAGCTTTGACAAGCCAAAAGTAAATTCAAGGACGACATACCATCTTCTACAGCATTACAGCATGAGTTTGGGTGTTATCAAGGAGACACAAACTGAATGTAAAGATTTTACCTCCACAAATTTGGCAAGCCACATAATTCAGCTCAGAATTATAATCCACTTCGCTGCAAAGGCTGCATTTTGGTTTATCACAGCCGGAAGGCACCTCTCCTGAACGTACGAGAAGCATTCTACTCCTGAAATATAGCAACCTTTCATCATTTGGCCTTCTGCATAATTGTACACCATTCAACCAGTAACTGCTATTAACAGGCGTTCGCTTCTTCCTCGAGAAAACACTTTTGAGCTTCCTAGATTTGCCCTTTCCTGATTTACCTTGTTTTCCCTTCTTGCGTCTTTTCACCTTAGTTTTCTGTAAAGAAAGCTTTGCAATGCGTTCAGCATTCCTAGCAGAACGTCGCAAAGGAACAACCAAAGTAACTTTTTTTGTGTTTTTAGAATTCACTGGTCGCTTTGGTTTCCCCCTCTTTTTCCCTTTCCCTGAGCCTAATGGCTTCACTACTTTTGATGCATGCTTATATTTTGGAGACTCAGATTTGCCCTCCCTAGCATCAGTTTTCATAAACTTTCCATCCTGGCATTTATGGCAAGTATATATACACTCAGTAGAGATGGATCCAGCAGATTTCCGAGCATGTCTTTTATGGAAAGAGCCTGAAAAAGAAATGCCATTAATAAGTCATTTAAGCAGAAAAAATGACGGAAGTTCAAACATGCAACATTATCAAGTAGCTGAATCAGAATTAGTTCAATGAAAAAGATACAGAAATCACATAATAACTGTTCTTGCCCCCACCCCCTGGTTGTGTCTATGCCATTGCCACCTCCAACAAACCATTAGCAGTACTCTCTCTGCTACACACGTCAACTATTACCATTCCAGGACCGCAATAATAAAAACCACCAAGACTTCAGGGCACAATCAAGTAGCCTTTAGTCCCCTGCAGTAACAAACCCTAAACACCCATTTCACCACAAGCAGTGCAACCTCCATCACTATTCCAACTATTGGAAAATAAATAATCAGGAAGGAAATTAGAGCTAAATCTTCGGACAGTACATCCACTTTGAATTTAACAACCAATGCATTATTGGAGGACTATTAATCCTGCAATTTTTAAATCTTTCATTACTGGGCTCTTCTGACCAGACTTCATTCCATGTCAACAATATGGACCATTAGTACCCATTATAATGATTGGTGGATCAGATCTCTATTTCACTTCAATAGGCACCAAAGTTTTAACCTTATATCCATATTCATTAACATCAGTACTCTGGTTTCACTAAGACAGTTTCATAAGGTGTATTAGTTATTGTGTTAACTATTTGGACTGCCTGGCTTAGAGGCAAATGGATGGGGCTTAAAGTGTGGATGTGTTGCCATTAATGCGAGGGGGATAGAGGAGAGCTGGTGATGCTGGTCAGTCAGGGGAGGTAGCGGTAGTGGTGATTCTTTGGTTTTGACCCCTGCAGTGAGAAGAGAGGTTGGCAATAGGGAGATGAAGATTCAGATGTTACCATTTTCCAATCTATGACACTATTGACCAAGTCAAAGAGAAGGGGGTGTCTTAAAAAAGAGGACACTATAACTGCATAGCACATAATACAACGAACATCAGTCACCAACATCTACATCTGAATAAGACACTTGGCAGCCACCACAGGGCTGGTAGCATAAATGCCAATGAATTACTATATTTCATGATTCTTTGACAACAAAATCGGTAATGAACATCAGATGCGTTAAAATTTTATCAGGAAAATAAAGGTTAAGTCCATCTATGGTGAACTCAAGCAATGTGGACTAAAACACTGTTCCTTTTCCACAACAGTCATGGAATTATTTGGCCTGTGAACTGTCACCACTAGTCATATCTTTAACATCTCAAATGCATTGCAAGCAGTAACCTTACTTTCAAAAGCACAAATAAAATCCCTCCATTTTGTGCCAAGCATGAATCACAAAACTAAGAGAATGGCAAGTAAAAAATTGAGAGCAAAGAGAAAATTCCTGTTTTTGTATGAAAAAGAAGCTTAAATCTAAGAATGTTGACTCAGACTGAGGAAGAGGGGCAGCGCAACATGACATTGAGGTCTTATAGATTTTAATTAACTTGATTTCTGAATCAAGCCAATTTTAAAAAAAATGGTTCATTTTCTGACGCACTTAGATATATTAAGTGTAAGTAAGACGCCATTAACTTTCTTTGAGGATACCCAAAAACCATTTATAGCTTGTTGGCATGGATAACTTTGACATTTCCCTAATGCGGGCATTGAGCTTTATGAGCAGCATTTGAGAATGATTAATAGGAGATTCTTGGACTGTGTTAAACCACCAAAATCAGGTCAATATCAGTTTCTTGACCTTCAACAATCAAAAATGCACAAACAGATTACATCAAAATGCAACAATCATGACCAGTGCCAAAAGGAAGTATAAACCAGCAACAAGAAACCTGTACAAGCTCAGGTAGTTTACCTTTGCAATGCTGGCAGCTCACTGCTTCCCTGCAAATCAACAGAAGTATTTGATCACTGGCATTGCAAATTCAGAAGCAGAGTAAATTTTAATAAACAGATCATATTAGTCGAGTATACTTTCCAAAAGCATTTAAATAAAATGAAAATGCCAGCTCATATTCTAGCCTCCAGCCAAAATGATAATCTTTTGCCAACAAGCGAAGCTTGACTGTTTTTCATCTCAAGCAAAGACGAGATCTTTTACTTTAAAATAAAACACATGCATTAAATGCTTTAGTGATAAAATTACAGAGAAGAGTTTGTTATTTGACACTCTAGGATATCATTCTTTGGCAATAAGATCCTTTTCAGGAAGAACATAACTACACTAACAATTAAAGCTATGCAATACCTGATTAGAACATCTTTATTGCAATGCCCACACTGATTCTTCTCCAACCTTTCCGCTCTTGCAAAAAGATATTCAAATCCTTTTTTCTTGGAAGGCATCCCAGCTACTCCACTGCTGTCATGACCTTTTCCAGGCTCCATCTTATTGGATTTACGAGCAATTCTTTTCTCTTCAAAAGATTTCAAGAGATGTAATGGAACATGAGACTCTTCCAGCCAATATTTCTTCCTCTCGCTTGAGGAATCGTCGAGCATGGATCCATGTCTCACAACAACATCAGGGATAAACCTTCTTTTGCCAAAATCCAGAAGATACCTCACCACTGCTCCCTCAGAGCACTTCCTACGGATAATAACCTTTTTAAATGAGCGGATTGATTTTTTTGGGTCCTTATCCATCTTTGAAAGAAGATTGGTATTCCCAATATCAACCCATCTAATATTGGCGTCAAGCTCCCTAACCTGCAAACATGGAAAGTAGACAGGAGCATTTCCTTTCATTAGGTATCAGTAAATATTGCAATAATATCTCTATCCCTTTTCCCTTCCTCACTGAGTTGACACAGTTTCTATACGCAGACTATATCCAAAAATTATAGTTATCACCGAGGGTAATACTGTACACAACTAGGCCAAACCCCAGAAGCAACTCAGAAGGACAAAACATAAGCTCAAGGAAATCCAGTTTCCTTGGAGAGCCTTGTTCAGGCAGTCAAAATCAATTTGTCCGTACGCCAGGTAAAGCCAGAAAACATGGAAAATGCAAATAGAATAAACATGCCTGGAGAGCTAGCTGCTCGACGCTTCTCGATGTCTCAACCGCAGCTCTCCAAGAAGCATACTTAGTTCGCTTGGCATATTCTCCACTGTCAGGGTAAAGTATGCCTGGTATCTTCTTACGTCCACCTACAACAGTTCATTGTGAAACATGTTCAGACAAATGTTCAACCGACGAAGATCACAAGTTGTAAAAAGTGGAATAACAGAAACTTTGAACCTTGTCGGGCAGCTTTAGAAGCCAAAGAGCGAGGCAGAACCTTCCAATTGAAGAGCATACGCGAACCCCTTCCACCCCTCCACCAGAATAAACTCAGCCCAGTAGCAGCATTTGAAGATGGGGTAGTCACCACCTCGGAAGATTTGGTTCTTTTCTTGGCAATTCCATGTCTTGAAGACGCTCGTGCAGAACTGCTGACAATATGAGAAGCAGACCCCATTGTAGCAACAGAATCCACATGCTTTCGCCAGTCAGCAGACAGGGCTAGATGATGCAAATTTGACTCTAGCTGGAGTAAAAAGTCACAGATCATCAGATGACTGCATACAAATATGAAATAGGAAACACAAAGAAAAATGTGCCAAAAAAGCAACAACGGAAGGGGAGACCTCCCCGAGCTGGATAAAGTAAAACTCGAATCAGATACAAGTATTATTTCCTTTTGATACTTTTGCCATCTCTTAAACACAGCATACTCAAGGACAAGAACCAAAGATGTTAATATTCCACATTTGAAGTCAATGAACAATGTCCCAAGAGAAGCAAGAAGTATGAAGGTATAACATGCATCCGGAACTTTGAAGTATATGAGCGTCATGGATATTGCTCGAAAAAGAACTAAGACTAGCATCAGAATGCCAAAGAGATTCTATTTTATATGACATCAACATTTGAAGGCATTACTAAATTTATTAAGTTGTTTTAGTCTTTCAAACTAGTCTTAGCAGCAACTGCATAAAAGATGGAAATAGAGTGAAACACTGAAGGATAAGGGACGTAAAATAATGCATCTTGCTATTCAATGGATGATACCAGATATCAATTTAGACATTTTGCTGATACCACCTTTAAGACGAAAAGTTCATCTAAATGTTTCTGGCAGTCAATAAAACCACTGCCACTTAGTGAATCTTCAGGTCCTATCTCTCTCACTACCATCAATCAATTATCACGACCATGAAAGACAGGGAAAGCAATCACGTTGAGTTTTTGCCTCTCAAACATTGATGATTAAAGTTATTATGATTTATTTATTTCAGTAGTTTCCATAGAAACAATTACAAATTTCACATTAACATAAAGAAATATTCAATTTGCACAAGAACCAAGAACAAGCAACATTTACCCACCAAGTGGATCCTAATTCTGGTTCAAGATCCTGTAAACCTAGAATTTATCAATTGATCATCAGAATTTACGAGGAATCATTTTTGAATGCCATCTCTTTACATCAAATGATGAATCCAACAGAAAACAGAAGCATGCAACACAAAAACATAACATACAGCTCCACAGTACATTCATTTAGAGAAATAGAGATCCAAAGGTAATACGTATACCTCGAGCAGCAAATTTTTCAATGAGGCAATGTCGGCCACTCCAAGAACACTTTTACGCCAAAGCATGGAATAATCTGGATTTAACCATGGGCCCTGCAGAAGACCCTGCAGATGATCTTCAATGCATATAACATGGCACATGACATCAATAAGATGGTTCTTCCTATTATTTCCTGGCTGAATTCCTAGAACCTCACATGTATAATTTTCTACAGCTGGAATACTATCATTCATAATGAATAAGCAGTCCCTTCCATCTTCAGGAACTCTGCAGTAGATGCACCAGCCACATCTTTCTTTCCTAGACTTCATACTTGAATTGTTAACATTTGACCAAGAAAATTCAGCAAACCTATTTGAGATAACCTTCAGCTGTCCTGCTACAATTTCTTCAACAGATCTTGGGGCATCTTCAGAGGTCTTATCTGATGATTTACAGGTCACTTCTTCAAAAAATAATGATGCTGTTCGAGCAAATTCATACCAGTTAACATAATTTGTCCCAGGATACACTTGAGACAACACTCCTCCAGATTTTGAGGTGCACAGTCCAGAGCTATAATTTTCCAAACCAAGATTGCTCCCTTTTTCAACATTTTCAGTAGTCAATGTCATATAATGATCTCCAGTTTTCACAAGCTTCCCTGGAATATGACAATCATCTTGAATCTCTGGGCATCTGCTTGAAAGATCTGGCACACTTTCCTTTAAGGTATCAGTCTTTAGGAATGTCTGAGAGACTTCAGCTGATCCTTCAGAACTTGCCAAATGATTTTCCATCTTCACTCCATCGTTGCCAGTCTCCAGCTGTGGGTTAGCGTGCTCTGCATTTTCAAGTTCTGTATTACTGGAATAAGTAGTCACCATGGACTTTTCATGAGATACTTTTTCAGCAAAAGCCTCATTCTCGTTAAGAGTTTCTGATGGTGTGGGATGCACATTGGGCAGTTGCCTTTTTCCAAGAAAAGCTGATTGTATAGAATAAGAACGGGCATCCAAATCAGTTCTGGTCCCACCAACTCCACGTACTACATTCCAATGCTTACAAATAACATTTATTATTGTGTCATAGATAAATCGTGACGACTCCAGAGTTTCAATAAGGGTAAGCAAGTCATTTCTATTGTAGGACCAGAATGAGTATTCGTCATTGCATGACTCTAATCTGCAAGTAGACAATCCGTTGGTTATATATATATATATATATATATATATATATCACAGACATGGCTATAACAACAATTGAAACAAGCATTCTAACATAATCATAAGCCAAAAGAATCATAAGTTTTGAAACACAAAATAAAATTAGAAGAGGTATGTTGTCTAGTTAAAGGAAGTCGTAGCACCAATTAGATTCCTATACTTTTCAGGCTAGCTGTATCCAAGCAAAATGCAGTTCATAGTAAAACGATCTAATTGAAATGGCAGGAGTCAGCCTTTCCTGATTGCAACCAATCAAACAGGGAACCAACTTTTAGCCAATACGACAACAAAAACTAATTAAAACGATAATAACACTCGGGAGGTCCGGAAGATATTTTATATAATTTATCTTCAACCATACATGCCAAATATGAAAAACTACAAAAAGAATAGTTTGCGAATTTAAGCTTCCAGCCTAGTTACTTGTTTTAATAAAGTAGGCTAACATTAGAAAATGAGTCTATTGAATAAGTTTCTGCTATCTACAAGGTAAAAAATTTGTCCAAATTGAAAGAAAATTCCAACCATTTTTAGCAAAATCATCATCTTCCACCTACATCTCCACTTCATTTAGGCTGCAGTGCAGTCCACTGACAAAATGCCACCACAATTAGATAAAAGGAAAATAAATAATAGAATGAAATAAATGAAAATAAATAATAGTATGAAAGGCAAACTAAACCGAGTAAATAAAACACAAAAATTGGGAAGATACGTGGCTACCCAATAATGCATGAATGAAGCTACTATAAGGCCGCAGCAACCTCTAACCAAAGTGCAGGCGGACCACTATAATCAAGTGATTGCAAGGTGAAAATATGAATATAGGGAATAGAACACTAATGTTGCAGATGAACCAGTAGAAATCTACTAAGTCTTCATCATACATGCATCAAACGGTGCATGTACAGTTATAAAGAGATACAAGTCTACCCTACTCACCAACTTCATCAATAAAGATTACTTTTCGAGGCTAAGAAGTTGAGAGCAAGATCTCGAATCACCACATTAGTTTTATGGTATGTGGCCATATCAAGCGATTCTGGCCAGGGAAGCCTAAAATGGCGCCTCAAATATGGGTAGGAAGAGGGTGCTTATGTCTTACCTAGGATCTGTATTTGTTTAGAATTCGCATGGCCGATGGCAATACATAGAGTAGCTATATATGATACGTTGCAATTTGTTCAACTAGAGGTCTATACAACACGCATGGGATATCCTGGTTGGAAGAGAAATTACTAAATGTCTATTACCCCCGTAGGCTTGGCACCTGAGACGCTATTTCGTTTGAGATAAGAAAGAAAAATGCCTTCCCACTTTAAGTAATAATACCATGGCAGTTCAAATTTGATATTAAAAATTTGTTTTTTTCCCCGAAAGGCTCGATTGTGTATCGAGAGACCAGTATGAGAAGAATGGTACTTTCGGACGATCATGCACTCTTACTCCTTCGTATTATTATCAACATCATAATAACCTATATCACCAATAAAGGAACTAAAATGGGAATGGTCCGACAAATATTTCCTAAAGTTAATCCAATTTTTCCTTCAACATCCATGACAATTTTGAGAAGCCGTACTTTCCCAATGACTCTATAGTTAATAGTCAAAGACAAAGGCTTAAAATTTAGGTGAAAATGCACGCAAAAGGGTACGGTTGAAAAAATATATAAATGGATGTGTGTTTTGAAGCTTCAAAAAAGGCACTGATGGTTATGATTCTTGTTCTATATATTTGGCAATTCGCACATTATCCCTTCAAAACAAGAAAAAAATCTCCAGTTAATGAGGCTTTGTGTCGTCTAGGAAAGGAAAGAAAAAGACGGATAGACATAGAGCCCCATGTGCTCTAATAAGACTTACACAATCACCCTCTGAGATACAATACATAGACACCCCCTCAAAGGGGTCTACTTGTAATTTTACAAAAAGCACGAGGAGTTTGTACGAGGAGGCTTAATCTTAGGGGTCGATATAATTTATCTATTTTAATAGATATTTAGAATCCCGCAGGCCGCAACGAAATCAACTAATGTGGCCCTAAATTTACAAGGGATCCCATGTAATATTATATTCATGCTATTAGCATTCACTAAAGGGAAATTTTCATTAACAATATGTGATCTTGATCAGGTTTTATTAGTCTACCTCGATACTCAAAGATTCAAGGCATGGCCCATATAAGGTGCCTCCGTGCAACTCTAGCGGTTGGTTGCCGTATGGTGCATATGCATGAGAGTTAGAGGAGTATGCTTGGGCACTTACGACGTACATCCTCTGCATACGATACCAATCACCGAATATATACCTTTAAAAATCCCAACTTTAAAAGGTGTTTTTACATATAGGAACGGGATTAACTCGGGATAGACAAATACATAACAAAATGGGCATAGGTGGTGATGGGGTATTATAATATTAAGTTTACTTCGTTAGATTTTAATTGGGATTAATGCGTGATTATTTTAGTGTTCATATGTTGTAGGGTAAAAAGTTGGGATAAAATTGTGAATTTCCAAATCTACCCATTTATAGGACAAAATTTTTCGTCAAATGTCAGCTCAAGAATTTTCTCTCATACGCCACCTGCCGTCTCTCCATACATGGGATTGTTTTCACCCTTTGGAATTGTTCATCGACCCATTTTCCATGTCTCAACTTTTGCATGATGATATTAATTCCGTCTTCAATCTTCTCACCAAGAATCAATTCTACGTCGAAATCTTCTTCATACTCATCAGAAGTTTCCAAGAAACTCCATTGTGAATTAATCTTGGCATGGCTCGATATGGAAATTGGGGCCTTTCTAGTATTGGTGGGTTGCATGGTTACTGTATAAACAAGCGGGCGGACTCAAGTAAAATTGGAGCTCAAGAACCCAACAATGGCACCTCAGCACTTTCAAACAAGAGTTTTGGGAAGAGAGAAATAAAAAGATAGTCACAAAGGTTGTCAAATGGCATTAATCACTTGTCCAGGTTTGTTGGATGTTTTGCAAAAAAATCCGGGGCATTTTGGAAATTTCTCTCTTCAATTCATGACAAATTGCGCAAACAAAATATAATCACAAGCGGGTTTCGTTGGATAGATAATCGGAGATCCATGTGAGGCATTCTAGTCACCAGCCATCCAAAGTTGTTCCGGGCGAGTCCACCTTCCCGAGTTGGCTAAAAGAAATGTAAACAGTTGATAGGCAGGATTGGGCGGGATATCCGACCCAACGCATAAGTAAATATAGCCCAAGAATTTGAGATAAATACCTATTCTAAATCCAACCCTGGGCCATCAGAGGCACCTTCCCCCCCCCCCCCCCCCCCCGCGCAAACGGAACTGAAATTTCAGCTCGGTGTCTGGTACGAAATTTCTAAAATTTTACATTTCTGTTCGGTTTCAGTTTCAGTTCCTAGTAAACCGAACCAGCCAATCTTTTATTTATGTTATATATTGTATATATATTGGAATATGATTTTAAGTTTTTAAAGAAAAACTCGGGTATACATCTATCGAGCCAAATTCACCCCAAGAAAAATCTATATATTACCGAACTGAATAACTGGATTCGGTATTCTTCCGTATGTAAGTTTGGCCTACCAAAATGCACACCCCTAACCACCATATTTGGTATAAAGTCTATGCTCTTCTAGTAAAGAGAAATAGGTCAATTTACAAACCGTAAAATAACCAGGGTCCTAGCTACTAGCTACAAGTCCACAAAATGGTGTGCACCATGCCGCAAAAGGCAGGAACCATATGCCATTCTCAAAACATGGCTTTGGGCTTTCACCTAGCGCAGTTAGGGCGCCTTTTTCTAGCGCGCCAAGCCAAGCCTTAAAAGGCTCGGCTTTCTATTAAATAAGGAAAAGAAAAGGCTGAATGTTAGCACATTTGCCCTTCTTTGAACCCTTTGGCTAAAAAATTCAAAACCTAATCCTGAACATGCTGATTTTGGTAAAAACACTAATTGTATAACATATATATATATACATATATATGCAAATATGCGCCATGTTTCAAGAAGGGCGCAAGTCGCACGGCTCCAGAGCACCTTCGCGATTCACCTTTTACAACTATGCAGTTGGCGTTGATAACCAGGTAAGTGACATCCTCCAGAAATCGTGAACCAAAAGACAAGTTGCCTTTTTAAAGAGGCTCCATAGCTGTCTCCAAAGGAATTAATTGAATAAATATTTGTAAACGGCAGTAACAATATTTTTAAATGCAGGATTGAACATCAATTGCAATCATCAATATTATAAGCTGGTTAGGAACAGTTCTGTTTTCTCAAATATATATATACACTGTAAATTAGTTCCCCAACAAATGCACAACTATCAACAGAGAAAAGTAAATGGAAATTGAAAGAAAAAAAGAAGAAGAAGACAAGATGCTTAAGAATGCCCAGAGTGTAAAAGAGAACATGATAGTATCTGGAATACATGAACCAGAATCAACACCATCGATGCATGTTGTAAGGGATAAGATTTACCTTCCAAGCACAGCCTTTCCCAATGCTATGATACTTCCACAACTTGTCAGTTTAGAAACTTTAAGACTAAAAGACAGATAAATTTAGCTACAAATTTGATGATATATCTTAGGCAGGTATTAAATTACTAATAACAACCCATTCAGAAACTAAATTCAAGTAATTTTCTTAGCAGGTATTAAAAGGAACTTACACCAACAGGTAACCACAGCTGCTATAATATAGTCGCCCATAAGGATCAACCCCCAACAGCTCCGCACCTCGAATTGACTTCCCAACTTTCATCCAAGGCTTATCCTTCTCAATAGCACATTCAGGGCAATACCAATCCCCCTCTGGCAACAGGTTGCTGAGAACCCCTACACACCTGGAATGGAATGCTGCGGGGCAACCGTCACAGCAAATTAAGTTCCCATCCATCTTACAGAGACAGCATTCATCACTGTTCCAGTCTGCAGGTTCCTCAGCATCCTCTTCTGTAAGGCAGGAAGTGCTAGCAACATCTATAGCAGCCTTTCTTTTTCTAGAGCTGTCAAATTTCGAGTTACGCTGGAATTCTGTGTGTCGATCTGTTGCCAATGTCCTTCGGTTTAACTCTGACCTGAAGGCTTCCACTTCAATTACATCATCACAGAGATGCCGCAATACCTCAACCTTTGCTGAAACTGGCAGTTTGTAGTAGTCATTCTGAAAATGCTTCAATTGACAAATATCTAAACCAGGAATGTATCCAGGACTATGCAATAACAGATACTCAACCACGAACAATGGCCATGTAATCAAGTCAAGAAAATCCCAGTTAAGAGACCTGAACCAAAATTTTATTATTAGGGAGATAATAAGTACCATAAAATGGCTTTTGAATGTATAAATTTTCTAGGAGTGAATGTAATACCTGAGACAATCAGATGCAGACACGGAACCCTCATCAGAAAGAGACTCCAAATGCTTCCTTAATGTTCTTAGGAGGGAAACATGAATGGAATCAAATAATAATGTCGAATCATTACATTTAACAGATGCCACGAAATCATCCAGCTCGAAGGGGCTTAAAAACAACAAAGTACTAAACGACCTCAAAAATGCATAAACAGAAACAAAATCAAACACCGAAACTCCACTGAGATACAAGTTACAAGATGAAGGCGGCAACTCCACCTTTGGTGGAAGCATAACAGGATTAATAGAGTTTCCGTGTGCTGCCACCATTATCTTTTCGTTGGACACAACGCTAATCGCTGGAGACAACAACTGATGGTTCACACCATTGGATGCTGCTGCATTAAGACCTTGATCTGGACTAGAAAATGCATCTCTTTTTGCTCTACGACTGCTCCTTCTCAATCCTGTTTCTGGGGTCGGCAAGGTCATATCACCATCCAATGACTCTCTTCTCTTCCTACCCCTTCTCCCTCTCAATACAGGATCTGAAATTACATTATCATAATCTCTACTTTCCAACTCCAATTTTGTATTTGCAGTTTCAGAGTCCACTTTTAGCGACTCTGGTGTGCCCAACACAATATTGTTACTTGAAGCATCTTTTTTCTTTCTACCACGTCTTTTCTTTTGTGCATTTACTGGGGCAACATTTTCATTATCAACCCCAGTAGTGCAGTTCCTCAATGGGCTATCTTCATTTTTGTCCATATTTACTGTAAGATTTCCGCTGTCTCCATCCACATTCACTAGAATTGCCTTATTAACATCCTCCGCCAACTCTTCCATCATCTGTATATGTCCTTCATCACAAATCCTTTCATTCGCTCCGGACTGCCACTCCCGACCATCTATACCCCTCACCTCATCCTCCATTACCTGTAAATTCAAATCAAAAAATCTTCCTTCTCTCTCTTCACTCAAATTATCGAAATTCTCATTTAAATCCAAATTCAAGTCGATTACTTCCTTCTTTGCTCCAGAACTCCCTTCAATAACTCCTCCAGTCAAAAATACCCCCTCATCTAATTCCAAATTGACCCCTTCATTTAAATCCAGGTCTCGCAACTTAGCCCCACCGCCAACAGCATTAACCCCTTGATCATCACCATTCAAATAATTAAACGCATCATCATTCAAATCAGCGCTTTCATTCAAATTCAAGTCAAATTCCCCAGAATCCCCATCTCTCCCTACCGAATTATCACCACTAACACTCCCAATTACAGAATTATCATCATTTTTACCTATATCAACAATGCGGCGCCGCTTCTTCGGCTGGCCTCCCAGTTCGCTACCAGCCACCTCCGAAAGCTGCCGCGGTGGAGGCTCGGAGAACACCAAAAGGGCGGAGAGTCCCGACAGCTCCAACTCCTCGGAACCTCCGTCTTCATAGACGATCTTAAACAATCCAGTTGTCGGTTCGTACGCTTGAACCGAACCCAAGCACGTCCCCCGCCCTTGGAACTCCTTCTTCACCGCTCTGCCCACATACTCCATTCCCCAATTTCATAAATAATCCTCAAAGTCAAGAATAGATGTTGAATTCAGAAACAAAAAAAGAAAACTTCATAAAGAATAAAACCCCGGTACAAGTGATCTGCAAAAGCCCTTTTGAGTACAGAGTAAAAAAAATGGTTGTGGGGGGAGGGGGGAGGGGGTTAGGGGGGTTTTGTTTCTCTCTCTAGAACTGGAAAAAGTTCGGTGTGCTGATGGTGTGAGAGAGTGGGGACTACATGTGATACTCAGTACACAAAAAATGTGAAGGAAGCTGCATTTTTTACGTGACAGCGGGTTGTCTTCAAATTTTACTGGGATTCAAAGGTACAACTTTCGAGGCGGAAGGTACTCCCCCTATTGGTCGCTCTTCTGAAAAAGGTACGAAAACAGGACCCGTTTTGGTAATATTTTATATAATATAAAAATCTAAGGTACGACTCTTAGATAAAGAAGTACAACAGAAATTATAACTTGGGGGTGATTTTGAATAAAAAGAAAAGAGAAGGGACCAAAGTTAGATACTTTTCCTCATTTGAGAGGAAGGGGAATTTGAACATCTATTGTGGATTTCTTTGATTTAATTGCCATTACTTTTTAAATTTTTTGGGTTGAATTGCATTTATGGTACCTATAAAAAGGATTGTAATTTGAATTTTATGAGCAGTATTTTTTTCTTTTTTGAAATTTGAAATTCCATCAGTCGGTCAGTCGGTTGGAGTTTGGATGTTTCCACCTAACGTTTTAGCTTTTATTATTGTTTGTCTTTGTATGCGCTTCGTTCTTATCGGAAAGGAATCAAACTGGTACAGCGTGCGTTCCACGCATCTTTTTGGGTATAGAGGCTGTAAGCGTTTACACTTGGAGGACATGCAGTTACTGTACAGCTAGCACCTTATCACTTACTGAAAAATATTGATTTTCTATATTACAATAGTCTTATTATATTGATTTTAAAATTTTATGGGTTGTAAAACATTTATGGCTACCAGAAAAGAAGGAAGGTGATTTGAATTTCATGAGTAGGATTTTCTCTTTTTGGAATTTGAAATTTCAACTCTTTGTCAGGAATGGAAAAAGAATTACTGTGGGTTTCAACAATTTTGTCACAGTGGGTGTCAAAAAGAGGAAAGTAATTTGAAATTATGAGTAGGATTTTCTCTTTTTGAAATTTGAATTTCAGCACTCGGTGGAGTCTGAACATTTTCACCTAACGTTTTTATTCTATTATTGTTTGCTTGTGTCTGTGCTTCGTTCTTATCGAAAAAGAATCAAAATCACACATCGTGCAGTCCAGTCATCTTCTTGCAAGTATAGGTTGTAAGCGTATACACTTGGAGGACATGCAGTTACTGCACAGTCATCATTTTATCATTTATAGAAAAGTATTAATTTTGTATATTAAATAGTTTTATTACATTGATAGCTTTCTTGAAAAAATTTAGGTCTTAAACATGTATGTGTACCAAAAAAAGAGGACAGTAATTTGAATTTCATGAGTAGGATTCTTCTTTTCGAAATTGGAATTTTTAATTAGCATCTCTGTCAAGAACGGAAAAAGATAAATACTATGGAAATAACAATTTGTTACAATGGTTGACAATTGTTTTTGGGTTGAAAAATATTAATGGGTGAGTAGGATTTTCTCTTTTTAAGTTTTTGTGGTCAATCGGGGTTTGAATATTTTCACCTAACGTTTTAATTTTATAATCTTGTTTGCATTTGTGTGTGCGCTCTTATCATAAAGGAATCAAATTGACACGTCATGCATTCTATTCATCTTTTTGCAAATAATATATTGTAGGCGTTTACACGGGAAATTCTAACTCAAACTCGGTTCTATCGAATCTGAACCAATCATATGACAAGTACAATACATTTGCTTTGTAATTAGTTTGGTTCAACCAAATCTGATCCGGACAAGAATTTTCTGTATTTACACTTAGAGGGCACACAGTTACTGCACAATTAGCATCTTATCATATATTCAAAGCTAACTTGAAACCCGTGCTATACACAAAAACTTATAAATTATATTAAATATTTTCATAAATTTGGAATCATATAATGATATGTCATATTTTAATAACAATCTTACTGTATATAGTACAAAAAATTTATATAAAACTCAAATAGAATTGTTTACTAAGCTTATATATTGAACAATATTTTGTAAATAACCATTAAACATTATCAATGTATTGAACATTGAGAAAATTTATTTTATAAGTTTTAGATATCATATTTTCTTATTCGAGTAATGTGCTTTTCATAAAAATAAAAAATGTTAATATTTAAATACATTAGTTTAAACGATGTTGTCATATATTACCGTACGATATGAGAGAATTTATCTTAATATAATACAATCTGCAATAAATTGTCCCTTTTGTAACAAAAAAATAAAAGAGCATTAGTATTATTTTTTTATTTTCTTCATAAATATATAACAATATTTGAAAAGAATAAAAGTAATGATACAGATATATTTCTAAGTCATATGCTAAGACACATTATACAATAAGAATTTGAAATAACACAAACAAAACATTAATATCTATGATATACATTATAATTAGTAGTTGTGACTATGACCATTGATTATTATCGATATTGTAAAACAATCGAGTTATTTTTTAATGAATAACATTTTATCATGTTGAGTTTTCAACGGTAAAGTCGTTCCTTTGCACTTGACATTAATTTTATTAAATGCCTATAATTTTATAATTTTGTCGTCTTGTTGATTTCATTCACTTATGAAAGACAAATACTAGAAATAAACAATCTACTCACAAATTCTAATTTCCATATCTACTTCACAAATCTTGATCTTTAGTGTCCTATAGAATATAATAAACTCAAAAAAAATCTACTGATCCTGAAAAACAAAAAATATCAAGATGTAAAATTATATAAAGTGAAGTAAAGAATTTAAATAAAATAATTCACCAGTTTAAGAATACAAGTATTAATTTAGTGAAACAAAAGTAACATGTGTAGAACCTGAAATTCGATTGAAAATATATAGTCCTTTTTCTCCAAAACCGGTAAAATTCGATTGAAAATATATTTTAGTATTATTTTATTTTAAAAATCACTAATTAACATGTCCTTTCAAGTCTGATCGTCTCTTCCACGAGCACATCAATGCGGTGTTGCCAGGACACTATTTCCACCCGTGGGCACATTTGAGGCAAGTGCCCACAGAGCACCAGCATTTCTAGTTCGAGTGTGTGAAGGTAATGTACCTTAATTTCAATTTGGTATTATATGTTAATCTAAATTATTTAATGAATTTTACTAATGTTTTCTTTAATTTTCTTACTGTATATGACCTACTAGTGGGACTCTGACAATGAATCCATGTTTTGGGTCTTCCATATGTGGGTCGGCAAATACATTCGGAAGAAGTTCGCCGTCGCTCAAGAGAGCCTGGTCAAGCCACTTTGGCTGGCCAACCAGGTCTGGCTCCAGCTCCAAGCGTACTGGGCCAATGCGGACTTCCAGGAGGAATCCTCGAACAATAAAGTGAACTGGGCAGCAAACCCCACAACGTCCTCTAGTGTGTACCACGAGGGATCCTCCTCTGTCAGTATGAACAAGAGAAAGATGTTAAATACATTATATTTTTTTTTAAGTTTTATCATTATTTTATAAATATTATGCTAATTGTTTGATTTTTCTACAGAAGGCAGAGCCCGGCCGACCGCCCAAGTAGATGAAACTTTTGCCAGATGCTACAAGAAGAAGGCAAACAGCGGCTAGAGCGGGCATAGGGCTTCTAAGTTAAATTAGTCATTTTATTTTTTTAAATTATTTTAGGCTAAATTAAATTCTAATAATTTTATCTGTTTTGTAAGAGATGTTTCAAAAGCTGATGGAGGATCATCAGACTCAGCCTACGGCCAAGAATTAGGATACCAGCTGGCTGAATTGGAGGCTTTGGTGAGGATAACCAAGCATCAAATGTGGCTGGCTGTAATCGGGGGCAAAAAGCTAGGGCTGGCAGACGAGTCGAGCCGGCTCTCAATTTTCTCTGTTCATCAGCTCGCGAGCTTTTTCTATTTTTTATATATATTTTTATTTATAAACTTTTATATATTTAATTTCATATCAATACTTTATCAATTTTATACTCAAAATTGAACATATATTAAAATTATTAATCAATATCATACATTTTATTTTGGATAATAATAAATTGTGGTACTTTTATTTATATATTTAATCTTTATACAAAAATAAACTTAATTAACAACTTAGTAAATTATAATATTTTTTTATAATTAAAATTTTATTTAATACGGCACATATAAATTTTATGTTATATTTTAATATATTGTATTGTGTTATACTTTTTTTAAATTAACAAATAATTCACTTATGATTTTTTTATCTGTTTCTGTATTTTATATTTATATTAAGATACATACTATGTATTATGCAATCTATTTTATTACTTATAAATTTATGTCGAAATTTAGTGATTCCTATGAATTAATCTAAAAATAATGATAATGATAATGATAATAATAGTGATGGTTGAACAATTTTAATTATTTTATTATATGTAATGAGATCAAAAAATTTAATCAATAATTACGATATTAAAATTCGGACACCCGATTCATACCAAATTTAAATATATATAAGACTGTGTCCATTAGATCATATTCGACGGTGTAATTTAAAATCACATGGCCTGATTTAATGATATACCGACTTGAATGATTATTCTTATATTTCAAATACGATATCTTGACATCCGTATATCCAATAAGTCTAAAACTTTACCAAATGTATTTTTTCTTAAGTTTTATCATATCTAATGGTTTGATCTGAATTTTGATAGTCCAATTAACTCATGTTATTCAACAATGTAAGATGATAGTTTAATCAATGTAATAATAACATTTATAAATATATAAATTTATTGCAAATTGTGAACATAAATTAAATCAATTATAAAATACTTTTATGCATTTCAATTGCATTATTTCAGATAATGGATACTTTTCTATAATTTTAAATTGTTCAGTATGATTTTTTTTTTGTACATTTTACTAATTATATTACTACTAAACTAATCAGTAGTTTATATTTATAACAATAAATTAAAATTTCATACTATATTTTGGTATACTTCTGATATAGTACACATTATTCAATTTATTTTATTACTTATAAATTTATGTAAAAAATTGGCGATTCTCATGATTTAATCTAATAATAATAAATAAATTAACTCGAGCTCGAGTCCGACTCGTTTGCACCCCTAGGCAAGAATTAGGGCTGAGTATTCTGCCTTAGTTATGAGGCTCATGTATCCAGTCGGACCTTCACATCACCATCGCCACCCCCACTGACATTGCCGTTGCCAAAACCAAATCCGACCATGGAGGACCGCATGAACCGGCTCGAGATGATGATATTGTGCCGCCGTCACAGCTGACCGCCTCGACTACTGCCCTACCATAGCCTCCGACAGACCCTATGCCTTCGTGCAATGATGCTATGGACGAGGCTGACGAGGAGGGTTTAGATTAGGTGTTAATTTTTTTTTCAATTTTATAATTGAATAATATTTTTTTCTAATTATTCATGTTTCATAATGTTTATTACATTCCATGATTTCATATTTATTCAATCAATTAAATAATATAATTAATTAAAATTTTATTAATTAGTTTAATTATTTATTATAATTTTTTAAAATATATAAATTATATTGTTTATTAACTTTATTAAATATATAAATTAAATAATTTATAAAAAATTATTATAAAATAAAATTATGAACGATTTTAGTAATTATAAAGAAAATATTACAAATATAAATAAATAATTATTCTTGATACCATTACTAAAACAGATCTAAAAACGTGTTCCTAAATAAAATCGACCATTCCTAATACAATTACTAAAACAGTTTTTAACACGTGTTCCTAAATAAGATTGACCGATTCTAAATATATTACCGGTACAAATATATACAGTTCCAAAATCCAGGCATGAATATTACAAAGACCATTCTAAAAGTAATCCAAAATAAATAATATAACCGTTCCAAATGTCATTCAACCCGTTCCAAATAAAAATAATTTTGTTAACACAAAATCAATATTTGGAATGGTTAGCGACAATGTGTTACAGTGGCCATTCCAAATTGGAAAGGTCCTTCATCAATCATACCTAAGATTTGTAACGCCATCTATACAGATGGAAGGTGAACCATTCCAAAATCTGATTCTAATTAATTCCGTTAATTCAAAACTGTTCACAAAGAAAAAAAAATCATTCCTAAACCCACACCAAATTCCACTTTTTTTTTTATTTTTTTTTTTATAGTGCAATAGGCCCAATCCAAGCCTAAGGCCACCTTTACAAATGGACCAATCCGATCATGGGCCAATTCAACTTAACTCAATCCATTGCGCATATTAAGAATGTAATATGAATTTTACGGAGAGAATTTTCTCTTTTCAAATTTTAAAATTTCATCATCTTTGCTAGGGATGGTAAAAAGAATTAATATGGATTTCAAAAATCATATTATTAACTTTTTTTCTTCTGTGTTTTTAAAACTTTAATGGGTATAAAAGGAAAAGGGAATGTTATTTGAATTTTATGAGTTGGATTTTCTTTTTTTTTTTTTAATTTTGAAATTTCAACATTTGGTAGAATTTCGACTATTTTCGCCTAACATTTTAATTTAATTGTTATCTATTTTCAATTATATTTTGTTCATATGGCAAAGAAATAAAAAATGGCACATGACGCATACCACTCATCTTTCTGCACATATAGATTGTAAGCTTTTACACTTGAAAAACAGGCAGCTACTGCACAGTCAACCAATATCATATATAAAAAATATTAATTTTCTGTATTACAATAATCTTATTACATTGAATTTAATTCTTTTTTTGTCGAAAAATATTTATGAGTGCCAAAAAAATGAAAGGTAATTTGAATTTCATGAGTAGGATTTCTTCTTTTTAAAATTTGAAATTTGAAATTTCATCTTTTTTGTCAAAAATGGATACGTTGTCATCCAGTCAATATTTTTATCATATATAAAAAAACAATATTTCTTATTTCATTTTTTTTAGATTTTTGGCTTGAGAACATTTATGGGTACTAGAAAAAGAATCAACATCTTTATTATATATTGAAAAATATTAATTTTTTGCATTACATGAATCTTATTACGATGATTTTGGTTATTTTCAACTAACGTTATAATCTTATTATTATTTATTGTCGACCGCATTTCATTCATATCGAGAAGGAATCTTATTACAATTTTTGTCTATTTTGTTTGTTGCTGAAAAATATTTATGGCTACCCGAAAAAAAAAAAAAGAGAAAGGTAATTAAAAC
This sequence comes from Sesamum indicum, assembly GCF_000512975.1. Taxonomy (NCBI): domain Eukaryota; kingdom Viridiplantae; phylum Streptophyta; class Magnoliopsida; order Lamiales; family Pedaliaceae; genus Sesamum; species Sesamum indicum. The sequence continues at coordinate 4,187,398 of NC_026150.1, forward strand.
CTCACAATTATAAGGATTTTCTCTTTTTGAAATTTAAAAATTTAACATAAAGTTAGATTTTGGACATTTTTATCGATTGCTTGACTTATTTATTGCACCTTTTTATTTATGTTTGTTCATGTCGGAAAGAAAACAAAGTACTCCATCGGCATCTCACTCCTTTTCTGCACATAAAAATTGTAAATTTCTTACACATGGACAACGCCACAGTTACTACACAGTTTAGTATATTTGTCATATATCAAAAAATATTATTACTGTGGATGAATGCGTTACAACAAATCTTATTACATTGGTTGTCAAATTTTTATTTTGTTTAAAAATCCTTAAAAAATATTTATACTATTCATTAAAAACGACGAGGCTCTTAAAATAACTACTTTAGTTGACATAATATTTATTAATAAAATCACCCTCAAATATATTTATTTATTAATCAGATGTCTCTATTTAATCAACTAACTCTCGCAATATTTTTTTTATTTATGTATTTAATATTAATTTATTTTTAAAATTTGGATCAATTATTTATTTTATACTTATTTTATTAAATTAATATAATAAAAATCTAAATTAATACACGAATCAAGTATGTTTTGAATGATAGTACGCAACTGAACCTCCATTAGGGCAGTTGAAAAATAAATAGCCCAAATTAGTCCAAATGGGTTGTGAGCAGTGGTGGTCCAGAAGAATGGGCCTTCAATGTTGTGGCCCAAAATCGATTTAGAGAAAGACAAATGGTGCGAGCCCAAGGCCCAATTCCAAGAAAACCTAACCATAGTACCTGAACGTATTTAGATTGATGGATTTAAAATTAATGGAAGTATTTAAAAAAAGAATTTTAAATGAATACATATTAAAAAAAACTAAAATCACGAAATTTAACAAAATATAACTCAAAATTTAGAGCAGAAAGATTTGAAATCTTTTTCATTTATAATTATACAAACAAATTTATTAATTTTGATTAATTATTCATTTTATCTTTGTTCTATTTTAATTTATTAAACAAGTATAATAGAAACTTATTGTACGTTGTAAAGCAACAAGTAGCAAAATGGGTATAAATCAAAATACCAATTAATAATTTAATACATTTTTTAGTAACTATCACATCACAAATATTATGACAAGGAAAATTTCATTTTTGGGCCCACATATAAGGCCTTGTTCAATTTTGGTCCAATTCATTATAAAAATATCAATTTAAGGATATTATCAGTAATTTTTACTTTATCTCAATTTTGATCCTATTCTCAAATAATTGAAGGATTATGTTAATAACCGTTAAAGAGACACGTGCCTCTTAATGATATCATTGAATTCTTATTTGGAGGGAAAATCATACTTCTTCAATCCTAATTTCTTCTCCAAATCCTTTCCTTTACGAAATTTCTGCTGCCAAAATCCCATCCTAAATATATATATATATATATATATATTTTCTATTTCAAATTCCCATGGAAGAAGCGAAGAGAAAGAGATTATTACTAAATGAATAGTCTTCTTGACCCAAAGTTGAATGATTTCCCCTATTTTTCTTCATTTCAGCCACCTTTTCTTTCATTTTGTGTAAGAAATTCACTTTCATTCTTATTTCGGAGATTTCTTCTTCTATTTTGTTCAACTTGCGAAAGAGCCCATGTATGGTTTCCTTTACCCTTGTGCACATTGATGGGTCTTCATATTGTAGAAGTCGATGCCGTTTGAAGTTGTATTCGGGTTGGAAGAGAGAAAATGGTGGAGGAACCCTAAGTTTTAATTTGTCCCTCTTTTTTGTCAAGCCTGGAATATATTTTCCCAAATACACATTATGTGAGAAACATGTGCCACATTAACTGCAATTAAATGTATATCGTTAATTATTTGATGGTGGACTAAAATTAAAACAAATCAAAAAATATAATCCTGAAATTGAAATTTTTATAATGAAATATGACGAATATTGAATAGGGCCTAATACTTAGGACCAAGAATGAGATTTCCCTACTATCACATATCATTCTTTCAAATTCTTTATGATAGCATTAACAAGATAATTTGATGTCATTAACAGTTTGGTCAAAAAGTATTAGTTTGACGTGTAATAAATCAATAATAAGTCAATTGGGATAAATATGAATTTTCATTCAAATATTTTACTAATATCGGTAAATTCAATGAATTTGACTAACGTATAGATTCATTTGTTGGATGAGAACAAAGTACCAACGTTAAATCTATTAGATATAATTTTTCAAACAATAAAAAATTTTACGTGTAACTACACCAAATCTCGATGAAGAATTATGTAATTATTCCAATAGCAACCAAAAAGAAAATAAATTAAATATTGTTCATACACGATGATATCAATATTTTTAATACCCAATAATAACATGCAGTAACTAAAAAAAAAAGGTATGAGCACTAAGCAAGTGGCTGAGAATTGATGAGAAGAAGCCCTACCCTCATCCCACAATCCACCATAGGTCTCAGCCTCAAATCATTTGATAAAAATAAGATAATGGGGGGGAAAAAAACATGGTTGTCCAAGTTGATAACCATCCATTTCTCCAAACTGTTCTTCTTATTCTTCAGTTTGTCTGTTGGGCATCTCATGCAACAATAGTGGGCATGTGAATGCACATGTTCGATGGGCTCTCCTATCACCCTCAATGTTTCTTATTGCACATGCCTCATAATAGTGCCCCAGGGCCAGGCCCCAAATTCCTGTCCCACATTTATTGCTCTTTGTTATCATTTTTACCCTTCCACAGAGATCACTGTATTTCGAATGATTTATGATAATAATTTTTTTTTTCAACCACGTAAATCTTGTTTTTACACAATTGATTTCTATGCATGCACTTTTGTTGAGTTCATGGCCAACGATCTCGTAATCAAGAAAGTATAGATGGAGCGAGTTAAAGATTTGGGACCGACTTTATAATATCAAGTTTTTACGTATCGCTAAAGTAAAATTCAAAATATGATTGAGTTAAAATAAAAATAGTTCAATGACTCCCAAAACAATGTTGTTAAGGAGGTCAGGGTAAGGGCAAGATGGTCATTTCACGGGGTCAAGGGTATCCACTTGAAGAATGGGAAGCAGCTAATAGTTGGGCATAGCCAGTTCTCTATAAATACCACTTGTATTCTTTCTTCATATAACTTCAAACAACTGATCTCTGTCTTCTCCACCTCTCCTTCCCTCAAATTGTTGAACCTTTACACAAGAAATGGCTACCAAATTAGCTTTCCTCTTCTATCTACTCTTCGTTGCCACCATTCTGGCCCAAAAGCAGGTAAACCCACAAATGTTTATTCAAGTACATTTTTGTGTAAGCACATATAGAAACATCCTGAAGAATGTGACTAGAAGTGTCTCTACTGCATTTACATGAGAGAATTTTTACATCATAGTATATATCATTTTCGGACTTTGTGACAGAAACTACTGTTGAGATGGCTGGTTCAAGTGAAGGGATCTAGCCTTCTCGTAAGAGGGGTCCAGGGGATTGAACTTATTTAGGTCAATTTGCATGCTAGATTATGGGGGTGAATTATGGTTTGTTTTGCATTTTGACATGATCATAGGAACGGGTTCTTGTTCATCTTCCATAATATTCATTTCTCAATCTAGCTATAACAAAAATGGCAGGAGTAACGCCATAATAGAGTCGTTAGGCGATCACTCGCATTTTAAGATTTTGTGCTCTTGGATGTTTCCTTGCAGGCCTCCAGCGCTGCGGTACCAGCTTCTGATCAACTGCATCCCCAAGGCAGTCTCCAAGTAAAACCAAATACTGAAACTTCTCTTTAATGTACTTTTGAAGTATCAAGAAAACTGAGCCTTTCTTCATGACTAATTCTTCCTGGATTGATTCTTTCTCTGCAGTATGGCACGAGTGAGGGCAGCCTCCGGCCTCAAGGTGGGAGTTGGCACGCGTACTAATTTTATGCACAATTCTTGACAGTAAAAGCAATGCCAAAAATCAAAACACCAAATTTCAAGAAAATAAAATGTCTATATACGTGTTGCGGTATGTTATGCTTTAATGGCACTTTGATTTGATTTATTTTTGTGTATGCAGATTGTCCATCAAAATGCACTTACAGATGCTCAAAAACCTCATTCAAGAAGCCGTGCATGCTCTTCTGCCAGAAATGCTGTGCCAAGTGTTTGTGTGTGCCCCCTGGCACTTACGGCAACAAGCAAGTCTGCCCTTGCTACAACAACTGGAAGACCAAGAGGGGTGGCCCTAAATGCCCATGAAACAATCCATCTCTGAGAGATCGACCCATCAGCCCTAGCCAGAGTTTTCGACAATTTATGTTGTCGATTCTCCACCACCAGTTCATTACCTGTTTTCACTTGATCTATGCATGTACTGTTGCCCTGTGTTGAGCATTAATGTCTTAAGAGGGGCTTTAAATAGCTAACTATGAGAATATGTGTGCCCACAAGCTGGAGACACCTTAATCGTTTGATTGTGTACTTATCGCTGGTTCTCTACTTATTTAGTGACAAACCATGTCACTTGTTCGTTCTCATGTTACATGCTGTGCAAAATCAAGAATGGTGCAACATCGTTATCTTCTATGGAATCAGTGCTTGCTCAGGAAGTCTTGGGATAAGCATTCCAAGACTCAACCATCAACCCCCACTTCGACACCCCACCGTTAGCACCTTGATGCTTAAAGGTGCAGGTGCTACCCCAGTTGGCCTACCGAAACTACAAAACCAGAACGTCAAACTACTACAGTCCTAACTCCCGTTTAGTCCTACAATTGAGGAGTCCAAACTTTTACTTTGAGTGCAAAGAAGCAACAACAATTCTATTATTTCTCAAAATCCAAATCAGAGAGAACAAATTCAGAGGCCAGACGTAGGAATCTTATCAAATATTTCCTGATCTGTGAGTGCAAAATGGATTACAATATGAGCTACTTTGTTCCCAATCCTGTGGAACTAATTTAACAGAGTGTGTACAAAAGCTCTGCATTAGATACATATTCACGAGGTGAGACTGTTGTCCTATGATCTTTCTGAGAAATAATCCACAGAAAGACCAACAGAGACTGTCAAGTGTCAAGCTAAATGCTTAAGCACAACATGCCAGTTCAACTGATCAAGAATTCCCAACCATCAAAATAGATAGCAGCAAGACATTTCCATCAAAGGGATGGAGCAAAAAAGGTCAATTCTAAGTTACAAAAACATGACGCGAAATTGCAGATCCATAATGATGATTGAAATAAATGAGGGCTTCATATTTTCCCTTTAACAATGCAAAGATTATGTGAAAAGTGATCTGTTTCTTGAACAATTTACTATGTGGGATGTTAAAAATTCATGATATACTCAGAATTAAAGAAAGAAGAAACTGTGCGGTATGGAAGGTTTAATTTGTAGAGGAGAGAGTAGCTTCTTATGGTGTCTTGGTCTGAAAGAAGCTGAAATTTAAATACAGAGGATATGGAGATTTTCAAACACAAACCATTGAGTTGAACTTCTATCTACAGAAGCTGAAGTCAGTAAAAACTAAAAACAGGTCTAGAAAAGAGCAGAGAGATCAAACAGTTGATCACTGAAAATCCTACATCTAACAGGATCAAGTTGTTCCTCTACAGATAACAACAAAGAAGAAAAAAAGCATGAAAATACTGTGAATCAACCAAGATTTCACCTCCTAAATCTCCATGCCGAAACTGAGAAAAGGGGTCGATCTTGCCAGCAAATCACAACGCACCCATTCTCTTCTTTGATCTTATAACCATCACAGTTGAAGCTTTGCAACAACCTCTTTGCTTGCAACATAGCGTAATAGCTCAGCGGAACATTTCCAAAACCAGCCAGGTCAAATCGTTGGTTCCACTTTTCAAGCTTCTCATGTCTTTGTTTCCTCTCGGCTCCCTCACATGCTATGATATTCTTAATCTCCTCGCCTAAAAGCGACTTCTCCATCTTCAGTCTCTCCAAAGATGCTCTTGGCAGAGCAGATTCCAAACAATCAAATAATGCAGCATAAAAGTACAATGACTCTGACAGCCTTTCCATCAAGCTCTTCCCATTGTGATCTGAGTCTTGCTCCATCACCACCATAACCTTAGGAGACAAAGCCCATAAAGTACTAAGAAAAGTATCAATATATGGAGAGGACGTCGGAGATAGTGGTGATGAAGAGGCCGAGTCATTCCTCGGGCTATAACCACTAATCATATCCTTCTCCAGCAAGTCCCCTAACGTATTCTGGTTCATTTGTGCAACCCTTTGCAAGTGAATACCAATAGCATTTATCGGCGTTGACGGTGACCTGTTTCTAACATCATTATTAGAAGCTAACAGGGAATGCAATTGCATAATTGAACTAATTGCTAGAGCCTCCCCTGTTTTGACGCGCAACTTTTCAATGTCGAGATTCTCTAATTTGCTTACAACAGGGTTGAACTGAAACGGCAAATCCAACCTTTCAGCCTCTTCGATCAATATATGAGCCATCTGTTCCAACACCTCCTTTTGCTGAGAAATCCCTGTAATCCTCAAATGAGGGGGACCTTCGGGCCGAGCGCTCAGGTCTCGAATGAGCGCACACCATTGTGCCGGTTCAGTCGCATTTAAGTCAATGACATGAACCATCTTCTCTCCTTCCATTGCTTCAATAATCGCTTGGTTACTGATCACAAAAGCCACCTTCATAAATGGCAAAAACTCAAAAAACATTTTCTTCACAAGGATTTCCTCAGCAACAACGGAAATTCTGGTGGAGCGAAATGCCTTATAAACACCAGGCCAGGTTCTAAGAATCCTATCAGCTAGAGCCTCCGAAAAATACGAAGCAATGCGCTGCATGGTATCGCCATCGGGTGATGCAAGATGTGAAATTTGATCAAGGGCTATGTTTGCATTTTCTAGGCTACCGGATGCTACATGATTAGCACAAGTGACTAACAGATGAATTAAATATAAACCCCTCTCTTCAGGTTTCAGCTCCTTGAGCAATGGATATGGAGACGTCAAACCAGGTGATAAAGACATCATAGGAAACATTTGGAGGGGCGATGAAGTTACAGACGATGATCCATCTTCTTGAAACATTTGTGCAATCAAACAATTTCTTGAAATGGACAGCAAAAACTGAAAAAAAAAAAAAAGGGCACCTTTCCTGGGAAGCAAATGACAGATTCAAATTATCATCGAACAAATGAATTTTTTCCTGCAAAGAAACCCAAAACACGCATACAAAAACCAGTCAGTCAAGAATCACACCCAAATCAATACAGAAACTAACTAAAGCAAGAAAAAGGGCAACGCAGAACAGAAAAATTGGACAAAACAAGTGAAAATTTCAAGAACTCACTAACCCGGCCAAGATTTCTGAATTCCTTGCTGGGCTTTTCGATTCACCAAAAACCTACAAAACCCCGCATGCAAATTCCCACAACGAGCCCAGAACGCTCAATCTTTTCTCTCAAAAAATCTTGTCAACAAAATAAATAGATGGAGAGAGTACATAGTTCGGTTGCATTTAAGGAAGAGAGAGTTAAAAGATTAGTCAGTTTTGGAGGCATTTGTTACATGGCAACGTTGTGGAGTAAGCGTGAGAGGAGATTTTGTCGTGAAGGGTTTGGTTTTGGTGTCCTTTTGTCTGTTGAAGGAACATGGAATTTGTGAGAAGAAGTGCCCATTTCTACCCTTTTTTTCTGTTTTCTTGTCTTGAAATTTGTTTTCATTCTTTGTCTAGGATATCACTTGTCACTTTCTCCTCAATAGGGGGAAGGAAATAGGAGGAGTGACAGCCACAGGGCCTAGGTTTTCCAGGCAGAATTACTTGGGGATTGCAAATTCCTATGATTTTAACTCATATTGAGTTGCTAAAAGTGTTTTGGTTAGGGGATTAAGGAAGTATTTGTAATAGGGATAGTTATACCGTTTATTTTTTAAAATTTTAATATAATTATACATAAATTTTTCATAATTTGAAAAATTACATTTTGTACTTTTAGGTTTTTTTCCGTTTGATAAATAATTTTTTCATTAATCAAAATTCATTAAATTTACTGATATTAGCCAAAAAAAATTAAAAAATTCATATTTACCCCAATTAAATTATTATTAACTTATTGCAAGTCAAATAAATATTTTTCTAACTAAACTAGCCTTGTAAGGATAAAGATACATAAGGATAATTTAATCGCAAAAGAATTTGTTTAAATTGCAATAAGTCAGTAATAAAGGGGTAAATATTAATCTTCTTCAATTTTCTGTTAATATCAGTAAATTTGGTGAATTTGACCAATGGATGAATCTATTTTTTAGATGGGAATAAACTTCAAAAATACTAGATATAATTTTTTAAATTATAAAATTTGCATGTAACTAAACCAATTCTTATAAAAGGTGCGGTGTAAGTATTACTTATAATAATTTACGAAAAATATTTTTCAGTTTTTTATTAGAGAGAAGGTTAATTTCACAATATTTTTTTTTTCTTTCAAATACTTCTATTTTTGGTTTTATTACCAATTCTAACTTTTTTCTAATACTTTTGTGGACACTCCTAAGCCAAAGTGATTTTCACATTACTTTCTTATATAAGGGGTGGAAGAGAACATTGTTTTAGGTAAATGACATTCTTTTTCCCCTTTTCTTCTTTATGTTTTATTTGAAAGTTCAAATTTCAATTAAGGTTGTGAAATTGGATGTCCATATGATGAAATGTCTCATGTTTGGTAATAATTTTTGAACAAGTTACATTTTTATACGCGCATTTAAATACCTAAATTTAGATTATTTTTAGATTTTTACCTATAAATCCTATCCGACGTTAAATGGAAGTATTGTGTCAAATGTTTTATGGATTTTTCAAATACCGACAAACTCTGCTTTCTGAAGTACATTTTGTAAATAAATTTTAGGGCTAATTATATTTAGAATTTTTTAAAAATATAAAATTATATTATTTTTTTCTAAAAAAAATCAAAATTATACTTATGCCACCTCTGAGAATTCTCCGTTCATAATTCACCCACTTCCATTAGGTTTAGACGACAAATGCTGACATCAGGTAAAAAAAATTTAATTCTACACCAATTCAATATTCCTCTAAAAGTACTTTTATATTTGTAAAGGGGTAAATATAATATACATAAGTTAAAACGGTGTAATTATAATACAATATTGTCCACGAATTATAGCCATTGAAAATAAAATTACCATTGATGAATAAAAAAATTAGTCATCTTTTGGTGTTTTTCTACTAGGTGAAATACCTACGTTGATGTAATTTTATTTGCTAACATCAACATTTCCCATCTAAATACTAACAAAATGAATCAATTATAAACCAAGAAATTTCAGAAGGGGTGTAAGTTTAATTTGGATTTTTCTTGGGGTAGATCAGTAATTATACATTTCTGGAGGGGTTCAAATTGTAATTAATCTCAAATGTTAAATATACATATGATAAATCACTTTCAATAAGCCTTGGGTTAAAAACTATATTTACCTTATAACTTTAAGACTTTAAAGTAACTTTTAGCATAAAGTTGCATCAGAATGCAGCCCACTACTACAATTCTTGTTTTGTAATTGCATTGGTAGGATCATCAAGAAATTCACCCTCTTTCTCTCCATGTAGAAAATGACCCATATGTCTTTCTTTAGAATTTGGAACTACTTTTGTGTTGTATGCTTGTCATGACATAAGATGGATGGGGAATCAAGGGCTGCCTAAAGTCTTTAATATTCTCCAACTTTCACTACCATCCAAACATGCCCTAACAAAGCCAAACAATGTGCCATCAGTTTTTGTTCCCTAGTGATGTTTAGTTGTGGGAATTGCAAGAAATTCTCCCACATACTTCCACACACTGCTTTTGTTCTCTTCTGCAGAGCCAAAGACCTTCAAATTGGTATTATCTTCTCCTTTGAAGAAAAAGAGGAGGGAGTTAAAGAACCAGCCAAAAATATACATCAAAATTCTAAGATTTTGTAATAATATCAAAATCCTGGTAAACTCTTTCTCACCTACTTTTGTCTAAATAGAAAATGCAAGAAAAGCAGGTTCATAAAGACTGATGATTTCATGCCACCCATGTGGATAGTACTAAGGTTAGAACACTATGATGTCATAGAGTAAAATAACAACAGATGAACTCAGGAAAAAAAGCAATAAATTCATTTATCCTTTCAAGTGGAAGAAAAACATACAGACTATGAAATGAAGGCTTTTTGAAGAAATATGACTATTTTTCTTAAATTGAGAAATGTAAAAGATTCTGGTACTTACAAGTGATTTAGGGGTGGCTTTTACATTAGTGTTGGTGGTAAAGAAAGGAGGTTTATTACGGTCAATCAATGCACAGAGTCCTGGTGTGACCAAACCCAGAAACGAAATTGGGAAGCGTTGAGAATCTAGAAAGTTTCATGTCCAGATCTACCATGCTTTGCAAGTGTTCCTATATAGTTGTTGGCTTCTTAAAACATGGCTGCTAACCCTTTTTCTCCATTAGGTACCTGCAAGAGAAAAAATAAATGCATCGGAGCTTCACCTTAGTTACACTGTTCATTGATCCTAGCATTTAACTACTAATAAAACATTAGTGAAACAAATACCATATGGATATTCAATTCTTTCAAAGTTACAACCCACCTTGAACTGACAAATTCCCTTGTATAAAATGGTATTGAATGCAACAATTATTTTGGTCAATAATGATAGATATTTCGTAACAATTCATACACACTACGAAACATGAATGAAGTAGATGAAGCAGCATCAGCAAAATGCAAATTTTATACCCCGAGGTAGGATGGTAAAGGAAATTTCTAGTTGAGGGAATATATAAGAATTTAAAGCCAATTAATCCCACGAGAAAAGTTGTTCGGCCTGCATGCTCAGTAATAACAGAGTTAGTCCGGTTCATGTTGTACTGTTCCTAGGGTACATATAAATAACAAAGTTGCTGAAGAAACTACAAAAACTCACCTTTACAACTATGATCTCGTAGCTGACAGAGGGACACTGCAATCTGAGCACCTAAGCGCGCATTATTTTTCACGAGAGCAATGTCTAATCCTCCATTAAGGAAATTCAGATGATGAATGAGACTGAGCAGTTAAAGATAGCAGTGATCATAAATAGGAATATGCATAAAGATTTACGAACTCATGCATAAAAGAAGTGAATTAGATATAAAGGGTAATATCCTTTGGCCTTTATTTATTAGTATTACTTGGTTAAGAGACGTTGAAGCATTTTTTAAAGAATACTTGAAGCAAGAGAGGTCCCTCCAGTTAGCTCGCTCACTCTAGCAAGTAAGAAAGGAGTTTCAGCACTGCCAGTCACATTCTGCTCCCTGTGTCACATATCCAATCCATTATTAATTTGTTGGAATATGACTGCATAATAAACTAGAAATAACTGAACTACTGATATAATCTTTCACAAGAAAAGATGAATACGGACAAACCTACCTAGCTTCCTTAAGAGCTTTCTGTATTGCTGACTCAATTATGTTTCCTGAAGCAGAATGTTCTCTTGGAATAGGGAGTGCTATCAGAATTCCAGTCATCAGCCCAAGATTAATGCTTGAATCTGTGATGTTCCGGAAGATTAAGTCAGCAGAGCAACACAATAAAAGGATAGAACAAGATGACATATGTCACATAACAAGCTGCACCTATTAGTCGAGCACAATCCTCAGGTGAGTCAACACGAGAAGGTGCCTATGGTTTTATAAAAAATGAGCAGAAAAAACAAAAATAAGTTAACAACATTGGAAATCAACAATACCTGTAAGAATAGATGATAATGAAAACTGATCAGAAAAATTATACTTATATCAGAAGCAGCACTTAGGTTTCCATAACTTATCAAGAGAGCTGTACAACGGTTTATAATATCTCATGAAACTACTTAAAAACAAGTTCTTAGAGGCTCACTATTTTTAATATTATCATGTTCCTTCCATTTCATTTTTGAATCTTTAAATATCTATATGAGATACTTCACAAAAGTTCTTACGATGTGACATGTGATGAGTTGCAAATAAAGAAGGGGGGTGGATTTTTACTCACCAGGCAATGACAATATGAAATCCAATATCTTTTCAAGCCAAATTCAGCTACAAAACTTCTCAATTTGTTTGATAGCTTTAGAAGGTTATAGAAGATAAAATAGCTTGTTGCTCATGCCGTATTATCATGTACAATCTTCATGAATCATGAAACTCTTAGTTCTAAGGGCTTGGAATAGTATATGCGGGTAAAGCTATAGGCAAAAATCATGACAATGACCATTTTATAGTGTATCATCAATGTAAAGCATGAAACAGATTACCGTGCAGCCGCTCTTTTCAGTGAAAAAAGCAGGGAACTCATTTGTCTGATATGCTGCAACACAAACTCCTTGTGTTTCCTGTATATCCAATTAAAAAAGAATTTTATTTTTGAAACTTAAACAAGCCTAAATGTACTTCTGCTGTTATATTGTAAGGTAAAGAGTGGTTACCAAATACTCCAGTGTTCTTGGAATATCTAATATTGATTTCACCCCTGCAGAAACTACAGCTACAGGTGTCCTTCCCAGCTCCGTGAGATCAGAAGAAATATCTAAAGCTGTGAAAAGAATTGAGATGATAAAAACACGAACCACTCAAAATTTATTTGTGTTTATGCTAACTTTGATTTATCGCATATGATGAAAATGCTCTCGGAACCAAACCGAAAGTCATTTTTTATCAGCCAGTTATAACATAGTAAAATCAGGAAGATCCCTCACTCCACTCAACAGTCAAGTCTCCAGGACTTTCAGCAAACAACTAAAGCACATGGTCAGCCTTGCCTAGAAAAAAAGATACATCACCTTAATAACAAGAAAAGTCCAGGATCTGCATTCTTAAACTTGGAGAGAACATAGTGCAGCGAATTTTATAGAACAATTTAACCTCCGTTACCCAGTAACTGTAGGATAACCATGTTCCCTCCAAGTACTTATCTGCAGCACCCTAGCATTCAACGGAAGGGATTACAAGCTCAAATTCAGTTTAGTGAAATTTAATTTTGACGTCTATGTTAATTCTTTCCTTGCTTCAATTCATAAGATCAAGAAAGAATCGGTTAAAATTGAAAATGCGGAGTCATCTAAGTAGAATGCATGTTTATTTGACATCTTCAAAGTAATGTTTATACCACCGAAGCATTCAACTTAATCTGCCATTAGACAAAGTAACACACATTGAACGTACTACTCTCTCCATGTCTATGCACTCCACCGATACCCCCAGTGACGAATATTGCAATGCCAACCTGCAGAAAATTCACGTTCCAAGGGTCAGCAAAAATACAATTTGCTCGAAAGGTGAATCTGGAAGAAGGAAAGGAACATAAAAAGGATGGTTACCTTTGCAGCAAAAAACATTGTTGCAGAAACAGTAGTTGCACCATTTCCTCCAGTAGCTACCTGCAAAAGTTGCTTATATTCAAGTTTAAAATCCTAGCTTGTGTGGGGAACATAATATCTGAGTCCAACAAATGCAACAAATATTAAATTTTAGATAATGAAAACCAAAAAAAATTGCAAAGAAATTTTTTTCTGATATCAGATGGTTGGTATCCCCATTACTAGATGTTAAACATCTAATCTATGTAGGTACGTGTTTTCATGAAAAAATTTGGAAAATAATCATTTCCGAAGGCATAAATTTTCATGTGAAGCATTCTTTGGATATTCCATCCTGAATCCCACATTATTAACAATGACGATAGTTCCTGTGCAGCTACAGTTGAGCCAAGATTTTAACACATCAAATATCATAACTTAAACTATGAAAGGCCACACACAAGTAAGTGCAAACTAGCATTAAAATACTCACAACATGTGCAATGTCCCTTCGAGCTGTCTTTCGAGCTTTTCTTCCTAGGATAGCCAGCCTCTCAAGTTCTTCCAGGGATAAACCTTAAAATTAAATGGTACACATCAGATATTTCCTGTCATTTCTTTTTTCCCTCTTATTCACTCTGGAAGCAATTGAAAATAACAGCAAAGAGACTAGAAAGAAGAAACACTAAGAGACCATACAATTTAAATATTTGTGAAAGGATGCAAGAATCTACTGCCACAATCCCTAAGGAGAAATAGTCAAAGAAGAGGTAAACTGCTCTATTTCCCCAACCTTCATAGCAAAATGTCATCTTATCAGCCAATAAGATCATTGTGCAAAATACCAAATCACAAGTTTCATTTCCTAATGTTACAAGAATAAACATTCAAGGTGAAACAAGCAAACTGTCAAAAGTTTCTTACGATCAATACAGATACAATGTATTTTTAGATAACATGAACATGACGCAAAATGCATAAGAACAGAGGAGGAGAAGCGAGGTTTAGATGGTTAATTCACCATGTATTACCATCTGTAGGATCTCATACTTATGTTAAGAATTTGACAAATTTGGTCAATCTGCACCATTAATATGTCAACTGATATGCACTTCAAACAAGGAACACGTAGTTCTAGCAAATTTTTTTTCAAAATAAATCCATGCCTAAGTAATACCTTATCTCTTTCTTATGTTCTATATATCTTAGAAAAGAGACTAGACTTTGATTCAGTAATTTCATTTCAATGGATTTCCAAGACTCTCTCATGACAAACGCCTACTCTCTGAATATTAATAAAACACAGAACTTTGGAAAACTAAGGCAACTCAAAAAAGTTTGGAATAAACACCTACGCAAGGCATGCCATCCAAAATAGCAATAGTCGCAGGAATTGCTCCATTCTGCCTTACGATTGCCTCCACCTCTTTGGCTGTCTCCAAATTCTGTGGATATGGCATTCCTAAGCACATGATGGATGAAAAAGGGTTAGAATAGCAGTCATCGATTAATCACAGGAACCATGAAGTCTCATACCATACAAGAGAAATGTGCATGTAAAGACTAGAAACCTAGAAACCATCATATCTTGAACAAAATCGAAATACAACTATCAATATCATGCACTTTGTGAATATGGATTTTCAGTTTTACGCTAAATGAAGCAGGAATTCTGAAGCATGTAAGTCCTTCAACAGGGAAAAATAAAATCCCCACTTATCCTTCCGAACTGAAAATATACAAAATGGAAACCTGTATTTAATGTTGTCTAAACGCAAGGCGTCTTTGCTTCCTCGCAATCATTCTCCTTTTTATGCATTATGAATTTCCCCAATTCTATCTAAGACTTTTGCATATCAAAACACAATAATTAAATAAACAGGACATTTCCCTGAAAACTTTACAGGCCCCTGAAATCTTTCTGATTATATTATCATCCACCTTAGTGAAGCAAAATATTGGGAGGGCGCGGGGGATACATTCTATTCGCGAGGATGCATGATACCATGAGAAATAATGGTGGATTCAAGAGCAACCACGGCTTTCCCAAGTGCTAAAGCTTCTGCCACTTCCGAGGATATCTTAACTCCCCTTTCACCCTACGCAGACAACAACCCGACAACTAGTAATCAACGAAAAGTAAGCTTAAACAGAAATTACTGAGTCAAAAAATGAAGGCAAAGTACGGCAGGAAGCATTGCTCCTTCTTGAATTCGAACAAACATTATTAAAAACAGCAGATTTTCCGGTTTTACCTCATAAAACAACCAATCCAGAACCCAAAAAAAAAAAAAAAAACGGGAACTGCAAAGAGATTGTACCTTGGAGTTGGGATTGAAGTGTTTTTGGAGGTTAGCTATTCTGGAGAGAGCTGAAGACGCCATTTTCTTCAATTTTTCCTTTCAGTAGCGAGTGTTTTTGCTTCTGCAGCCAGAGTACGCACCTCTGCAAATCTAAACTCGCTCTTTTAGCTTCACTCACCGTGGTTAAAACCGTGTTTTGTGAATTTGGAAAAACTTGATAAAGAGGATGTAAAAATATTCAATTACATATTAAAATCAATTCATTTTTAATATAAAAAACAAACTCAATACCTTTGCTATTTATTAACAAGATAATACATTACTACTCAAGGGCACATTCGGAAAACAAAAAAATTGCCTAGGTGGACCAACCCACTAGCTTGGGCTGATTAGTCTAAATATTGGTACTTGGGAACAGTCCAAGAGTTTCCAATTGAGCTTGGACCGAACCAACCCATAGTCTATAACTCGATATATAATTAACTTATAAAAAAAATTAATTAAATGAAATTAAAAAATAAAATAAAATAAGGTTGGTGTCGTGATATTGAATCACGACTTCATGTATTTTTGAAGAAAAAAATAATTTTTAATGTTGAGTCATAATTTGAAATCACGATTTGATATATTAATATTAATATATTTAAGTTAATTATATTAATATAATTTTTTATTTTTTTATTAATAAAAAAATAAATAACTCCCATTTAGGGTGGGTTTTGAAGCCATAATCAGGTTTCATGTCCCCGATCATTGTCGATTGGAGGACCTGACCCAAATCGGTTGGTTCTTTAATATTTTCAATATATTTTTTATATACTTATATAAATTAATTCAACATATTTTAAAAAGTATATTTAAATTTTATTTATTTATATGTAATATATAAAAGTAGTTTATAATTTAAAATAATAATATAAAGTAGTTATACAATTTTAATGTATATATAGGTAATGCATATTTTAAAAATTTTAATATTCAAAATTCTAAAACATGCGCAAACAAATTTATAAAAAAAATAAAGTAACTTTTCAATAATTAGTTTTTATTATTATAAAGTTATGATAATGTTATTTGTGCTAACATAAAATAAAAAGATAATTTTTTAGAAAAAAAATCTAGAGACTCCCCATGTGATAATAGGAATGTTTAAAAAATTATTTATGAAAATTAAAGTATCGAATATCCCCCTGTGATATAAAATAAAGTTTAACTCCCCTACAGAAATTAGACCACACGCGCTTTGACTGTGAATTTGCTATGAAAATACTTTTTTTTTGGATATTTTTGCCCTTCTCTCACATCTAATATATATAATATTATATATATTTATTAATAATAAAAAATTATTTTATATAATAATATTTATTAATAATAAAATATTATTTTATTTAATAGTTATTTATATAAAATATAATTCTAATTATATTAACTAAAAATTATATATTAAAAAAAGACAGACGTTGCCGCCGTTGCTTGCGCCCTCCTCACCCCTGAGCGACGGTCATCGCGCATTGGGGTTATAATTATTATTTTTAAACTTTTTTATAAATTATAATTATATATATTATAAATATATTTTAATAGTTATAAATTATATACATTATAAATTAAAATAATTATATACAATAGACATAGTTTGATCGGTTGACTAGAAGGGTATTTTAGTTATTGTTTCTTAAAAAAATAAGTTCAAGTTGACTAGGAGCGTGTGATTATTTATTCATAACATAAGGATGAATTTTGATATTAAAAAATTCATAAGGGGATTTTTGATATTTTGATATGTCACAGGGGGTCAAAATGAATTTAACCCCAATTTTTCACTCACAAAAAGCGATTTGTGACATCACTATATTAAATTTTAAATGCTAATTTTACTTTTAAATATTTGTTCCAATATAATCACTTATTTAGTGTTATCACTATACTAAATTTTAAATGCTAATTTTACTTTTAAATATTTGTTCCAATATAATCACTTATTTATTTCAAATGGTCCATACGATTTTTTGACCTCCAATATACTATCATATTTAATTATCTTCCACTTTTACTCTTGTATTAATTTTTATTTTTAAAATTTGTATTATGTCTATATAATTATATTGCTTGCAAGTACTATTTACAATAGATGGCTAAATTAAAAAAAAAAAATCAAATTTATCGATTCAAAATAAGGTTGAGTTTCGACAAACTCCATCCTATAAACCTGCTCCGTTGCCATCCCTAATATCAATTCAACACCCTTAGAATTGCAAATTAAGGTTTAGAGGGGAGGAAAAAGATATTTTTCTTGAAATTGGGGGTATGATTGATGATTTTATTTTATTTTATATTTATTTCCAAAATTAAGCGGTAACCACAAATATTCATATTTTTAGTTTTATGTTTTGTGCCCACACACTGTCCCTCTCTCTTCCTCCTCACAGTTCATTCATGGCGTCCAGGCTCTCACTCTCTCCCATCGCCGATCTTCCCCTTTCAAGTAAAGCTTTCACTCCACACTCTAGAACAGTCAATTTGTTCCCTCTTCTGCCCCTAAATTCTCCTCATCTCCGTTATTCCGTCAGAAGAGAAGTACCGCAACTACCATCTGCATCACGTCTAAATGCTGTGAGCGAACAAGTAGTTGAATCTGTTACATCAGACTCAACTCAAGATTCCCAGTCCGCAGATTCACCGCCTTCTTCGTCGAAGCTTGTTCTCGTTGTGGGTGGCACCGGCGGCGTTGGTAATTTTGTCTTTTTTATGTTTTTGAAATTTACTCACACTTTCTACTAATACGATCTTGGAAAGTTAGGTGTGTGCACGTTATATGTTTGTTTATTTGCATTTCATTGTCTTCCTTTGGTGTTATAGTCTGATAATAGCCTGCTTTTGTGAATTTGGAATTGGGTTCTCGTAGTTTGAGTGAAATGAAGTAATTTGGTGATGCTTCTGCGGTACAAATATTAATTGTTTGCAAATTATGTTGTTTCGGATGATATAATGACTTTTCTAGTTTTGAAATTCTCTCAAGTGTCAGTACTTCCTTTTTCTTTGTATCTGCAACTTGTTGGTTCAGTAGTTAGTATGGCAAGTAATGAAGCGTTTAGGAGTTCTCTTTGCAACTTCATGTAAGATCTCAGAAATTAACAGGAAACTTCGTTTATGCTATATTCATGTTCTTGAAATTCAGTTTGATCCTGGAATAATTTTCATGTTTGATTTTCTTTTGAGGTCTCATTCATGTTATTAGGAAGGCAAAATTGCATTTTTCATCATATGGGATAGGAGGTGTTGTATATATAGCCTTCAGCTTTACAGGCTAAGCGTATTTAGTCGTACACTTTGAAAAATCATGCATTTCTAGTTTCTTTTAGTAACTCCACTAAAAAGCCAACGGTTGACGTTAGTTTTTATTTTTTTTTTAATTTTCTTTTATTTTGAACAAAATTGCACTTTTAGTTACATGTCATAAGGGGGTCTTCGTTTGTAATCCCAAGCTTTACACTCGCCATATTCAGTCTCAAAATAAAATAAAATAAAATAAAACTTATGCAATTTTTTTCCTCTTTCAAATATTCCGTTAAAAATTAACAAAAGAAACGTGTTTGGCACATGTTTATCAATTCAGTGCAATTGAGGGGAAAACATTCATGTGTCACATGAAATAGTTGGGAGCCAAATTTTTAAAAATAAAATCCTGTTAGTTTTTTAACGGAGTTACTGAAAAATGACTAAAAATGTATCATCTTTTGAATTGTAGGACTAAATATATTTAGCCTGTAAAGGTTGGGACTATATGTGCAACCCCTATTGTATGGGATTAAAAAAGCAATGTCGCCTATTGGGAAATTATAAATATATCACAAAAAATTAGTTTCAGAATGGAAAATGGGAATGTGCGTTCAAATTATGATTGTAGTGTGCTTCTAGCTTACAGTAACAAGTATCTTTTATGTGGAGTAGAGCTTTGAGTGTGTGTTGGGAATCTCTTTTATCATTTTACGAGAACATGTTGAGATGCTAAGTTTAGTTGCCCAAAACGTGGGAGCAGATTGGAATGGACCCGAGCTTTTGTTAGCGGGAGGAAGAGAAGATTTTTAATAAGAAAGGAGGGTAGCATGAGCAATTTGGGGCAAAAACTTGTTCCTTTTTCACCACATTTACACGAATTTGAAGGTTTCGAGTTCAACATGCCTACTCCATATGAAGTGTTTGCTTTTTAGTCAAGGAGTATTCCATCCTCTGAGCCTTGCTTTTTGGCTGCTTTCTTTGCTCTGTTTCCCTGCCAATTTTCTGCTCAATGTTCGGTGTGTGGCTCTTCGGAGCACAGACAACACCTTACATGTGCAAGAGAATGAATGAAGATTTTTCTCTTCAAATCAAGATGTTAAAATTGCAGAAGGACGCATTCTATTCATGGCGACATACTTTTCTACTTTTACCGGGACTATAAAAAAGTCTTCTCTGTGAAAGGATTTGCAACCTCCAAGTTGACGTTGATGTCACCGCTACCGGGAAAAGTGTAACTTTTTTCAAGTAGTCAATAGTATTATGCTAATATGCTCTTAGCTGTGAAGTTACAATCAGAAGATAAATTATTCTGTGTATCTTTGGATAGTAAAACTCATTACTCAGTGAACAGGTATGCGGGATGCACACGTACAATGAAGTCCTTTTCGATTCCCTTGGAAAAAGATTTTGCCTGCATAAAATCCTTCTGCAGATACACACACACAAAAAAAAAAAAAAAAGAAAAGAAAAGAAAAAGCATATACACTGATCTTTCTTGTCCTTTATTGAAAAGAGCATTTTTACTTGTCACTGCTAACCATTACTTGCTTTTTAGGGCAATTGGTTGTAGCATCACTGCTCAATCGGAATATTAAATCACGCCTCTTACTCCGGAACCCTGAGAAGGCTACTGCTCTTTTTGGTGAACAAGATGAGGAAAAGTTACAGGTTCCACTCATGTTGCCTCACTTGTAAACCTGTTGTCCAAATAGTGCTTATTGTTTTAGTAGCTAGCACAATTTTGGCATCCAAAAGTTTAATTCATCTTTTCTCATATTCAGGGTGTTCTTATTCTTAAAGCATCTTTCTGACTTGCTAGGTGGTGCAAGGTGACACCCGGAATCCACAGGATTTAGATCCTTCCATGTTTGAGGTTGGTGGATTGTTGTCACTTTAGCTTCTGGGTTGTTGTTTTTATGAGGAATTCAGGTGCTTCAAGGAGTTTGTACAACTTGGTGAAAAGTCATTAATATTAGGGTTGTTGTGTTTAGGGTGTTACGCATGTTATTTGCTGCACAGGTACAACTGCCTTCCCTTCAAGGAGATGGGATGGAGACAATACACCTGAAAGAGTAGGTTAGAGTTCTACTTCTAAAATGATATTTCAGAGCCTTGCGTTTTCCTCCTGCAACCTTAGATAAGCTGTATATATACTGTATGGGTTAGACCAGAAAAGCAAGTTGGTTATTGTTGTTGGTATTTCTGTGCGTCTTGCATCTTAAGAAGGCACATGCAAACACTCACTTCCAGTAGATATGGCTTTAATGTACGTAAGTCTATTCTACATACTATCATTACATTGCATTGCCTTCTCCTGATCATTGCATTTTAACTTTGTAGACTGGGAAGGTGTGAGAAACCTCGTGTCAGCATTGCCGGCATCATTGAAAAGAATTATTCTTGTTTCTTCAGTTGGAGTCACCAAGTTTAATGAAATCCCCTGGAGGTATGCCTTCTCTTTGGAAAATTTGCAAGGCAGTTGAAATATTCATTCCGAGTTGATCTAGGACGTTTGGATTGATGGTAAAGTTAACTGCTAGAACATCTTGACAAGATGCCAGTTGAACAGTAGCAGAGAAATTAGTAAAATCACACATGCTTTGTTACTTAACCTACCACTGCCAGATCAGATCATATTTTATGTTGCTTTTATGATATTTCAGATTTGAATGGTCATCGGTTTCACCACTTGCCTGAGTAGAAGTTGACACTGATATTACTTAATAATACTAACAGTGCTTTGATATTAGAAGAATAACTTTTTGTACTCTGCTAATGCATAATTGTATTTGCTTCTTATTCTTGAATGCACCTCCAAAATATGCTTAATTTCTTCAGCTTGGTCATTATTCATTTTTTAAATTTTGAGTGCTACTTTCACTTTTTCTAATTTGATCTTTCTTCTTATGCCCTAGCATCATGAACCTTTTTGGTGTTCTAAAATATAAGAAAATGGGGGAGGACTTTGTTCGTAATTCTGGCCTACCATTTACAATCATCAGGTCTGATATCCATTTCCGCTCCTAATGGACTTTCCTTTGAAAATTACTATGCCGTACCTTCTTAGACAGTTTTCACTTATAATTTGCTTTTCTTATGCCAGACCCGGTAGATTAACAGATGGACCCTATACATCTTATGATCTTAATACTCTCCTCCAGGCTACCGCTGGAGAACGCCGTGCTGTGCTTATAGGTCAAGGTACTTTAGATTTTATATTGTTATTGTCTGAGTTTCTCTTCCACACGGAGCTAACTGAAGAATCAGATTGCAAAGCAATTCAGGTAGCTTTTACGGCAAATCAGAAAACTATGCTGTCACTAATTCCATCAATGTCTCATGACTCATGCCAATGATGAATATTGGCATGCTATATTCTCTGTTGCAAGCAGTGAAGTACATTTCATGCATTTGACATCACATTCTTTGATTTTATTGTTTCTCTGTTCAGTTCTATACGTGTTCCAACATGCATGCTATATGTTGTTTATCCCTGCTAGAGCAATAACTTATGATCAAAATGCTTCACTTCTTCACCAATCAATGTTGCATGTGGTTCGCAGGCGATAAACTTGTTGGAGAGGTTAGTAGGCTTGTGGTGGCAGAAGCATGCATACAGGCACTGGACATAGATTTCACCGAAGGCCAAATTTATGAAATCAACTCAGTCAAGGTAATTTTCTTAACATCATATACACCAAAACACTCGAAAGCCTGCTGATTTTCTGCAAGTTTTACATCTCTAAAATCATAACCCTGTCATTGCATGGACATTATTTCTTCCCAGAAAATAGTCACTTCCAACATGGGAAGCTTCACAGTAAAAATTCTGAACTCTTCGATCTGGAAACCTCTCTTTTCAATAGCCCATAGAACCATGCACTTTAATGTCCATGTTTCTGGTTTTTCTTGCATTTTCAGCTGACTACATCGTTTCCAAACAGTATGAATCATGCCACGTCATCAGTATCACCTATATTATTTTAACGTCACAAACTTTCTCAAATCCCATCCATATAACAAAAATCATATGATACAGCAAAAATTTTGATTTTTCCCAAAACCATTATTTGAAATTAATGCAGGGGGAAGGACCAGGAAGCGATCCGCAGAAATGGCAAGAACTATTCAGAGCTGCCCAGAAACCACTCCCTCTGTAATTTCACTCGATGGACATAATATATACTTACCTGACATAAAGTCAAAGGTTAGCTTCAAAGAATTAACAGTAAAGGGCTTGTACATATATATTTTATTACATTAAAACATAAAGAACATTATCTTTCTCTGTATTCTATCGGCTTGAATTGAATTTCCTTTTACAAGTTGAATACTTACCAGTGTGTATCTAGAACTTGTCAACTTTGCTACGCATTATTCTATTTATCTTTAAGGTCTATTGTTGTCAACTTTGATATGCTAATTTAAAACCTACTTTGGTATGACATACTACATTCAATAAATTATGAAGTCACATTAAACGTTTGAATAGGTTATTCTGAATTGGAGGTTGAGATTTGCATTATTAAATATATGAAGTCGTGTTTTCACACCATACTTTAATATCTCTCGGCACTGGTGAAGTAATTGCTGCGTTTATCAAGGTGAGATATTGTGATCGTCGGTGATATATGTGATCTGCCTACAAATCTGGAGCACATGATGCCTTTGCTGGTTGCATAAATCCATTGATGTTTATTATATAAATTTCTTATGGTTTGAAAAATTACGCATAATATCTGAAGTTTTTTTTCGTCCAACAAATAAATTTATTTATTAGTAAAAACTTATAAAATTTGCTGAAATTCACAAAAAAAGTTGAATCAAAATTCATATTTGCCTACAATTGGCTTGCTACATGTATATTGCTGGTTAAATACATTTTTTTCTGATTAAATTATTTTTATAAAGTTGAAAACGTATCTATTCATATGTATTATCACGTGAAGAAGTATAAAAGTAGTTTTGTCAAAACAAGAATTTTGACTTACAATAAATTTGTTATAAGTCAATTATGGATAGATATGAACTATTATTCAACTTTCCCTCCTCTTAATATTAGAATATTTCATGAATTTTTTATTAATAAATGAATTTATTTATTGAACGAAAACAAACATTAGGAATATTGTACGTAACTTTTTAAAATATATGAACTATAGGTGTAATTATTTCAAATTTTTAGGAGCAACCTGATTAATTATCCCTTTATTTTAAAACAATTAATTATTATTAAATTTTTTTTGTAAGAACTACTTTAAAATTACTACTCTGTCTTGATAACACCTCTTTTATTTATAATAGCACTAACTGTTGTAGCAATTTTTTATACTTTAAGATATATTACAAATAAGAATAAAATATATTAATTAGACAATTAAATTAATATAAAATGTAAAAAATTATATAAATTAATTATTTTATCACTTTTTGATATATATCACAAAAAAATTGGTGTAGCAATGCCAAAACCGCCGCTTCGTTTCTATATCATCTCTTTTTGTAAAAAAGATTTTTTTTAATTTAATTTTTGATAAGTCTATGATTGTTTATTTTTATTTAAATTTTATATAATTAATCTTGTAAAACTATTTAATTTTTATGCAACAAATTTACATATTTTTTTTAGATGAACTAATCAGCAACATAATTTAAATTATTTTGTATATTTAGTAACACTTTGCTATCATTGATCATTATCATATCAAAATTTATATATTATCAATTGTTTATGTTTATATTATAAACTTTGAATTATATTTTAAATTTATTTAAAAAATATAATTCACCCATTCCTAAACACGAGATACTAAAAAAATCACAATAAATTGAAAGGGACAGTTGCTTTAAATGTACACATTATTTAAATAAATAAGTACATCTTCTTCTGTATACTTAAATATATAGATATAGATATAGATATAGACTACACCAAAATCGCGTGCGGATCATAATAATATAATAATAATCGTGCTTTTCAAAACTTCAATTCCATTTAACTCAATAATTTGATTACCTCAATGTCAACTCCGATCTTATTTTTTCCTTCTATTTAAATAAATAAAATAAATAATGATATTCTCCAACAAAACTGTTCTTCATACTATGTGTGTGTGTGTATATACACACACACATACGGACGGATTTCTCAGTTCTGCGCGCGAATGATTTTTGAGAGAGAGAATAGGAGTTACAGCGAGAAGGAAGAAATACACACACATATATACATATATATATAGACACAGATATATATATATATATTATATATATTATATAGATATGGCATCTGCAGTTTGCATGGCGGTTGGGTTTGTGAAGGCAAGTAGTACTGCAGAAATTAGGAAACAGATTGGAGATCATCATCGTGATGTGGAGAGAGTTAATGTAAGTAGGGTGTCGGCGGAAGAAATTGCACGGAATCGGAGTGTTTTGATAGTAGGTGGAACCGGCGTGGCCGGCAGCAACACCGCCGTTGCACTCAACAAACTCTGCCCTCACCTTCGCGTTGTCGTCGGAGGCCGTAACAGGTAATTCAAATATATTTCATGTCTAATGACTTTCCGATCCATACCTCTACAACAATTTGTTTTTTCTGCTAATTAAATACTGCTTCTGTAGCTAATCTAATTGAGCATGAAATGGCCATTAATGAATAAGTCAACCGTATTCATTGATTTTAATTAATATGGATGGTATATGGATATGCACTACTTTATTCAAAAAGCGACTCTTGAGATTCTCTTTGATCTGATAATTAACAACTTTAACCAAAAATATTTTATCTGTGTTTTATATATGTTAGAAATGTACTTTAAGTGTATAAATATTAGCTTTGATCATATATACTCGGCAGTGTGCAAAATTTAATATAATATTTGGTTTTATTTTTGGGTAATTCTCCAAATACATTAAATGATTGTCAGTTTTTTTTTACATCTTATTTGTGTATTTTTTTATTTTTAAACTTTTTATGAATAATATATACAGGATTAAAAGCATTTTACCCCTGTGTTGTTCTTAATATTCCAAGAAACCCAATGTGATAAAAAATATAGCAACAAATCCTCCTATGATAAAATAAATGTGACAAAGAACCCCTTTAGAGCTGGATTTGTTATACACACACCCAATATGTGTGGATTTTTTATTTTTAGCATATAAAATGACAGAATAATCCTTATTTATTAATCGTTGGATATATTTGACATAAAGCTATAGCCTATATTTAAAGAATATAAATCAATGGTCCAAATTTGTCAAATTAATCAACAGTTCAGATTTAACCTAACATTTATATTTTCTTTGACGAGAAATGGAGGTCCAAATTTAACTATTTATTTATACAATTACATGTTTTATTATACAACTACATGTTTTATATATATAGACATGTGTTTATATATACGTATATATATATTCCAATGGTCTTGGGGGAAGACGGCGGCAAGCGGTGGCGGGAGCTGAGGGAGGGGGGACGTGGCGGGAAGGGAGCGATGGGGGAAGATGAGGGAGAAGATGGGAGTGCGAGGAAGTGAGAGAAGATGGCGGGAGGGGTGGCGGTTGATTTTACCAGAGATTGGGGCCAAGGAGGAAGGGGGAGATAGGTTTGGGGCTAAGGAAGAAGAAGGGAGGGAGGGGGTGCCTGGCTGACGGGGGAAATTTGGGGGTGGGAGGGGTTTTATTATATTTTACATTTTAAATTTAATTTTAAAATAAATCTTAATTTATTTTGTGATATTTACTTATTATATACACACGTATATATATAAATATAACATAAAAAAAATATCATTTGACAATTAATTTATTTCAAATTATCTTTAAAAACAAATTAAAATATACATTTTATATCTAAGGTATTTATTTATCTCTATTTATCTCACTCCATCTCTAAAATACAAAACAAGACACTCAAAAAATAAAACATAAATACAGAAAATATTTTCTTAAACTTTTATGCTAGCCATAAAAAGACCTGATTGACATTGTAGGAAACGTTATGCTGTGCATAAGCCATTGTCCAGAAAGTGAAACTTTGATCCCACAGAGGTGCAATAGCAATAATCATTCGCTCGCCAAGATCAACACCGTTGCGCCCTCAAACACGTCTACTCGTATAGAGAGTTTGAAATAACGAACTCAAAATATCACCCAGAGGTAAATAAGAAAACAACAAAGGAAGTGATGGAGGAGGAGCTCGTTTTTTGGTGTAAAATGAAGTGAGAACCGAGGCCTATTTATAGACGCAAAAAGACTCAAATTGTTGAGAGTTTCATGCAAATGGACTCTCTTATTGCATAATCAAACCTGATGCACAACAGATAGGAGAGGCAGATATTCGTCCAACTCTAAGACTCGGTCAGTTGTTTGAAGGTTCAAAAGTAAAAGAGTATAGGAAATCAGTGCAATTTCTCCCAGAAAAGGTCAGTTGTTTGAAGGTTAAAAAATAAAAGGGTGTAGGAATTCAATATAATTTCTCCCAAGAAACTCCATAGCCTTGCGGCCCAGCCCAGCCCCGTCCGGACCGGGACAATCGGGCTTGGCGCATGTGGCTTTTCTTCGAAAAAGCCACCTACCTACACTTCTCGTTCCAAAGGTAACAAGGTGGCTTAATATGTACAAGTTGAAAGTTGTTTAAGAAAGATATATGAGACAACAAAAAGAGGGCTATTTTAGTTAGTCATTCCCATCCGATATTATGTTTAGCCTGTAACTTATTTTAATTTGTTGGACATTTTCTTTATTTCACCTTATTTCACCTTAGTCATTCCCACAAATTTGTGTACTGTGACAGGCAGAAGGGTGATAAAGTTGTGGCAACCTTGGGTGAGAATTCAGAGTTTTCTCAAGTTGACATTGGAGATGTCAGATCTTTAAAAGCAGCAATGAAAGGTTTGCCATTTCTTCTGATTACCTTAAAATTTGAAGTGAATATGTTCTCGAGCTCTTTATGCTCTATGTCCATCAGTTGTTATGGCAAAAGAGCTGGTGTTTGTACTCATGAGGTCGACTGTTGCATGAATCTATCATGAGTTAACAGAAACAATTTGCAGATGTGGACCTTGTTGTTAATGCAGCCGGTCCATTCGACTATATGGAGTGCAATGTGTTGGAAGCTGCAATCCAGTCCAAGGTAAGGACGAGCTCTTGTGCATGGTTGCTGTTTAGCTTCTTAGTTTTTGAGTTATCCATCAGAGCCAATATTTAATATATTTTGGTAGCAGTCTTCTATTTGAAAACTTACCATCCTTACATCTATCAGACAGCATATATTGACGTGAGTGACAGTAAAAGATTTGCGCAACGTGCAAAAACCTACAAGAACAAGGCAATGGCTGCAGGTGTTCCGGCCATTACAACTTGTGGAATCAACCCCGGAGTTAGCAATTGTAATGTCTCTTCATATAACATGGACAGACTTAAATGAGTGAAAGTTGAGATAAAGATTTGTTATCTGGTTTAGTAGGATACAGTCTCCATTTGAGTTCAATTTTTCTGCATGATCTTTGGTTCTGGCTTCACTTTACAGGATTTGAAGTTTCTGTTGGTATTGTTCTGTTTTGGTTTAGAAACTTCAACACATTTCTGATGAATTTCCAGGCCAAACTTTCTTAGGACAATGAAGGCATCAATTATGTATTCCTATAATAGTTTCTTTGAATCTTTAATTTACATGTTCTCTTCCTTTCTTCTGACAGTGATGGCAGCCGTGCTCGTCCACAATGCACAAAGGGAAAGCAGAGGTCAACTTGAGAGCCTAAGGTGGTTATTTATCCAAAACTTTACCATGTCAAAAGCGTCAAATAGTGGCTACTTCTAATTTATGCATCCGGATTGAGTTGAAGCTCTCAAGAGAGTGCATAAATGTTTAGGCTTTAACCATATTGGGATGATTCTTCTATTTCTTGCTTTTGTCCTTGAATACAGCCTTTTCTTGATCTTGATTGAAGTCACCTTGTAGCTTAAATCTTCTAAAATCCCAACATTTCAACATTTGCGAGTCAGAACACATTATTAAGATAGCCGAGCCCTTGTACATAGAAAAGTCAGAGAAAAATAGTGGAAGATCAAGATACAGGAAAAGAATATGTATATGAAGGGGCAAAGCGACTACTGCAAAAGACAACACCTCATTTTCATTTTCTTCCTTGTCCTATCTTTTGCATTTTCTTACTTGCTGATATCATTCCCTAGATTCAACTATTACACTTGTGGAAGTGGCGGCACTGGCAGGGGAGTACTGGCCACAAGCTTTTTTCTTTTGGGAGACGAAGCAGTTACGTACCATAAAGGTCAGCTGCTATGACTACAAATAACTGTTTGGAAGAAATGCATACATTGTGCTATTGCCGTTTGTTATGTTGAAAAACAGATCCTTGTTTAATACAAACAAACAACTTTGGGGTTGAGGGAAGGGAGTTGAATTTATGAGTGGGACACTTATCCTAGCCAGCGGTAGTAATGTTTGTGTATCGAAACCAGAAGAGAGTCGGGGAAATGCTTTCATTTTTACTGGCTCATTTTACTTCAATCCACTAACTTCTCCGTCTTCTGTTGTGTTTTTGACTGAAACATTGGATTTTTTCAGGAGAAAAAGTGAAGTTCAGTCCTTACAGCAGTATGCTCAACATCGACTTTGGAGAAGGCATTGGCAAGCAAGACGCTTTTCTTTTGTATGTCGTTTTAATGAATCGCTTCAAAAGCACGTAAATTATAGTAGAAAGTTCAGTGAATGGCATTTATAATTTATTCATTCGCACCTCTTTGAACAAAAATATGCCTCTTAAAGTATATTTTAGAATGGCCAAGACAATCTTAATCAAGTTGGAGTGGTACTATTTTCTTCTAATCCTTACCACTACCTGTTTTTCTAGGTTTTTAAGTATCATGAAGTTAAAGCACTGAACAGAAAGGTGCTTGCTTCAGTTAAAGAAATGTGTTTATATATTCCTTGTTTTCGCTTCCACCACTGGCTGACCAAAGTATTATACGTGCAATCTAGATAAACGTTTACATGGTTTCTCCAACCTTCAGTCTTCATTGGATTCATGTCATAGCCATTATATCTCATAGTATCTTCTGATGATAGGAATTTGCCTGAGGTGGAAAGTGCGCATGAGGTTCTACAAGTACCAACTGTCAGTGGTCGGTTTGGAACTGGACCATTCTTCTGGAACTGGACGCTTTCAGCTATAACTCGTCTCGTTCCGACTGTATGCCAACTATGACCATGACAATGCTTAAATCTATCAAAAATAACAAGTTGCTGTTCATTTACCTAGTTCTTTCCGATATGCTGATAATGTTTTTTATTTTAATCCCAATTTGAAGAATTTTCTTAGGGACCAAAGAATCGTTCAGATGTTAGTGCAGTTTTCTTATCCACTTATTCGTGCAGTAGATGTGATAACTGGTGAGATCATGTCAATAAAGGTAAGTTGGTAACTTAGTGCATCTCCTGTTACTAAGAAATTCCACAAAGGACTAGGGAGAGAATTTTCTTCTTTGGGTAACATTTTGATCTGTTTGACAGACGTTTGCCCCTCATTGTCTTCTCAACAGGTTGATTTGGAGTGTTCCGATGGATATAATACAACAGCTATTTTCAGCCACAAAAGACTATCAGAGTAAATTCCCATTTCACATTCTTAGGCTATTCTCTGATGATGAAATCATAAATCACCTTGAACATAGTGATTTTATGTGATCCCAAGATGATTGCTGCTATGTCCACACCTGTTCAAGTTTCTCCTATTAGGATAGAAAAATCGAACGCGTACAATAGATGGAGACCATCAACTATACAGAGCTAAGGCATTACAAAATAGTATAATCTTATAGAATGCGTACCAAAAACTTTGTCCTGCGTCAATAAAGTGTGTGCCAAATTAAAGTTGGTAACATGAGTGTTGAGTCAGATTGCAACATTGGATATTGTATAGATGCACTCCAGCAAAAAATGTGACTGTCCAAGTCTCGACTGGCTTTGTTTTCTTATTCTGATTCGTACACTTAACTTTAGCAATGCGAATTCATTGTTTAGAGCTGCCGGAGTTGCGACAGCTGCATTCGCACTTGCTGTTCTTGAGGGAAGCACAAAGCCGGGAGTTTGGTATCCTGAAGAGGTATGTATAGTATAGGAGTAATCCACTTGGTCGAATATATGATTGGTTTCGCCCATTTGCTGATTCCGGCTATCCTTACAGCCGGAAGGAATTTCCATTGAGGCTAGGGAAACTCTTCTCAGACGTGTAGCAGACGGAGCAATCAATTCCGTTATAACCAAGTATGTTACTAGTACTTTATGTTCTTCTCATTGTGTTTATGTATGATTTGAGAACTAAATCAGGTTGTTTCCTCCTACAGGTCATTTTGCAGAAGGAAGTAGACTCAAGTTAGGAATAAATGAGATATGCTGATTCAGAAAATTCAAATTCTTTCATGATCTAATATTCTGCATGCTTCCTAATTTCAAAGTACTTCAAATACTTATTTAACATGTAAACAATGCACAAACTCAGCTGAGTACAAAAAGTATTCAATATAAACAATTAAGTCTTATGCCCGAGCAAAATTTTTTTTAGTCCCATAATTTTTTTTTTGGTACCACAATTATGGCAGGTGGAGCTTTTAGTCTCATAAAACTCAAAATTAAGTCTTTTTAGTCCCAAAAACACAACGCACGTGGCTTTCTGGGACTAAAAATACGTGATTATGAGTTTTATGAAACTAAAAATGACACCTGCCATAATTGTGGTACCAAAATAATTTATTCCCTTGTTTTATGAGATTGAAAAAATATTTTGCCCTCTTATGCCCTAGCTGCTACTTAAATTACCACTGCAAGATCAAATTATGTTCCAATAAATAGCAATTTACTTCCCTATTATATTATAAATGAGCAAATTACTCGCCTATGACAAAAAATTGACAATTTACCCCCTTTATATATTTCTTAAAATAAAGCAAAATTGCTTTATTTTAGAAAATATAAGAAGATGAATTGCTGTATTTTAAAAAATACAGAAAGGAAAATTGTTTGCAAATTATATTGTTTGGGATGATATAATGACTTTTCTAGTTTTGAAATTCTCTGAAGTGTCAGTACTTCCTTTTTCTTTGTATCTGCAACTTGTTGGTTCAGTAGTTAGTATGGCAAGTAATGAAGCGTTTAGGGGTTCTCTATGCATTCATGTAAGATCTTAGAAAAATTAAAAGGAAACTTCGTTTATGCTATATTCATGTTCTTGAAATTCAGTTTGATCCTGGAATATTTTTCATGTTTGATTTTCTTTTGAGGTCTCATTCATGTTATTAGGAAGGCAAAATTGCATTTTTCATCATATGGGATAGGAGGTGTTGTATATATAGCCTTCAGCTTTACAGGCTAAGCGTATTTAGTCGTACACTTTCAAAAATCATGCATTTCTAGTTTCTTTTAGTAACTCCACTAAAAAGCCAACGGTTGACGTTAGTTTTTATTTTTTTTTAATTTTCTTTTATTTTGAACAAAATTGCACTTTTAGTTACATGTGATAAGGGGGTCTTCGTTTGTAATCCCAAGCTTTACACTCGTCATATTCAGTCTCAAAATAAAATAAAATAAAATAAAACTTATGCAATTTTTTTCCTCTTTCAAATATTCCGTTAAAAATTATCAAAAGAAACGTGTTTGGCACATGTTTATCAATTCACTGCAATTGAGGGGAAAACATTCATGTGTCACATGCAGTAGTGGGAGCCAAATTTACTTAATCTTTCTGGTAATATTGAACCAAAAAGCTTTGCCGAGGAAAAAATGAAAAAAGAAGAGAAGAAGCAAATAAAATTGAAATACCTCCAGAGAACCATAAGTTGCAATTAAACAATAGTTTAACGTAAATATTTTTGGGTCAAAAGGGAAGTTCTAATAGTAGATTTTGATGATATTCAATTAACTTCCAATTATTAATTAATATATATAGTTAATCGACTAAATATATAATAGTAATATATTAATAATTAATTTAATGACTTGATTAATACTAGAATTCTATTCAAATATTAATACAATTCCAACTAAAATAAATAGATTAAATTATGATAAAATATAGTTTAATTTATTGGCCAACCAGACAGAATAGTCTAAACCTAAAAATTCAACCCACTCAATTTGAACGAATTTTTTATTTGTCATTTAACTTTTTGTTATTCCAAATATATTTATTATAGCGAAATACCTTAAAAATAAAATCCTGTTAGTTTTTTAATGGAGTTACTGAAAAATGACTAAAATGTATGATCTTTTGAATTGTAGGACTAAATATACTTAGCCTGTAAAGGTTGGGACTATATGTGCAACCCCCTATTATATGGGATTAAAAAAGCAATGTCGCCTATTGGGAAATTATAAATATATCACAAAAAATTAGTTTCAGAATGGAAAATGGGAATGTGCGTTCAAATTGTGATTGTAGTGTGCTTCTAGCTTACAGTAACAAGTATCTTTTATGTGGAGTAGAGCTTTGAGTGTGTGTTGGGAATCTCTTTTATCATTTTACGAGAACATGTTGAGATGCTAAGTTTAGTTGCCCAAAACGTGGGAGCAGATTGGAATGGACCCGAGCTTTTGTTAGCGGGAGGAAGAGAAGATTTTTAATAAGAAAGGAGGGTAGCATGAGCAATTTGGGGCAAAAACTTGTTCCTCTTTCACCACATTTACACGAAAATTTGAAGGTTTCGAGTTCCATATCAAGTGTTTGCTTTTTGTTGGAAAAAAAAAATTTAGTTCAAATAGAAATAACGTTTTGAAATATTACAATCGAATTTAGAAATCAAAAGCAGTAAATAATATAAAGCAATTAAAAACGCTATTTATGAGAAGAAATTTAAATCGAAAACTTACAACGAGAATTGTATTATAACAATTCTCGGTTCAATTGAAATCGTTAATATAACGAATCACAGAATTACTGCTTGCATTGAAGAAAATATACGCCCCGTATCAGTAGTGCAATGGGTTCAACGTAATTTCTCACAGGATGGTTACAATTGTTTCGATTTTAGCATTATATCAAAAAATTCCCAACACTCTTTTAGTGAAGGAGTACTCCTACTTCTGAGCCTTGCTTTTTGGGTCGCCAATTTTCTGGTCAATGTTGGGTATGTGGCTCTTGGAAGCACAGACAAACAGCTTACATGTGCAAGAGAATGAAGGAAGATTTTTGTCTTCAAATGAAGATGTTAAGATTGGACAAGGACGCATGGCGACATACTTTTCTACTATAAAAAAGTGAAAGGATTTGCAACCAATTCATGTTTTCTCATATTCTTAAAACATGAATTGGTTGCAAATCCTTTCACTTTTTTATAGTAGAAAAGTATGTCGCCATGCGTCCTTGTCCAATCTTAATATCTTCATTTGAAGACAACATGAAGGCATACCTCCAACTGAAGAATTCACACTCATGTTTTCGCATTAGTAAGGCAGATGCAAGCACTGAGCTTCAGAAGATATGGCATTAATGTACGTAAGTCTATTCTTGCATTTTAACTTTGTAGACTGGGAAGGTCTCGTGTCAATTCTTCAGTTGGAGGTATGCCTTCTCTGTGGAAAGAGTTCAAATATTCATTCCCAATTGATCTAAGTCAACTGCTACGACATCTTGACAAGATGCCAGTTCAACTCATCACCAACATAATTTATATTATTTTGTATACTTTGCTATCATTGATCATTATCATATCAAAATTTATATATTATCAATTATTTATGTTTATATTATAAACTTTGAATTATATTTTAAATTTGTTTAAAAAACATATAATTCACCCATCCCTAAACACGAGATACTTAAAATATCACAAGAAATTGAAAGGGACAGTTGCTTTAAATGTCCACATTCTTCACACTCTCTCTCTCTCTCTATATATATATATAGACTACTCCAAAATCGTATGCGGATCATAATAAAATAATAATAATCGTGCTTCTCAAAACTTCAATTCCATTTAACTCAATAATCTGATTACCTAAAATTCAACTCCGATCTCCGTTTGTCCTTCTATTTAAATAAATAAAATAAATAATGATGTTCTCCAGACAAAACTGTTCTTCATACTACGTACACACATACGGACGGATTTCTCAGTTCTGCGCGCGAATGATTTTTGAGAGAGAGAGTAGGAGTTAGAGCGAGAAGGAAGAAATACACACACATATATACATATATATATAGTGTATATATAGATATGGCATCTGCAGTTTGCATGGCGGTTGGGTTTGTGAAGGCAAGTAGTACTGCAGAAATTAGGAAACAGATTGGAGATCATCATCGTGATGTGGAGAGAGTTAATGTAAGTAGGGTGTCGGCGGAAGAAATTGCACGGAACCGGAGTGTTTTGATAGTAGGTGGAACCGGCGTGGTCGGCAGCAACACCGCCGTTGCACTCAACAAACTCTGCCCTCACCTTCGCGTTGTCGTCGCAGGCCGTAACAGGTAATTCAAATATATTGGATGTCTAATTACTTTCCGATCCATACCTCTACAACTAATTGTTTTTTCTGCTAATTAAATACTGCTTCTGTAGCTAATCTATTGAGCATGAAATGAGCATTGATGAATAAGTCGACCTTATTCATTGATTTTAATTAATATGGATAGTATAGGAATATCCACTACTTTATTACTTTACTAAAAAACACGACTCTTGAGATTCTCTTTAATCTGATAATTAACAACTTTAACCAAAAATATTTTATCTGTGTTTTATATATGTTAGAAATGTACTTTTAAGTGTATAAATATACTCGACAGTGTGCAAAACTTAACATAATGTTTGGTTTCATTTTTGGGCAATTTTTCAAACACATTGAATGATTGTCAATTGTTTTTTACACCTTATCTGTTTGTCTTTTTTGTTTTTGAACTTTCTATGTATATAATATATATATGATTAAAAGCATTTTATCCCCTTTGTTATTCTTAATATTCCAAGAAACCCCCTGTGATAAGAAATATAGCAACAAACCCCCTATAATAAAATAAATGTGACAAAGAACCCCTCTAGAGCTGGATTTATTATATAAACGCGCCAAGTATGTGTGGAATTTTCATTTTTAGCATAAAATATGACAAAAATATCCTTGTTTATTAACCGTTTGATATACTTGATTTATACATAAATCCGTAGCCTATATTTAAAGAATATAAATCAATGGTCCAAATTTGTCAAATTAATCCAACAGTTCAGAGTTAACTTAACATTTATATTTTCTTTGACGAAAAATGGGGGTCCAAATTTAACTATTTATTTATACAATTACATGTTTTATTATACATAAAATCAAGTCCATATATATATACACATGTATATATATATTACAATGGTCTTGGGGGAAGACTGCGGCAAGCGGTGGCTGGAGCTGAGGGAGGGGGGACGGGGCCGGAAAGAGATATAATTTGATAATAAATAATTATTTTTATTTTTCAAATCCCAATATCAAACTTACAACATTTATTCTAAAATATTTTAAATTATATTTAAAAATAAATTCAAATATACGTTTTATATCCAACGCACTTATTAATCGCTATTTATCTCACTCAATCTCCAAAACACAAAATAAAACACTCAGAAAATAAAACATAAATACAAAAAATATTTTCTTAAACTTTTATGCTAGCCATGAAAAGACATGATTGACATTGTAAGGAAACGTTATGCTGTGCATAAGCCATTGTCCATAAAGTGAAACTTTGATACCACAGAGGTGCAATAGCAATAATCATTGGCTAGCCAAGGTCAACACTGTTGCACCCTCTAACACGTCCACTTGTAACAAAGAGTTTGGAATAACGAACTCAAAATATCACCCAGAGGCAAATAAGAAAACAACAAAGTGAGGGAGGAGGAGCTCAGTTTTTTGTGTGAAATGAAGTAAGAATCGAGGCCTATTTATAGATGCAAAAAGACTCAAATTGTTGAGAGTTTCATGCAAATGGACTCTCTTATCTATATAATCAAACCTGATGCACAATAGATAGGAGAGGCAGATATTCGTCAACCTCTAAGACTCGGTCAGTTGTTTGAAGGTTCAAAAGTAAAAGAGTGTAGGAATTCAGTGTAATTTCTCACCGCAAAAGGTCAGTTGTTTGATGGTTCAAAAATAAAAGGGGAAAAATCCAGAGACCCCCTACGATAATGGGAATGTTTAAAAAAACCCCTATGAAAATGAAAGTATCGAATAACCTCCTTGTGATATAAAATAAAGTTCAAAAAATCCCCTCCCTATAGAAATTGAGCCACAGTCGCTCTTGACTGCGAATTTGCTATAAAATATTTTTTATGACATTTTTACCCTTCTCTCACATCTAATATATAATATTATATATTTATTAATAATAAAATATTATCTTATATAATAATTATTTAATTATTTATATAATAAAATATAATTTTAATTAAGTTAATTAAAAATTATAAATTTTTTTTAAAAAAAACAGCTCGCCGCTGCTGAAGAGGAGGGAGCGCGCG